>NC_090929.1:1179215222-1179518252 GCF_040938575.1 Ambystoma mexicanum
ATCACCCAAATCCGCCCTCCTACTCCGTTATGACATCAGGGCAATGAAACATGGCTGATTGGCTCATGACCTCCAGCCTTTATGAATCTATTTGTCCCTATGCCACTTCCCTTTTGTTCCACGTTCTCTTTTGCCTCGCTTTTCTTATTCTCTCTCCAGCTCCTATTCTCTGTCACCCTCGCTCTTTTGGTCATCCTCAATCTCCACATGTCTCTCACCCTTCTCCCTCTCCCTATATTATCAGGTTCACATTCAGGTAGAACAACATACCCCGAGTGGATTATAATATAATGATATACAAAGATTCTGTTTAGCAAACGTTTGTCACCTTTTACAAACGCAAGCATAATTGTTGCAAAAAATGTGCACACTCTAACTAGTTAACCTCATTAAGGTTTCTCAAAGAAGGTGAGTGTGACTCTTAAAAAAATTGATTCCGTCCACCTCCTTACTTTTTCAGAATTGTATACCTCGTACTATGAGAGTGTCATCCTAATCCGTGTGATTTGTACCGGAGACGAAATTAATGAACAGAGAAAAAAGACCTGCTTGATACACATTGAAAGCAGGCCTCCCCGATGCATTGAACACACAGACCATGACATGCCAGAGACAACCTATCAGGCTTCAACACTGAGAATATTATGCACAGTACACTATCAAGCGGAAGATAGGCAAGCCAGAAACTTCTCACAACAGACATGCGTTAAATACATATGTATGCACTGTTGTATCCTATCAGCTGACACAGCAAGTACTTACTACAAAACAATCATGCAGTAGTCATGAGTGTATTTTCCATACACATGTGAAAGACCAGCTACAGACCACATATATCCCTTACCATTCTTAGCACTCTTCTTTTTTTGCAGTGTCCTAGCAGTAATTGGTAATCGAGGAATGAATTAATGAATTGGATACATTTTTAGGGACACGTTGCTTTCTTCACTGTTACTCAAGTCAGCCAGATATTCGACTCTCATTTGATTTGTTGATGGTTGGCGACTTCATGTGCTGGGCACTTGTAGTAATTGCATTATTTGCTTAGTAACTGGTCTTGACTGGAGTGTTCTGTAGGAGGCCACTGATAGACCTCAATTATGTGCATTTGAGTTCAACGGGAGGCAACCTTTCCGGTATGTGTCTTTTTTTTAACAAGCTATTCAATGATGTCGTTTCAGACTTAATTAACTTCAATTGAACACATTTCACTTAAGTCTGTTAACACTGAGATTGGAAAAGTAAGTTCCCAGAGACATGAAATGAATTGCTTATCCTACTTCAAACTCAATAAGGATTCTCAAAATGGTTAACTTTAATGTTGGCTTAAAGTATTAATTTCTACTGGAGCCTACGAGACACTTACTGTGATTGCTGTCTGATATTATTGCAATCCTTTGACATGATTTCTATTTCAGTGTGTTCAAAATTATTATATGTCCGTATATAGTGTAATATTTGTGGAACTCTGCGCATCCACTTACTTCATGTGTAAAATACATATATAATTTGCAAATGTTTCCCTCCAATAGAAACATTAGAAACCTAAAAAACATTTTAATTATCGTCCAATTGTAACATTGTGAGTTGTCACTCCTTTTGGGGATAACCTTCAAGGACTGATCATTATAATTCGTTTTTTCTAACACGCTTAATACCGAATTCTAAGTGCGGACCCAGGATTCAATTCTGTGTTGCTCTGAGTCGTCATGCTTCCAAGACAAGTGCGTTGCCACTCAGCTATACTACCTGTGATATATATACTCATACTAACACAAAACATTATTTACCTGCGGCATGTCTCAACCCTTGTGTTTTTAGCATCTATTTAGCACTTTCAAATCCTCTTATCTTCCCCTAGCTCATTAGACTGAGGCGTGCATAACCCTAGTGTGGGCACATTACACCACTACACTGGCAAACCTAGTTTTCTCTGATAATACTACAGTGATGATTTGCCACAGTATAAAAGCATGTTGACATAACATGGACAGGACAACAGAACCCCCAATAGTACCCTTTGTCTTACCTTTAGGCTGCTTGATTGAAGCTCAAGGTTTTCTCATAAAAGGTGTTGAGAGGTGTTATATTGTTCAAAACCTTAACCAACATTCACAATAAAGATTTGCATTTTTATTTTTACCATGTTTGGACATTGACTTTATTGTATTACTAAGTCATCCTCCAAATCAAGCCGTATTAATTGTTTAATGAACACAAGAACATTTGAAGATCACTCCCCCTCCAAAGAAAATATACACTTTAAAAGGTTTTCCAGAAAAGGTCAATGTGATGCTACTTGCAATGTAAACCAATAGAAATGTGAGCACAATGAGAATAAATGACTAAGGGCCTCATTACGATTTTTCAATGTGGAAAACATGGCAGTAAAATGGTGTTAACAGATTGCCTGCCACATTGCCACTGCTGAATTCAAGGTTGGAAGTTAATTGTAGGTCTTATCTCCAGCATGCAATTGGAGGTAACGCCTCCACTGTCCCTAAAGAAATTTGAGCATTTTCTGTGGCAGAATTACCAGTCACAGTACATCCTCCAACATCCCCATGGTGTCCAATTAGCTAAAAAATGGGTACCAAATCGATTCCCCCATTTGAAAACCTGTGGTAACGGTAAACCATTATGTTCTTTTATGCCACTTGTAAATCCCCCAAACCCATGATGAGGGGAGACTGGAGTCAGAGTGCAAGGGTACTTTTGCCCCTCGTGAACTGACTGCCAACTGGTACCCCATGTGAACATTAAGGAGGCTTTGATTCACCTTAGGGTTCATGGGTTTCACCCTGAGAAGGGAAGCCAAGAACAACTATCAACCTGAGGGAGGAGGCCTGATTGGGCAACACCAAAGCTGATTTAGCCCAGAGGTGGTGTGGGAGAGTGGAGGAGGACCCCCGTTGGTAGGCTTCCCTCTATGTGAGATGCCAGGTCTATACTTTGATACCTCTTTCCCTGCCTCCAAACTGTGTCCTGGTCAGGTCTCTTGCCCTTTTCTTTCAGATGGTTGCCAAGACACTTCAGCTACCAGAATTCACCACACTCCTGAGACCAATGAGATGGATAATGTTTCCCTCGAAACCTCACTATGCAGAGAAAAACTCCCACAATGCATTTGAACCCAATGGACAAGACCAGGCCTATAATAGGAGGAATGCATTGGTTACCCAAATGGAAATGGACTAGGCTTCTCCATTCCAGAGCCAAATGGGAGATGCAGGACACACCAGACACGCACTGGACTTTGTACAGAGGGACAGTGGCAGGGGAACTGGGAGTGTCTTGAAATGAGGTCAAACCCACCAACACTCTTGAAACTCTGTTTGATAAGTGACTCACCAATAATAGGAGAAGAACAGAGAACAAATGACCACAAGGAGCACATGGCTGCCTGAAGAGAAATGGAGGCTAAAAAGAGGGCAGGGCTAAAGGCTCCTATGATGACTTCCAGGGGAAAAACCCATGTTAAAAGGGGAGCAGATGGGAAGAGTTGGGATTAGCTCAGGAAGAGATTTAAGCAGGGATCTGACTCAGCTATCCAGCGGGAGCATGGAGAACTTTCTAGGCATGAAGAGGAGGGCTATAAAAAGCCAGAAGAGTTATTTGTTCGTGAGTGGTGTTTGGGTGAGGTTGGACGAGTTGTAGGAAGAGAAAGAGACGAGAAAGGGTGTTTAGCAGGTGAGGAGGACTTGGTGAAGACATTTGGAGTGTTTGGAAAAAGTGAAGGTAAGTGTTTGGGACTGACAGAGTGTTAGCAATTTAGGGGGAGTGAGAGTCTGATTTATGGTAGTTTCGGAGGGAAGACTAAGGGTGAGTTGAGAGTAGGAGTGAGCGAGAGAGTGAGAGATCAGAAGAGGGAAGTGAGAAACAGGAGGGTGGAGGAGAGTCGAAGTAGGCATAGTGTAGAGAGGAGAGACAGGAGGTGGGGGAGGAATAAGACCAAGAGACAGATTATAGAGAGGAGAATGATTAGGAACAAGCTGAAGAGAGAGAGAGCGAGAGAGAGAGAGAGAGAGAGAGAGGGGGGAGAGGGAGAAAGATGCATAGAGAGCCACAGCAAGGGATGCTGAGAGACACAGAGAGATAGTCCTATGGGCTCCGAAAATGGTGAGTTACCACCGCTTGTATTCTTGTTGTAACCCCACTGAACCAACTGTGCACAGATCAGGGCAACTGGACGACCCCCTTAGGTCAATTTAGACCTTGATTAGTATAGGTACAAACCAAACAGTAGGGGTACCCTGGCTAGAGTTAATCTGCACTGCAGCAAGACCTTATGGAGTAGGACACCCGTTCAAGGCCACGGCAAACAGAACAGATGCCGCCCCTAGACTTGTAGTCCCAATAGTCTCTTTTTTTATACATTTTCATAATCTAAATTGAAAATATGTTTATGGCACCAAGTGGTTCATTGAAAATATTGTCACAGCCTGCATAAAACCCTATGTGACTTTGGGGCTCATTACAAGTTTGGTGTTACAGGGAAAAAGTGCCTGCAATTCTACTACCAGTACTTTTGTGGGCAGTAAGGGAATTACCGCTGTTTTTCCTGCACCGCCAAATAATCATTTTTGGCAGATTTACCACCGGCAGTATAACAGCTTGGTAAATCTGCCGATATTATAGGAAAAGTGGCAGGTTGACCTCCATCTTGTTGCTGGAGGTAAATCCTCCAAGAATCAGTGGTTCTAACACGTGGTACTTGCGCCAGCGGTAAATCCACTAAAAATCCTCACTGGGTCCTATAGACTCCAAATATGGGAAGTTATCACCACTTGTAATCTCGTAGACCCACTAGCAGTAATAGTAGTTACCGATGAATTACTGCCAAACTCCCAATGAAGCCATTTATTTTTTAACAACGTGGGTCTCATATGTGTTTTAGAGAATGTCTTGTTTTATAATTTAAATGTAGCATTAATGTTACATTATTTGATGGCTCACAGTGAAAGCAAGGGATCTACACATTCTTTACTCCAATACATATTTACAGAACAAAACTTTCTCCATGGAATGTGATCAAAGTATATGTGGGGCAGCATTACATAAACTTTGCATTAGTGAAAGAACAATTAGCGCTACGAGTCTGGTGGTGTTACTCCTGGTAATTCTTCCAAACTCATTTACTGTTACTGCATGCAGTAATTACTGGTGTGGCCTGGTAGTTCTGCTTGATTACAAGTCAGGCAGACCATGCTGTTATTCCCCATTTTCGATTCCCATAATACTGAATGGGGATCCGGTAATGACCAGATGCTGTAATATTGCCCCTGGTAATTACTGTATGCAGCTTTGGTTGTGTGTGCCATTAATGCCCCACCCCGAAAAAACAGCCAGAGAATGAGTTTCAAAAATGAAATTCATGATTTAGTGGATTGAGAATACACTCAGTAACTGCAATCACTGGGTATTTTACCACTACCACCAAAAAGGCTTAGGGCCTCATTACGAGTTTGGAGGCAGCCATGCCCTTAATCTCGGGTCCGGGTCCGTGGTCCCTGAATGGGGAAATACCGGGCCATTCCAATTTTGGAGAGCCCGGTATTTCCCCATTCAGGGAACCCGGACCATCCCCATTCCCATTGGAGCCCCCATGGGGAGCATGCTAACAACGGGCCCGTTAATGACGGTCCCGTTGCTAGCATGCTGGTCCCCTCGCGGGACCCGCAAAGGACGTCTGGTCTGAACAGACGTCCAGAGTGGGTCCCACAAGGGGACCTCATAATAGGGCGGAATGGTTTAACGGCACCGGCAGCTCTACCGGCGCCGTTAAACCCATTCCGCCAGGGCCGTAATGAGGCCCTCAGTCTTTAAATGCATTTTGGCACAAGGGAAATGTTTGTCCTGGATTTAGTCCATGACCTGTTGCAAAATTGCATTGGAAGAATATGTTTGTTACCCTTGCACAATTTTCATCCTAGTTCTTATAGCACTTAGACCAATGCAAAGTTTGTTTAATACCACCCCGTTCAGTTATTATTGCTTTTTTTTTAAACATGAACTATTAAATCTATGTTCAGAGGATGTTTGCTTAAGAGTTTTGTAGACTTTCTGATCAATAGAAAAGAAATGAAGAAATGAATGCATAGCTCACACAATCAATTATGCCTTTTTTCATTTATGAAGCAGAAACCTGTTCTGAGAATAATCCGCATGTTGAAGTGTTGTGATGTTCTTCAACTTGACGTTATATTGACTGTTTGTATTGGAAGAGCTCTTTCTTCGTGGCAACTAAATGGAACTTTTGTAATATTAATTGTGTAAGAACTTGTCTAAAGTTACGCAGTACCTGACAAGAAGGTATGGCTACAAAATGTTTATTTGTGGCGTATAAAATTGTATATTAGTAAAAGTGGTCCCCTAGAAACATTACCAAATGTAGTTAATGCTGAAATACATTTTTCACATATTCTCAAAAGAATATCAGTGGATACGTGCTTAACACCTTTTTGGATACATAAATTAATTGGATGATTTTGTTCCAGTGATAATCGGCCTTATGTGTTTTGGCGATCAATGTCATTAGTTTAGTGAGACATGGTCTGTCCATTGTTCTCTCTTGCTATGGATTTCACATCTATGCTGAATCCTCACAGCGGCAGATAACAGATGGTTGTTTCATTACGATATAACATTTTGAACTGAAAGCTTCTTCTATTGACTTCTGTTACCTGTTTGGCCCCAGCTCAGTGTTTGTAGTGACTTTTAAATATTGTGTTATTATAAAATGTGCTGTCTGTTAATGGAGCACCACAATATTTGTGTTTAGGTGGGTAATTCAACGTGCAACCCTACCAGTACCATCAGACCAGCAGCATACCTCCACCAGTTCATATATTTAACCCTGGAAATATTGTGGGGGCACCAAGTTCAACCCCTGTTCTCTAGACAAATATATAAATGCTCTCCTATTGTGTTAGGGCAGTGTTATAGAACTGTTTGCGCATGGCCCAAATAACCTGATGCCCATGACTTGTGTAGTATGATCTATGCTATCCTGGCTATAAAGTTGGCAACAGATATATTACAATATTATTTCGTGTGAACAAATCTGGATTCCAGTGTGCTATGGGAAATGCAAATCACAACTAAGAGGTTTCCATTCAACGTATTTTCCCTCACAAATTGGTACCTAAATTCTACAGCAGCATTATGGCTACAATAGGACAGGCAATACAGACATCCATGTGGCTAAGGGTTCACTTCACCATAGGCGTCTGGACCAGTGGTCAGAACATTGACAACATGGTTCATGGTGTTGACATTGTTTATTTCAGTCCTTTTACAAGTGAGAATAACACCAATGTACCAAACCCCTGCAACAACAATCCTGACACATAATTTAGGTAAAGAAACTTTAGTCAGAACATTGGGCCTCATTACAACCTTGCCGGTATCTTTCTGGTAAACCTGCCAGGATTCTGGCAAAGGTTGTAACCATTTCCGGCACTCGGTCCGGTGGCATTGCCGCCAGATTACGAGTACCGGAGGGACGGAATAAATCCCTGATTCATGGAGTCTCATAGGACTCCATGAGAGGATTTTCCATGATTACCGGCACCAGCAATAATATATACATTATTTTGCAATGTATATTTTGACTAAAAGGCAGTTCACTTCAATTGCTGCTCTATATTTCCTATTGTTGTATAACTTTGAGCAGATATTTCTAGCCATTTTAGACTTTTCTTTCTGACATAATGTGCGCTTTTTCTTCCATATGAATTCATGTGTTATTTTAAAATTTCTGATTTCTTCTATTGTATGCATGAACATTGTAATGTCTGTTGCATGCTTCAGTCACCTTCTCATAATGAATGGCATCTTGATTAAATGCAGGTGCAAACAAGAAATATATGTTGCACAATCTTTTATCCAAACAACTGCTATGTTTACAAAAACATATTTTTCTTCAATTAAAACAAAGAGGGCCCATATGAGGATTCAAACAATCACAATCTTATACCACACAGGCAATGCCGGTGCCGGTAATCAGGGCTTTGCTTGCCGGTAGGGAGCCTGCTCTACTTCCAGCTTTTATCTGAAGGTAAGCCAAGGTGCCCCACCAGCAAACCCGTAGTTGGGCAGTCCGGTAAAGTGCCAGTATCCACGAATACCGGCACTTTTTTACCGGACGCCCGACTTGGAATGATGCCCATTATTTTTTCATTTATTAATAATCATGAGTTCAAATTCAGCAAGAACTAACAGATTCCAGCAGACATTCTCTTTCTGAAACAAACCTAGGGAATTGTACTGTATTTTAGTTAGAGTTTGAAAGGATTCAATTTCTAGTGGATTCAATATTTGAATATACAATGGGACATGGGCTCACCTACCTTTTTAGTTGTTGCATACAATTTTGCTGGACAACCTTAGGAAGGGATTTATTTCAGAACCCTTCACCTGCAGCAGCATCATGATGGACAGTGAAGCAGTGCACTACAAGTCACCCGGCTCTCCTCTTCAGCCTTTGGATCCAAGTAACAAAGTGTTGCAAGCTTTGGTTCCCTTCTGCCTCAGTCTGGAATTGTTCCTGTGGCTCTGCACCTTGTACGTAAATTTTGTATACAATTCTTCAGTCAAATTGTCTGTGCTGGCAGGTAGCATGTATAGTCAAAGAGATCTCTTTCCCATAGGGTTATACCCTCGATATACCAGACCACTGCAATTGTGTTTGGAAGGATTCTCTGATTGGGTTTTTTCACTAATGGATACCCAGAGAGGCAGTCCCTCTAGTTTACATTGTTCAATGGACTATTAGTATCTAAGAGGACTTCAAAGCCACCCCTCTCTCTCTTTGTAGTGCACCATGAAGGGTTCTTTATGTTTGAGGACATTTGGCCCTAAGGAAAGAGAACGTTTGGAAGTGTCTGGCATTGACATCCTTACACCTACTTACACTAGGACTCATGTAACAGAATCCCGGAGAAAAACTAGCCCCGCAGCTGAACCTAATTTGGAAATACATGTCTTTCATGTACCCTTTTGTTTGCAACTGATCTAAGAAGTCACCCAACTTGAGCTCTACATCAACCTGATACCGAGAGGGTGAGATCTACCAGGAACATTAGAGAATTAGACAGATTAATCTGGGAAGAGGTGAAATTCATTACATTATGTGTTTCCAATTGGGTCTAAACACATATACATTTGGTAAGAAACTCAGATAAACTGAAATGTTGAGTCCCTTTTCTGTCCAATTGAATTATGGATCCACTTTTGCTTTGTGGCACTGGATGGATGGGAACAGTATTCCGCCTATGCCAATTGCCCTCCCACATCTGCTATAACAACCATTATTCTTTTTTCACCTGCAGACTGAGTGTGTAGCTTTAGTTCAACTGGAAATAGACGCGTCCATGTTCAGCATGGTGGAGTCTGCTTCAGGAAGATCCATGCTGGCAGGAGTACATATGGAACTCTGACAGCATTCTACGTTTATTGAAATCTTCCTCCAGAAAAGGGAGACATTTGAATTTCAAAGAAGGGAATTCCAGGGCCACATCAGTGCAAATCATGTATGCACTCTGACTACTGGGACCCTGAAACCAAATGTATCATGAATGCCTGTGTTACAGATGAACCTGTGTGCATCTGCATTGATGCACACAGAGAAGTATACACAATTGTGGGAATCCGAGTCTTGGCATATCTGTATTTTCATGTAAAAAGATAACAATTTAAAACTGTTTACTCTAATATACCAATTGTATTTGTTCTATAATCGGATGGATAGATGGTTAAATAGAGAGATAGATAGACAGACAAACAGATAAATAAAAACAGAGGTTAATGTGTAAACACTAAAATATCCAATTTGTTGCTCATGCTTTGCAGGGCCCAGACACACTTTTAAACAAATAACCCAAACAATGACTGTTATAGCTCCGCACATTTCTTCAATCATTAATCAGTGACATAAGGCCATGAAAAAATGATTGCTCTGGAAACTATTTGATTTTATATTTGCAGTGGAATGTAATTGTACCGACATGATTTACTATCTGTAAATTCATGTGAGGTTTAATATCATGCAGGGATTTGAGATGAGGTATTAAAATGGATGAAGAGAAAACTGAGAAGAAATCAGTTGAATACCTGAACGACAGTGGTGCCATCTGAAAACAAAATTAATTAAGGGCAATTAGACAAATAATAGAGAGACGAGGATAATACAAATTCACCTTTATCTCAAGGCAAGTGAGCCAGGATAATAATAACTGTTGAATCTTCAACATAGGTGCATATAGTTTCTTGTTAGCATTACAACTAAATACCAAAGGACACTATCGTCAATGACCAAAGGAATACAGAAGCCTTCTCTTTAGGTCTACTTTACACTCTTCAATGGCTGCTCTACATTTCCTATTGTTGAATAACTTTATGAGCAGATATTTCACACCCTTGTAGACTTTTCTTTCTGACATAGTGTGTGATTTTTCTTTCATATGAATTCATGTGTTATTTTAAAATTGCTGATTTCTTCTATTGTATGTGTGAACATTGTAACACAATGTCTATTGCATGTTTCGGTCACATTTTCATAATGAATGGCATCTTGATTGAATGCAGGTGCAAACAAGAAATATAAGTTGCACAATCTTTTATCCACACAACTGTTATTTTTACAAAAACATGTTTTTCTCCAATCAAAACAAAGAGGGCCCAGATGAGGTTTTAAACAATCACAGTGCAATTGTCATCTACAACAATTGCGCGAGGAATGCACTGGAGCGTACTGTAGAATCCGACTATTGCTCGTGGTCATCTGGCGGCTTCTTCCCTTTGAAACGTTTTAAATCCCAGAACTGAGAACAGCATAAAGGATGTCGTAGTGGAAGTTTGCATATTCACACCATCTGCGTGCACTTAAACTGCATGTGTTCCACGTTCTAATAATGCACAGTGCTGGACTGACCCACCGGGGATTTCCCCGGTAGGCCTCAGGGCATAGAACGTCTTGTCTTGCTTGGGAAGTTTGAGAACGAACATCCAGAGGAGCCTGGGCGGTTTGCTAATTACTGGCTGGTGGCTTCCGAATTTTTCTTTCCCAGTGGCTCGTGCCTGCACATGTGTGGGGCACCGCCCAGCACCTGACCTTTCTACGTCTGTGTGCTTGCAAGATCGCATCACATGACATGCGCAGTCCGGGCCTCCAGGGACTTCTCAGTGCTGACTCTGCCGGCTGTTGAGTGCTCGACGACTAAGCTCGGGCACTGACATTTCAGGTGCGTGTGAATTGATTTTTAGATATGCGTTTAATTGGTGCCAATAAAATGTAATCTTCATTCAGAGCTGTAATGTTTGCCAGCTTGTCCCATACATACACGAAGCCCAGCCAGTGCCATCCAGCTGTCCCGACGCCCCTTCTCTCTCGCCCTGGGGATTGTTGGTCCAGGCTTGAGGCTTCGATCCGAGCAGCCAGTGGCAGCTGAAAGATCCGAACGCCCAGGTACAGCTCGCCCTTGGAACCCCCCAGCAGTCAGTCTGTGTGCTAGCGATCACCCCTCTGTGTCAGCACTCGTCACGCTTTTTCATGGTAAACGAAGGCAGCTTGTAATTCTTTTTGTCTCCATTTAGTACATTTGCACATTTAAATACTCTATTTCTTTGTGTGCTGTGTAAATACTCTGAGCATCTGTTCACATATATAAATGGCTAAATGGATGAGTCAAGCCAGCTGCATTTTCGGTCTGTTTGGGCTGGCGTTTGAAAGCCTGTTTTCAAATGACATAAACGCGGATAGATGTCACAACACCCCACCTCACACAAGATAATGGGCCTCATTACGAGTCTGGCGGGAGACGTGCCGGAGAAACCGGCAGGCTGCCGCCGGACCCGAAATACTGTTCTCCCTCTGTGATTGCCAGAATCCCCGGGCCATGTCAATCATAGTGACCCAGTAATTCCAGAGGCAGAATTCCGTAAATCCCCATTTCCATGGAGTCCAACTCCATGGGGATGTGGACAATGGAAACACTGGTTCCGTCTATGATGGAGCCGGTGTTTCCATTTCCGCCTGCAGGCGGGTGGTGTTACCCCGCCTCCTGCCTGGAGAACTCGGAATCAGCCGCTCCGGAAACAAAGGTGGCAGCGGATTTACCGCCACCGTTGTTTACAGACCAGCGGGGTCATAATGAAGCACAATATCTACTTATGAGGAACTGTTGACCGAAAAACTTTCGGCCCTGGATTCTCTTCACTGATGCCTAGTTGAACTAATTACGTGCTTTATATTTCAAAGCCTCGAATTACTAACTACACTTTCATTAGAACATATAGTTCATTCAACACTTTAAACATTAACAGAGAGTAGCTGTTGCATTTGTATTGTTTTCATTTACCCACAGGTGATGTCAGATACAGCTCATTGGACACCTCAAGCTTTCTCTAAACAAAATATAGCTATACAATAGAGTGGGGTTTGGGCCTGATTCATGGAATTTTTTGCACAGTGAATAGAGACCTTGTGGGTCAAACTGTCTGTGAAACTCCCTCTGTTGATTCATGGAATCGACTGCACAGGACTTATTTGTACTTTGTTGAGACTTCTCACAGTCCCGGCACGTCACTGTGAGTGGCCGAGTGCCTTGCGCAAGACACCAGGCAGAGTGTGAGCGTGGTGTTTGTAGAGACCAGATTGGGGGCCCAGTGCACGAAATGAGGAAAAACAAGGGAAAATGTGGGCGTTACGAGGGACGTCCCGAAGGCAGTCCATCGCATGCCTACAAATGTTCACAACCAAGCGTATTCATGTATCTGACCGTGCAACCTCTCGTCGGGGAAATGCCCACGCAAAGCTCTCGATCCATCCACCACCCAAAGGCAGGGCGTAAAGATACTTGCGCATAGGAATCACTGCACAGAGGTAAGATTGCATGTTGGATGTAGGGGTGCGCGCACACAGACATGGTTCTGATCTAACTTTGGGGTGTGCATATGCAGGATAGCGGGTTGGAGGAATGGTTTAAGAGGGTTCACACGCAGATTGACTGTTACTTGAGGTACAGAAAATGGTGCACATGTTGTCAGGGTGCCGTGAAGTTACAGGGGACCCTACGCAGATGGCTTGGTTGCTGCGGACCCCATCAGGAATACCGGGGTGCATGACTTTGTGCCCAAGTACTGCGCATAGGTCGTTATTAGAGGCTACATTCGCTTTGCTTTTGGGCATGTTGGGGTCTTTCCGGCCGCGACCTGCGCATAGGGTTACTTTGTGGGAATGCATCCATGAATACATGCATCGCGCACAGGG
Organism: Ambystoma mexicanum; assembly: GCF_040938575.1. Classification (NCBI taxonomy): domain Eukaryota; kingdom Metazoa; phylum Chordata; class Amphibia; order Caudata; family Ambystomatidae; genus Ambystoma; species Ambystoma mexicanum. The sequence continues at coordinate 1,179,228,493 of NC_090929.1, forward strand.
GCCTCATGTGTGAGGGGGCACGCAAAGTCCTTCTAGCCACACAAACTTTGCAGGGTCTATGCACACTTTTCTATGAATCGGCCCCTTAGTTGGGAACCTCAGTTCTCTAAATAGAAATCACTGTCCCCAGTCCAGCTAGACACAGTCTAGCAGAGCTTCAACACGGTCACCTTGATAACACATGGGGCAACGCCCTAGAACACTGTATACAATGTATTTCTGGGACTTTCAGCAGGTCCACTTCATTCTTCACTGATCCCCACACTCCCAGTTATCTAGAAGGGAATTTGAATCCTTTCGGTGGGGAGGCAGGTTGTGGCAGGAGGTTCAATTCTGATCCTCTTGGACATGCTGGATTCTTGGGACTTCATTACTGGCGGTCTGGAAAAAAGGGTGCCGGTAGCAGCATACCGGCACACTGTCCGGACGGCCAGACTACAAGTAAGCCTGCAGGGGCTGTTGCTCCTGGCAGGTCTGACATGCAAAGGGCACCGGCCCCTGCAGGCATGGTTTTCACGGAAGGACACCAGCAAAATTAGCAATGGTGCTAGTGTTTCCATGTCCCCATTCCCGTGGGGTCCTATGGGACTCCACGGGAATGGGATTTATACTGTAAGAGGATTCAATTCAACACTACAGCTAAGTCAACGCCTAGTCTATAATACTGAATGAAAACCCTTATTGATATATCTTTATGTCCAGTTCATGCGTTCTGGATGACTACCCCTATATAACACCCCTCTGTTGGAATCCCCCTGACCCCACTGAGCCAAGAAGTAGTTCTGTTTTGCAAGTTAAAAGGTTTAATTGATAATTTAAACAATATGTATATATCACGCTTTATAATAAATTAATAATTGAATAGCACACTTAATCTGATATGATAAAGATTAACAACGGAGAATCTGGCACCAACACGCTTCTCTATAATCAATAAGGAGTTGACATGAAATGGATAAGGTAGCACACAGGTGAATAGGAACAAAAGAAGAAGGTGGTACAGAATGCTTTATGTAAGCTCAGGTGGATGCAATATTCAATGAATGCAGTACAGAAAATACTCAATATGATTTCAACCAAACAATGTAATCACTTTTCTCTGGCTATTCACTCCCCCCTCTTTATGCAATTCAAGGAAATGGGAGGAAAGCACACAGTTCTCAGAAATGCAATCAATGTAATTCAGTTCAATCCCCCCCAAGCACGCTTAAAGAAAACAGATAGGAGTTTTGAAAACACAGGCCCAAATGCTTTTATATGTGCTAGCAATGGATGAGAAATATGCTGGAAATGCTTTTAATTCCCTCTAGGAGGTTCAGGGTGAGTGAAATCAAGTTAATATTAGTCCAGGCTCACTTTAGCAAGGATCTAGGAGTAATTAGCAGGTTAAACGAATTTTTGGCAAATGAAAGACAAGCAAACTGCTGTTTCACACGTTGAGAAATTTGCAAATCGCGGCAAAATTCGCGAATGCGTTTTTCACGATTACGGCAAAACTATAGGGGGTAGGAATGCGGTTCTCAGCTTTCAGGGGAAAGTTACTGCAAGTCTCTAGCACAAACGGTTGCGGAGATATGAGCGAATAAATAAAGGTCGTTTTTCAGATTTGAAATTTTAAAGTTCAAAAAGACAAGTGCAGCTTGCAACTAGAAAATGACAAGTGACAGCTTTACAAATGACAGGTGACAGTTAGGAGGCAGTTCTACTTAGATTAAAATAGCTTGGATTATATTATTTTAACTAAGAGATTGGTTCTGCACAGTTTTCTAGGTACTCACACTATATTCTTGAGTGAAATGGGCCTCGCCATGGATCTGGTCAGGTTTTAGACGGGACTCTGGTCTCTGCACTTCACAGTGATCTGGGTCTGCTCTCTCTCTGGATTCTGAAGATTGATGGATTTGAAGTCTGGATCTTTCTGCACAGCTTTCTCTGGAGATTGATGGAGGTAAAGTATGGATTTTCCCGGCAGAGCTTCCAGCTGCAAATGGATTTGAAAGTCCCTATCTGTCCTGACTGTCTGCTTTTATGTGTTTAGAATGTGGGTGTGTTCTAGCATCACTGACCCTACCTCTCTCTCAGCTTCTAATTGGTCAAACTTCCATTTCTCATTTGATTGGGGGAGCTAAGTTGTGTCAGAGTGATGTCATTTTACAGCCTGCAGAGAGTCCACTCCTCCTGTCAACTTACACACAAATCTAGATTTGAAACAAATACATATTTGCACAGGTAAACATTGGTTTAAAATTACATGCACACATCACATATCACAGGAGATATACCCTGTCCAAACTTTGCTCTTCCTGGGAGCTTGCATTCAGAAATGGCAATATTTTGCACTTTTTAACTGGTTTGCAATTCCGGACATTACCCCAAATTTACACACATGTGCGCAAGGAGTATGGACATTAGTTGATGAAGTGTCAGATTTTTCACATGCACACATTTTGAGTAATATCCTCTTTTCCGCTAAAACCCCCCTGAACATGCCACCGGTTCGAAAAACCTCTTAAAATGTGGGCAGAAAAATCACAAGAATTATGGTGTCATTTATACAATTTTCACATGTCCGCTCTATGAGTTATTCATCTTTTTCTAAAACCATATTCTGGCTATAGAGGTGTGTCTTTTCAGGTCACATGGTACAGAAACCAGTCTTTCCAGTTTCTGCCAAGCTCAGAGACCCTGCCCCTCCCAGCTTCTGCCAAGAGGAAGCTCCATTTACGACTCCCGCCAATAAAACATTTGCCTGAGTCAGGACAGGGCTTTGTTCAATTTCCTGCAGAGCCCAGGTAATTCAATCAGGGAAGTGTCATATCCCTTTTGGTGTGAGCAGCAAAAGGGCAGCTAGGCCTGGGAACACAGCTGTGACTCAAGTTTCACTCCTGATGGGGGTAGTTGCCAGGCAAATTGGAATCTCTTTAAGCTGTCATTTCTGTTCCCCAGTTTCTGCATTCAAATAAAACTAAACATTTTCACATATGCAGCTAGAAGGCTGATTCTAAGTTTAAAACTATGACATTTAAACAATTGCAACCTATGTGACACTCAAAAGTAGGTCACTCAGTCAATTTAAACATTTAGATTTTTTTTAGTGTCTTTCAGTCCAAATTTACTTAAACTGCTGAAATCCACAGCCCAGCCAGTCTTGTTATACACCTTCAAGTCACTTCAGAATATAACTTTACATTGGATCTACCTCTCAGTAAGTCTTTCTTTGGCTTGCTTTGGGTTCATTTATTCAGTTTTCTACAAAAAAGTAAAATCTGGTGGTTTTAAAACGCCGGCTTTTGGATAGTGGTGAGTACTGGTACTGCACCCCTTTTTGGGATTTAAGAAAATGAATTCTCCACAGTTATGGGTTTGCTTTTGGCAATCAGCATTGCCATTCCCAATGGTTTCAGACTACTGTGTGGGTAGTCCAATGGTGGTTTTAGGCAGTGTCCTTCTGTGCCCATAACATCGGCAAAAATGAGTGGCAGCCTATTCTTCATGCATTTCCCTGTGCATTTTCTGGGAAGCTCTGGCCATCATGATGTTTTCATGTCAGTACTGCACAGTTTTGAGGTAGAGCTCGGATGCATGGGTAAATACATCCCACAATACTTTCCACCACCTGACACCCTGGACCACTTGGACTTGTAATGTCTGGGTGGCACTGGGATAGCAGGTGGCAGAACGGTGTTACGAGTTTGGCGGCAACCCGCCCAGCTGACCTCGTAATGAGGCCCTCTGTCCACCTTTTTCTTTTTTTTTTTTACTGGAGAAAGCAGTCACAGTTCACAGGAATCCATTGGCAATGACGGCTGCCATGTTTTCCATGGTGTCCACCATTGATTTCCACACGTGTGAATACGTTTTCACTGCATGCAGCGGAAACAGCAGCGGGAATCCGGGGTCTGCCCTCATGCATGTGGGAAATGAATCCATCTTTCGAAGGGAGCCTGGCCTGTGGACATGTTAGTGGTTAGGCTCTTGTGTTTCTGGATTCTCCGGTTTCATAGTAACAACACCCTTTACTTTGCTTTTACTTGAATTAATTTGTATAGCGCGCAATGCACCCGTAGGCATGGGGGCGCTCGAAAAACATAAACAGAACAGTGAGGGAAGCCACAAGGAACCCAGAGGACAAAGGGGAGATCAGTAATCAAAGGAGGTTAAGGAGGTTACCCTCTATTGAAAGGCGAGGGCACGCGACCAGAGTCCTGCTTTGCCTGGGGCGGTGTGGTAGGTATGCAAACCTATACTGGGAAATGCAGACCTAATGAGAATGGGTAGCGGGACGTGCCAAGTTCAGCAGGGGGAAGAGAAACATGATGCGAAAAAGGAACATGCATCTAGGCAGGTTGTTTGCGGTTTCCCTGCTTATATGTTCACTGCTGGGCATTGCTTAGGCGGTTCACTGAGAACTAACACTATGGGTCATTCATTAGTCAGCTTCTCTACTGAGAAAGGTTTTTGTTTTAAGGGAATGCATTACATGTGAAATTGTGGTTTACAATGATAAGGGGGTCGTTTGAAAATGGGGTGTGCTGAAAAAAGAAAGAAAGCAAATAAAAAAAAGGATGTATTGTCACACGCAGTGAGTGAATCGTGTGTTTCCGTTTTGCTTTTGCCTTCATATTTTTTAATAGGTGCTGGGTCAAAGCCACCCCCCTTTTCTCATGGTGCTTTCTTTGTTTCTGCCTCTGCTTGTGTGTTATTTTCCTTTCTTTCTTAAATGGCGCAATTGCAGGCAGGGAGCATTGGGGACGCATCGGTTTTAGGTTGAAGGAGTACAGGCTGTCGGAACAGGCCTTATCTTGCGAGTGGGAGACTGCTAACATTTAAGAAAAAAACAAATTGTGAAACAATAAAATGTCAGCTAGGCTAGTGTATCTCAAAGAGGGGAATTGAAACTTGTATTAAAGTGAAGCCAGTTACAGAAAATTCAGGATTGGTTTACATTTGAATGCTGAAGCAGAAATAGAAGAGTTGAAACAGTCTTGCATTTGGCTTAGGAAAGCCTAGTGGCTCGTATATTCGGGTGGGCTTTGTGTGGAAAATGGTCTTCATCTGTTTAGTAAAAGTAGCAGTCCTTTTCAGATGTGGCTATTAGGTGGTGCTTTGGAGTACAGATAGGAGGGAGATGCAAATCCTCCCTTTAATGAAGGTGCCCAATGCTTTCCCTTATTTATTTTTTTAACCATACATGCTATCAGCGCACCAAGCTCAGCTGCTAATGGCTTTAAAGCCTGTGATTGTGGGTAGGCTTGACCATTAATGGCCCACGTAAGGTTATTGCTTCTCTTGGCCCTTCTTTGGCTCGGGCTGGTGGGCCATTAATGGCAAACCAACTAAAAAGATGTTAAGTAATGCCACATTGAACTTCAAAGAAGTCTCACTTTCTACAGTGAGATTGGTCAAATCACATTTCTACCCTTACATCTTGGCAGCTGCGATCACAAGTCCCAACAGACCCTCCATGTGACCATGTCTTAGATGCAGCTGTCTCACCCACAGTGTGCATCCATCTATCCCTTCCAGGCCCTGTACTACTTCCCTCTGTCCTGGGCCGCTATACAGAAGTACCCCTCTGGCATGCTGTCTGTCTCTTCTTACCTGGTTCCAGTGTTCTCTCTAAGCTTTGCGCATGTGCGCTTGCCCAGCTTCCTTCTGGGTGCTGATCAGAAGATTTTTAGCAGAGCACACGGGCAATTTTCACCTATTCAAAAAGATTTCATGAGGAACAATCCACAGTAATTACCTGAAATTTTCTTTATCTTAAAATAAGAACTAGTCTTGATATTCTGCTAATTTGCATTACACTACTATGCAAGGGTGACCGTAAACACCTAAAATCCCTAACAGCAACTAATATGAAAAACTGGCTCCATGAACAGGAGAATCTAACCAGGATATGCCTGCACACATTAACCAAATAATGTTCCCTCTCCACCCATGACTCTTAAACTTGACTGTACCACAATTTTACCTTATGACTTATTAAGATGCTACCAGACAACCTTGACTCTTCCTCCTTTGGCTCAAGGTTAGCAGACGTGTACCTACATCTACTTGTTTTATGTTTGTTGTAGTATCAATAACGTTCACACGCCAGAATTTCTGTTACTCATTGTGCCTTGCCAAAGTCATCACCCACACTATGCAGTCGAACTACCAGCTCAAATGTCGGATGACTGCATGTAAGCAGGCTACTTGGATGTGTAATGTTATCCCATACTTCCTCTACTTGTACACATATCACGTAAGTGCTTTGAAGTGGCCCTCTTGCAAGTTAACGCAGTATAAAATTCAAATATTAATTTGCCCTCTAATGAGTTTGAGAAGATAAATGTGATGCTCAGTGTCTCCTACTTTAACATTACCCTATAAGTGGAGAGCAAAATTGTAATATCATGTACTTAGCCTACAAGGGATGATGGATATGGGCTATGCCTGGGGTTACTCGTCCATAGTATCGGGGCATCGGATATTCAGACAGGAGAATGCTTTTCACACAATCTGCATCGTTTCCAAGTGTTCAGAGTTCCTTTGGGCATAGACTTTCACACCGTATATGGTAACTCGTTGCTATACAGAAGCAGTTTCACTGAGCACTGTGTAATCCTATACAATGATATAAGGGTGGTGTATGCTGCAAACAATCTTGTATGCACTTTAAAAATAATTGTGTACATGCAGAGTCATGACATTCTTAAAATGCATATAATATGTTGAGGCATTAAATATGCCTTGCTTGCAAAGTATTGTGGGTCTGCAAATATCCCACTGAGTTTTCACTGCTACAATCCCTCACTTTTTACAGTGCTCTATCAACTAGTATTGGAGGCTAGCACAGGGGCCCGGGAAATGTATGGGTGGAAGAGCACTGGTCATTATCACTCCTTGCAGGTGATGAACAGAGCAGCACATTTCAAAGTCAGACATTTCCGCAGTACATTGAAGGAAATGTGTTGCGTGTTTGCTACAGGAAAGGACAGTCTAGTACCCGTCTAGAAAACAGAACCTTCTTTTTCTTTCTATGCTCAGCTGCTGAGGGCTTTTCAATATAACCATGTGTTCTGTGTGTATTGTCTCTAGCATCCCCCTGCATCTTATTTAACTGATAACAAAGAATTACAGAAGAGGGATCCATAGTTACTGATGAAGGCACTCAATCAGTTGTATCAATGATGAATTGAGGCTATTAACTTAAAAGGCATATATATGTGAGTGTCTTCAACAAGGCTCCATAAACTTTTGTTTACATTTTGCCAGGCTGTGGTGCAGAAGGGTGGGCAAAACTATAGACTTCATTATGTGCCCTGTCATTTCACTTCCTATGTTAGGGGTACAAGCAGAACTCTAATCCGATTTTGCTCCCTACTTGGAGTCAAAAATGATTTTTCAGGGAGTCAAAAAGTAATTTAATTTGCCAATAGGGATATTTTCTGATTATTAAAAGATGTTCTTCCCTTTAAAATTCCTAATGAGATCGGGCATTAATATTATTAGAGTTCCTACCCATGCTGCTGGTCACTTATTTGAAAATCAGTGGAGCTTTGTGGGCTGAAGCAACGATATATTGCCTGGTTCCCCAACACTTAGTTATCAGGACTCGCAGATCCATCTTCTAGGTTCTAGGAGCTGCCTGGGAAGCACCAGTGCATCAATCATCCATCTTTTGATAATATACAGCTAATCGTCCAGAGTTCAGCAAATTATTGCCTGCCCCCACTGCCACACACTTCCGATGGAGCATGTGCTGATTGCTGAAGGTGACCCCCTGGGCTGGCAGGAACAGACAAACTTGAGCAGGGTCCCTTTTGGCTATTCTGTAATGGCTCTGACCTTCCTACTAGGAACTGTGTTTCTGCAGAATAGTTTAAATGTACCCCTGGGTGGGTGTGACCCTCTGCCTGTTGCTTAGGTGCATTTAGAAGTTTGCCCCTTTACTCCAATAGGACCGACTGCCTCACGCAATGTTTCATGTGCTTGGCAATGAGTTCTCTAGAGTCTTACTGGCATCACTAAAGGGATCATGGGTCCTCCTTATACTATTGCAGAGGGGTGGGGGGGCTGGCACTTTATCACTGTCGTACAGGACCTTATCATCAGAAAGTTCAAGCCTGATTAATATGAAAAGACAGAAGGTTAATGCCCAGAACATGTAGGATGATAGCTGAATGCCAAAAAATAGTTTGTTGTGCTGTGCACAGTTTTCTGCTGTGGTTGAAACAATGTGCTCTATTCACAGCAGTTCCCACAACACCAGGCTGCTGTATGCAAAGTCACTTCACCAAGCAGTAATTAATGGATACTTGCCCATATCTAGTAAGATGATTGTTGTGAGATAACTCTGGCACTATATCTGTGTGTTTATGCACTCATTTTCTTGGTATTAGTAGATTTGTTCGAATACATTTGGCCGAATGGTACATTTTGACCGAATTTGGCCTGTACAATTCGACCGAATATATTAGAACAAAATGGCTAATACACACCGATCATGGGGAGCAGGGTTGCGGGGGTGTCCCCCGCTACCCATGATCGGTGTGTATTGACCTTGAGGGGTTGCAGAGGTATCCCCCGCTTCCTCGATATTGGAGGCGGGGCACAGGGAGAAAAAAGAAAAAAGACCCTGTGGTGGCGGAGCCAAACCGCGTTAGAGGGACGGATCCAACGCTGCAGGGCTGAAGTAGCCAGGCGACGGGAGCCAGGTAAGTGGGGAAGGGGTTTAGGGAATTGGTGCGTTTCTGCCTCTGAGAACTAATCGCATGAGGGCTGTGTTTTTTCAGTCTGTTTGCCGCAATCAGTTCTCAGATGGCCAAACATACCCAAATCATTTTCAATACAGTTGTGAGATATTATAGGCTTGTAAACCTTAATGGTTCTTGGACTCTATTCTACTTGTATATTCTATTCCGACCTGGAAAAAAACGCGATCTGAACACTGTTTCTCAGTAACATGAGATAGTAGTTCCATATTAAAGACCTGTTCCAAAACCAATTACTGCTTCCAGGCAGTCGACCAAGCACTATGCTTTTTGGGCTGGAAGAGAGACAATTGATTACTTCACAGTTGGTAGGTGAGTACGTCCTTATTTAAAAATAGTCTTGATTTCAGATATGTGTTACTGCAATTTACATTGTGGACTGGGGTGTCCATTGTATATTTTACATTATTATACTTGCCTCTACGTTTTATTCACAGATCCTGTCTGGCTGATCTTCTCACCCTCCCAACATCAACTCCCTGAATCCTACTGTTCAGTTTCTGACCCTATGGTGCCTTTTGGGTCACAAAGCTTGAACATGTGGTTTTGTTATCTACCACCCATTGACTGCCCATGTTCATTTCCATCCACTTTCTACCCCTCTGTACCCAAAACAGGTCCTCCTGTGATATTTTTGAGAAAGATCTATCACATCTTACCATTAAACTTTGTGCTTAAAGTGCCCGCCATTGTTTTCTCAATGCAGAATTCTGAGAGTTAATCACTTAGTTGAAACTGTAAAAGTGCTACTGGTGAAATGCAAATGTCAACCAGGTCTGCCTTCAGCCACTTGATCTATAAGCACTATGCACAGAAGTTGGTAAAGCCAGCAGTTTAAGTGTGTGTATCACTATTAGGCATTCACCAGGTAGTGCTAGTATAGGCCCGGCTACTCTCACCACTTTGCAGCTGCTACAATCCAGTTAATACCACTATGGCAGTACCTGGCAATTTTTGATCCCATGCCTAACCAAAAGCCACAACTGTTGGCATTGCCATTGCTCACTTAAGAATGCCTTTTTATCTGTGTCCTTCCCAGAACAGGAATAGGATGAAATGGATTAGGGATGCATCAGCTGGGCACCTTTAATACTGGATGAATTTGTTTTTCTCATCTTTAAAATGTGTAACATTCCTGTCCAGCCTCACTTGTCCCTGTATAGCTACATCATGAACTTATTTAAAACATTACTTTTTAATCCATATATGTTTAAAACATGTTTTAAATTGCTCATTTTGACTAATTGTATTCAATATTTTCTTGGAGATACTCCCAATCTCCTGATAGAAGAGTTGGGCTCACATGCTGTGCTCGCTCGTTCGGCAAAATATGGGGCCACTGTGAAAATAATTTCCAGGGCCACGTTTGGTTCCAAGTTCACCCCTGATGATGCATTATTTAACAACTGACTCCATTCTTTGATCTTCAGTTAAATATTTTTAGAACTATAAGTAGAAATTAGTTACAATTAGTTGACTTGCAGTAATAAATAAAAGTAACATTGCACATCACCTATCGATTGGTAGAACCTGTATACAAAATATTGGATGGTCCATCATACTAATCAGCCAACTGACAAATCATTGATTTTGCTCTATTTTAAAGTGGCAGCCCATATTTATTTACAGTGTACAAAGCTTTGACTCTATCCACTGCTCACTCTTGTCATTAAAGTATTGCCCTCTTGATAATTACATGAGATAACTGTGCTTCATTGATGAATAGGGACATTTAAGCAGAGCCTACCAGTGCATGTATGTAATAACATTCATCAGAGTATAAAAACAATTACTAATGCACATACATTCCTGCCTTTTTGGTTGTTTTAACTCGTCACAACATGAGCAAACGTACATATACAAGTGCCAAGTGCTATATAAATTGCATCTGAAAAATGGTGGTGTGTAATCCTTACAACAAATTGTATCTGTGGGGATGGGGGGCTTTAAATTTATAACATTAAATTGAAGGTAGTGATATTCTGTGCATATGTTTTAGACTTGTCATTTGGATACACTGAGTGCATATTGCACACCTCCCCCACTAATATAATATTGTTAAGAGGCCACTCTTGGCAATTCAATTTCGGCTTTTCTTTCTTAGAGGTAAAGACTTTTTTACGAAGTTAGTCAACTGAAGCAAATTCCTGTTGATGCACAGAACAAAGAAATTGGCCATTTACCTGTTGCTACTCTTGTTTTCGCATCCACATAAAGTATTATGAAATGAGTTAGTAGACACAAAATGTCACTCAGGTGAAATAAAAATAACTACAAAGTCTGAATCTATATGTGTTTGATAATATCTCTTTCCCCCTCATTTGCAGGATTTTGGAAGGCTACGTCAAGGATCAGATACCTGGTGCTGCAATCGTTGTCGAGTCCATAGGTGCCCGGCGGTTCGGAGATGGCTACTCAGAAGAAGACTATACTCAAAGTGATCTCATGGTCTATGCAATCGACCCTCAAACAAATAGGGCTATATCCCGGAATGAATTGTTTAAGTATGCATCAGTATCTGCTCCTTCTTTTCAATTGAGTGTTTACAGATCTAAAGGAATGTATATTTTCTATCTAAAGTGATTTCCCATTCTTGAATGCAGAGGAAGGAATATTAAAATATTAAGAACATTCCAACTTTTTGCCACTTTTTTAAAATAGAAACTCTGACTCCATTTGTGCTTCATGGCTTGAAGTAGTCATAACCTGCCTTTGCAGCTGCGGCCAGGCCCCCAGAAAAGGTGAGGTGTAGTATCAGCAATTATACATAAAACATCTTCCCCAGCTTTTTCTCTATGTGGTTTACGGCAGGTACTCAAAGGCTATGCATGCTATATCCAGACCATCACCACAACACCCTTGGAAGGAGCAGTCTCTGACAGCTTCCTTGTCCTGTTGTCGTCCTCGCAGGTCAATAGAACCCTTCTTGACCTTTTGCAAAACGACCCGCAGGCGTGATCTATAAAGTGTGCTCTGCCTGGCAGGAGCAAGAAAGCCAGCATAGTTCTTAAAGCTGTTTATGTGCCCAACTTTCCTAATTTGCATAGGAGTGCCTGACTTGTCCTTCGTGTTACACCATTATTTGATATCCATAAAGAAACTGCCACAAATGAGAAATGTTGGTGTTTTTCATGTGTGATGCAAAAACATGCAGTGTAAAGTTGTTGAACACAGACCCTGGGTGAAATGAGGTGAGGAGGTAGGTTTGTTTTTGGTTGCATTTGACAATGAATGTAAACTGAATTATAGGTCAATAGCAGATTAGATTACACCATATAGGTTTGCCAAACTGAAGTAGGACAATGGGTCAAGGGCTATTGAATGCGACAAATTACCAGATATGTATGCCAAAATGGAGCAGACTTAGGGAAGATGGCAAAAAACATTGTGAAATAGATGGTAGGTACAGAAAAAAATAGATGGCGTCAGTAAATAAATTGTGGCTGGAATAGATTATTGACGTTTCAGCACCACTCATCATAAAAGTAGTTTTCCAGTGGTCACATCAAATGGAGTTCGTTGATTGAATCCAGAACACCAAATCACTTAAAAAATCATAATTGACTTTACAAAACGTAGGTAGGCATTTACGCCTTGCACCAACACGATGGGATGGGTGCGATCAGCCCTTCATCTACTTGTGTGGAAGATTCACATTTTAGGTCACAGGCCTTAATGGTACTCTCTCTTACAATGCTTTTTTTAAAATTTAAATCTCTCCACACCTCTTGTAGGTGAAGCAATGTAAAATGAGATGATACAAATTCTCATGCTATTCACAACTGTTTCCATTTGAGGGGCAGCGCGCAACAGTATGAAAACACCCCTCTCTGTTTTGCGCATTCCTCTGGACCTGTGGCTGGACCTAGGATAGAAGAGATGAATTGGAAGACGTTGCAGTGAGAGTAGGTCCATGAGCATTACATCCATTTTTAGAATAATAGATAAAGGATGGGTTATACATTCCCATGGCCAGATCACACTTAAACATCATCTAAGGGAATTGGGACAGGCAGCTTTTCATGTTATGAAAGGGCTGTCATTCAAAGTGTCTTCCTACTTGAGTCAGAAATTTGCAACACAGGTATGAAACATGTTTTCTTTAATCTGGGACATGACATGTAATTCTTATTTTTTACCATAGTGTTTTTGACAAGCTGCTGTGCAAGCCGAAATGGCAATTGTTGCAATATTTTGAGTAATAAAATGAAAAAAATAGTTTAGGGAAATGTATTTAGGAAGGTGGCATGAAGGAACTTTACATAACGTGATGCTTAGAAGAGTGAAAGAAGCATAAGTGAGGATAGAGGAGGAAAATTGCACAGTAGTGAGTCCTATATTTCGAAGGAAAGGACACAGGATGTAGCCCATGGGAGAAGAGGTGAGAACAGAAAATATACTAGAGAGGAGTATGGGAGATGACACGCAAGAACTTAGTAAACAAGGGAATGGGGATTTGGAGAAGCAGGCCTGTGGATGTATGTAAATGTTAAGATGGCCCAGGAAAGTCCAAGATTGCCAAGAAGATATTGAGTCAGTCAAAACTAGACTAACAGATGTAGACAGAGTTCGAGGAAATTCCCAGCTTTATGAGCATCTGAAATAAAGCAGGGATAGCATAGAAGCATTGAAATCTGGGAACTCTTGATTAATTCAATGCAAACAATGGATTAAATACTCAAAACTCGTCATTGCTGATGTTATCATGGTACAAACCCCATGGGGACTAAGGAATGGTTATGGGGGTTGATTACAAATAGACTCTATGAGAAAAAAAACATTTAATTTGTTATGCCAATCTCTTGGCTCCACCTGGGACTACCTCTAAATTAATAAAGGTAAAAATAGGGGGGCGTGGCCAGCGCGCGGACGATGCGTACATGAGCCGAGTGAGCTCCCGCTGGCGCCAAAATAATCCTGTATTTTCATCCTGATTCCGGGGGATTTCGTGCGAAATAAACACTGGGCTCGGATTGACGGAGGTGGTGGCACCTGCCTGCCCAGACGACGGAGATAAACCCACATTTTGCCGAGGCCCGGCAGCGGAGCTACGCGACCAAGATGGCTGCCGGTGTCTGGGGACGGACTTCCTCTGCCTGACCGAGAGGCCCGAGACGATCTGACACGGCGGAGCAGGAGACAGAACGTGACGCGGACGCCCGGGACCTCTCTTCCTCCACCGCCGAACCTGAGATTATTCACCGGATCTGATCCGCGATAGAGGTGCGGGGGAAAATGGCGGCCCTCCTGAGGTCCCGGTGGTGTGCGGCTCCTGCCTCCTGAGGCATATCTACTTTGGGACACCACGCCGCGACTGCAGCCGCGTCAGAAGTAAGTGACCGGGCCCGCTGAGGACTGTACCGTACCAGCGAAGGGGGGACCGCCACCCGCTTGGGGGAACAGCTAGAAGCGCCGGAGGTCCATGCGTATTATGGAGGCCCACTAAAGGGCTCTGGGCCTTAGAGTACTCTCGTCACATAAGCCCCAGGCCCTGGTGGAGAAGGCTTTTGGAACTCATACACCCCTCACTTGACTCGCTGCTCGGCCACCATCCCATATATCGGGGGGGTACGACCACTCCAACGACGTTCATACAATAATTCCAGCCCCGTCGTAGCAGACACCCTACTACTCCCGAGAACATGGGGAAGGACAGGCAGAAGAAACCATCTACACAGAGCAGCATGGACCAGTTTGCCGTCGCTACCACCCCGGCCCCGGCGGACCCTGCAACGCGACCAAACTCCCCCACAGGAGATGAATCCCTCTCCTTACGGGACGTAATGGTGGCCATCGCCAACTCTCGCTCCTCCATGGAGACCAAAATAGACAGCATGGCGGCGGATGTCTCCTTCCTACGCCACGATCTGCAGAAGCTGACTTCCAGAACAGGAATCGTGGAACTCCGCATCTCCGAAGCAGAGGACAGCATCGGCGGGATCAACCATCAGCTGTCCCAACCCTTAAACCGCCTGAAAGCCTTAGAGGCGAGAGTGGATGATGGAGAGGGAAGGTCCCGCCGCAACAGCGTTCGCATCCTGGGCCTGCTGGAGGGGGAAGAGGGGCAATGCACGGAATTGTTCCTGGAGCAGTGGCTCGTGGACATCTTCAAACCCCAATCCTTCTCAAAATTCTTTTCGGTGGAGAGGGCTCATAGAATACCTTCGGGCAAACCGCTCCCGGGCGCTCCACCCCGGACTATCATTGCTCGCTTGCTCAACTACCGCGACAGGGATGCCCTTCTGCAATTGTCACGCTCGCAGGGGACGATCACCCATAACGGCTCCCGAATCGCCTTCTTTCCGGACTATACCCGAGAAGTGCAGAGGGCATGACAATCCTTTGAACCACTCAAGAAACAACTTGCTCAGATGAACGTGAAATACGGCCTGCTCTTCCCGGCCCAACTTAAGATCTATCATAAAGGCACTACAGTCCACTTCACCGACCCACAAGACGCCTGGAAGTGGGCAGAGGCTCACATAGAGGGCGATTGGACTGCAAGACCAAGGAGACGGAGAGGGCGACCCCGACCCGGGCCGAGGCGGGCCTCCCCGAGGAGACACCCAGAACGGGGAGTACAGGAGATCCCGGAGCCACCGGTACAACAAGAAGAGGAATGAACTAACTATAGTCCCCTACGAGGACCTTAGAACACTGCTGGGACACACGAGGGTGTACCGACCGCGCCTCAGATACCGACGCGCAATTTACCCACCATGGAAGAAGTTGACGATGGGCGCAAGGTGGGAACTCTGGGGAAAGGTCTGAACTCTCCCCTGGTTAGACCTCCCCCCCTCCCCCTCTTTTTTTCTTGTTGGTTTCGACCCTATCTAAGGGTCTGGTTTTTGAGCTGACACCTTAAGTTGAAGGATCAGCATGTTTGGGCGGCAGGTACTTCGTGTTGGGGTGGAGTATGGGGTGGGGGTGTGTTGGGAAATTTTTAAAATTGTTTGTTGGTTTCTTCAGGACTGCCACTTGCTCATGGGCCGAACTACTCACTGTCCCCTGTTAGGGGCATCTTGCACTGTTCCACGAAGCAACCCTGCTTCCTTAGTACAGGCGAAGATAACACCGCCATCTCTTATGCATCGCTATACCCCGAATATCCCCATCATACGTAGTAAATATCCTCTACGCAAACTCACATACCCTCATGCAGCACACTAAGTCCTTGAAACTCCATACTTGGAATTTGAATGGGATGGGGTCAGGAATTAAACGGCGCCTTATCATGCAATTCCTAAATGGACATTCCCCTGATGTGGCCCTCCTTACGGAAACCCACTTGGCTGGGGTAAACTGTGCCTTCTTCCAAAGAACTAACTATCGCCTGGCCTTTCATGCGGGATACACAATGGGCTCCAGGGGCACCCTTATTCTACAAACGTATACCATTTATTCAGCATACCGTAGAACAAGATCCCAGGGGCCGATACGTGTTCATCCTGGGAACGATCTGGGGTCAAAAGGTGGCAATTGTCTCGATCTATTCTCCACCGGGTCTGGGACAGGAATTACTGGATGACCTCATCACCCTTATAGGTAAACATCACCATGACATATACATCCTAGGGGGGGATTTCAATGACACCATGAACAACAACACTGACTGCTCCCACCTCCGAAATCGTAACCCAGATACCCCTACCAACTTAGCCAACTTTACATCTGCCCTTGGGTTCCGGGATGTATGGAGGGAGCTACACCCCGATGTTAGGGAATATTCATTCCACTCTGGTGCACACGGTTCTATGTCCAGACTGGATTATTTTCTTCTATCGCACACTGACCTCTATAGGGCAATGTCCGCAGAACTGCTCCCTCGGGGAATCTCGGACCATTCACCGCTTTCGATGGATATATGTATGCTAGGCACGCTCCCCCCCAGAACGTGGAGACTTAATAGCTACTACCTGGGGTTCCCGGAGCTGATAGATCGCCTAGAGGAAATATCTGCTGAATACTTCAAAATTAATGAAGGATCGGTAGATAACCCCATGACTGTGTGGGAGGCATACAAAGCAGTGCTTAGGGGCGAAATCCTCTCCTGGACGACACATAAAAGGAACACCCGGCTCCAAAAGATACTAGAGGCCGAGAAGGAAGTGAGCGACAGGGAGGCTAAACATATTTCCGACCCCACGCCTGACACCCATCGTTCCCTCCAACGCGCCCAAGAGCGTCTTCGGAACAGAGCGATGGATGACGCTAAGCAGGCCCACTGGCAGGCTAAAGCGAGAATATACGAACTAGGGGACAAAGCGGGCAAAATGCTCGCCTGGCTGCAGAAGAGAGATGAAGGACAACGCCATGTCCGGGAAATAGTCACACCACAGGGCGACAGCTATCACTCTGACGCTGAGATTGCTGAGGCCTTCTCGATGTTCTACGCAGACTTGTACCGAGCCCCAGCCTCTCCACTAGACCCATCCCTCTTAGCCGAGCTATCGTTGCCGACGCTCTCCGTGCAGCAGAGGGAGCATCTGGACTCCGCCGTATCAGAGGCCGAGATTTCAGAGGCACTATCTCAGCTCCGGTCGGGGAAAACACCGGGCCCGAACGGATTCCCTGTTGAAACCTGGCAAAAGCTAGGAGCAGACAAGCTGGCGGCCCCCCTGCACAGAATGTTCCTTGCCGCCCGGGAACAAGGGACCCGCCCTCCAGACCTATGTAAAGCGACCATCGTGGTCATACCCAAACCTGACAAATCCCCACACAAATGTGCTTTCTACAGACCTATATCATTGATTAATGGAGAGGCCAAGGTCCTCGCAAAACTCCTGGCGAACCGGTTACAACTGGTTACATCCACCCTGATTCACCCGGACCAATGCGGATTTCTGCCCCACAAATCGACCCGGATGAATCTACGCCGTCTCCATTTGGCAATGGAGAGATCTCCGATCATAATCGGACCTTTGGCCCTGCTGGCAATTGATTTTGAAAAAGCGTTCGATTCAATTCGATGAGATAGCCTTTGGGAGATTATGCGCCGTATGGGATTCGGGGAAGTCTTTATAGGATGGGTACAATTACTTTATACTAACATCCAAGCGGAGGTAAAGGTAAATGGATGGTCCTCTCGATCCTTCCCCTTGGGCCGAGGTACGCGGCAAGGATGCCCGCTCTCCCCCCTTTTGTTTGCCCTTGCAATCAAACCACTCGCTATTTGGCTTCGCCAAAACACAGCCTGGACGGGGTTTAGTTGGCCAGAGGGCTATGAGGACCGTACATCTCTTTACGCAGACGACCTCCTTATATACCTGGGAGACCCGCCTCGATCCTGTCCCATCGTAACACAGCTGCTCATCCGCTTTGGTAAATTTTGCGGACTCAGAATCAATTGGGATAGATCAGTTTTCTTCCCTGTGAAGGGTGGAGAGCAGGCCATCCACCAGGAATGCCCGTACCGAGTTGAACGACAAGGCTTTCGATATCTGGGATTCTGGATATCCGGGGACCTGACAAGCTATGTAGTACACAATCTCCGACCGTTCACAGACCGGTTCATTATCGATGTCCAACACTGGAAACTTCTCCCCCTGACCCTTATGGGTAGAGCGGCACTCTTTAAAATGATGACCCTTCCCAGATACCTCTATGTCCTTCAAAATGCCCCACACAAAATTCCAGACTCAGAGTTTCACCTAGCAGACACACTTCTTAGGGACCTTATATGGGGGGGAGGTCAACCACGAATAGCGTTAACCACCTTTCAGAGATCGATCTGGGAGGGGGGAGTGGGAGTCCCCCATCTCCAAACCTACCATTGGGCATCACAATTGGCTGTGGTTAACGATCTGCTTCACGGGAATCGGGACCTACCTCACATACGCGCTGAGATGGCCACTATACAGAATGCAGACCCACTGGCCATCCTTTATCAACCCCTCCCGAGAACCCCCCCACCCACAACTACAACGCACCTCACTATGGTCTGGAGACAGGCACACCGGTTTGTTGGGTGGGATAATAAAGTCACCATCGCACAACCTCTCTGGCAAAATAATAATCTAGCTGCGTCCCGTGAACTAGAGCCATGGCCCAACTGGATAAAAGCAGGGGTCACGCGAGTGGGGGATATGCTCACAAATGGGAAACTGGCCTCATTTGAAGATCTACAGGCACACTTCCAGATCCCAAATACGGAACGGTATCACTACATACAACTAGCCCACGCTTTAAGAACCCACTTAACAGCTGACACAAGGCTACCGGACTACACCCCCATAGAGCGTAACATCCTACCAGCGTTTATCCCCACCAAATGCACTTCCATCTTATATAACGCCATATCCTCCTTTGCTACCCTCGAACTGAATGAGCTCAAGGCGAAATGGGAAGCGGATGTGGGAGAGATAGATCCGGAGGACTGGATACAAGTCCTCATGCACCCTCGTGAAATTGCTATCTCCTCTAGGCTCCGACTGGTGCAGTTGAAGATACTGCACCGGGTATACTACCCTAGGACGCGACTATACGGCTGGAAAAGGGCCCCAAACCCAAACTGTCTCCGCTGCGGGGAGGAGGAGGGAACCTTCTTTCACATCTTGTGGGCATGTCCCCGGATACAAGCCTTTTGGAATGTATGCTGTGGGGAGCTCTCCAGGGTCCTGGGCCAGACCATACCACTGGACCCAAAAGCCCTACTCCTGGGAATACCTAATGAAATCGAAGCTAACAAGTGGGAGAGATTGCTCTTACACACGGCAGCAGGGCTGATCAAGCGTAAAATAGCACAGAAATGGGGAGCCCCTGACCCTCCGACAATGGATCAATGGAAACTGGATATGGACGTGTGCGCCATGATGGAGCATAGGATCTATTTGGCAAGGGGTTGTCCCAACAAAGCCTCGAAAATTTGGGATAGGTGGGAAGAAGAAGCTATCTAAGACTCCCTCCTGCATGCTGGGAAGCATGCAATAGGTATTGTGTACTACACGCCGATATATGTACTAAGGAAGACTCTTGTCCACAGCTGATATGTGTACTGCCTTCGTTGATTGAGACTGACCATGATAGTCCTTATGTTGATTTGTTTTTGATTTTTGTGATTGTTGTAATACTATGATAATAATAAAATACTTTATTAAAAAAAAATAAAGGTAAAAATACATCATCTGTACACTGAATCATTGGATGGCATATTATGCGATGGTGTAACAACAGAGGCACTAATTGGATGGAACTCTGCTAACCAACCTAGGACAATTGTCAGTTCGTCAAGACATGAGATAGACAGGAGTAGGGAGAGAGTCCACAGGCTGCTTTCCATTCAATTAAAAAAGATACCATCCCTTATTCCTAGGCCATGAGCCAGTGTGATTTATTTGTAATTGGCTTTGTGCAATGTCTCGTGTCTTGGTGTATGGTAGGGAGCACAGCAGGAGCCCTTTCTGTGTTGCAGTCTAATGAATAGACAGTGTTTGCCAATTATGGGTCACATGTGATGGGACCATGGTTGGGATCATTTTACCATGCATTTGTTAGGATTTTAGCTAATATTAATGCGAGTGTTATGGTTTTTTTCTCCACTGAGGACACTATTGAGCTATTCTGCATGGGCATTTCTTGTCTCAAATGTAATTAATATATGAGCATAATTCTGTCTCCTGGGAATTGCTATCTTGTGCCTTCCCTGCATTATTATCATCCTCCCTTGTTTCACAATAAATCTGGCTCTGGTTTGCGGCTACTGCCTGAGCTCTGCACAGATCGGTATTCCTGTGATTTCAGCATCTTGAGTTCTAGTGAAGCCTTAAGGTTGTTTGTTTCATTAGAGGCATGTTGCAGCTTCCATTTTGGAAAAGATGACTGCCCATTACTGTTGTGTTTCTATGTTGGTGAGCTATATTCGCTTGTCATTCATGTTGCATTTATATGTTACATTGCTTATGTTAGTATTCTTTATGTCTTATAGATGCTACGTTAATATTCTTCATGGATATTTTACCTAGTGCACGTGTTCTTCTTGTTGATTGCACATGTGTTTCATGTCTACTGCATGCACATGTATTGTTACACTGTTAGTTTGTTTATTCTTGCCATCTTCATCTTAGATTGTGTTCATCTCCTGCTGTGCCTGCCTGGGAAAATGATGAGGTTTGGCAGAGCACTAGAATAAGCAGGTCACTGCGCTGATGAATATAATGGACCCTGCTGCCTGTGAGGGGTTCTTTGGAGACAGTGCTCTTCCATCTTGAAAAAGGTTAGGATAGGATTCATTAAGAACCGCGGTCACAGAGGTGTTGGGTCAGTGTGGATATTGACTGTATAGTGTTATTAGGTTCAGATAGAATTTCAGAGGAGTCTTGTGGCTTTGGAATGTGGTGATTTTATTACACAATTTAGCCGACAAGTGATTCAACCCTCCTGGGTCTTTTTCAAGGCACATGTTGTATGAGACTTATTCATCTATGTAGATGGTGAGCTCTCAGTTAGAGGCTCTGGTTGAGTAACGACCTGGGGACCTCTACTTACAGATCAGCAGTCTCTGCGATCTTTGGATGATAAAATCACCACGTTACTAAGCAACAAGACTCCTCTTAAATTGTTCTCACTCTAATAACACTATACAGTCAATATCTGCACTGACCCGGCGCCAATGTGCCTGGACTAAGGGTGATATGGTTGTCTTAGAGCAGGTTTGTCCAACTCCAGGCCTGGAGGGTCAGATCCATGCTGGGTTTTCAGGATACCGCTCATCAATATTCATGAGATAAATTTGAATACCATGCTCTAAATGTATGCACATTTATCCTCATGCATATTAATGAGTGATATCCTGAAAACCCATCAGGATTCGGGTCCTCGAGGCTTGTAGTTGGACAGCCCTGTTTTAGAGAGTAACATTTCTCACCCATGCGTTATTGGGCTGGGGGAGGGGCAGAAGCTATGGCTGACATTCATCTGCCTTATTCATCTGCCTCTCAAGTTAACAACTGGGCTCCAGACTCAAGTGTGGAGATCAATGGGCTATGGGATCCAATGAGAAGCAATCAGTAGTGGATTGATGTGGGCTTAGGGGGAAATGGAAATAATGAATGCAAACATGTTGAAGAGAGATTAAAGGGTATTCTTGAAGCTGATGAGAAAAGACTTGAAGTAGTCAGGACTTGAACAGAGAGTTAGAATGGTGGTCTGAGTGCCATGAAAGGTCATAAGCGACAACATTTTACAAATTGTGTGGAGCTTAAATTGAAAGGAACTAATAGTGTTAGAGATGTGACTACAGAAAAAGAGGGAAGAATCAGAAATAATTACGATATTGCAGAAGACAAAGGAGGCGTGATTGAATAAGGAGGATCGACAAATAAGATGGTGAAGGAAAAAAACTGTAATTAGGATGGAGTTAGAGAGTAGAAATCCATTAGTTTACAGCTATCAATACTTGCAGAAACTGAATGAACCACGAAAAGCAGAGATTTCTCCGCCATCATCATAAAAGTGACATGATAATTGAAAGGCACGAAGGGTGGAGATGTGCATAGATGTAAAGCAGTAATCCAAGTACAGAGTCTTGAGGTATTGATGGCTGCCTTCCTGATCCCTGCCCATCCCCTTTTTTCTTCCCCTTTCTAGCCCCCCCTTACCTGCAAGCCTGTGCTGATAATGACAGCGTGGGGAAGTCATGCATTGCTTTCAGTGAAGGTGATGATGTAAAAGGAATCAGGTGAATTCAAAGAGGGGGTCTGATGGGTGGGAAAAAGGAGTGGGGGATTAAAGAAGATGATTATTTTTTCAAATGAAGAAGTTGATAAAATCCACGGCATATGGGGGTGGATAAGAAGGATCAGAATTGGCATTATCATTTAGTTGGATAAAGTTAGAAAACAGACAGCTACTAACATATTGTTCTTGTGGCATGAACAAATGTTCATACAGAGAGTGACAGAAGGAAATGGCCTTGAGATTGTTGCCACATGATATCTGCCTTGTCCAACAATGTAAGTGCTGAGGGGACAGTATGAGAGAGTTCAGGTTTTGGACTTTACAGGAGGGCAAGAACAGAGCATTGGAGCAGCTGGAGATATTGCAGCAACAAAGATACATAGCGAAATAAAAGAAAGTAATATGTGTTTCAACGACTTGTAAAGCAGTGGGAGAGGGAACAATAGAAATTCATCCTGGAGATAGAGTTTAAGTCAACGGATTACTAATCTTGTCGAGGGGAAGAATGGACATGGAG
This sequence comes from Ambystoma mexicanum, assembly GCF_040938575.1. Classification (NCBI taxonomy): domain Eukaryota; kingdom Metazoa; phylum Chordata; class Amphibia; order Caudata; family Ambystomatidae; genus Ambystoma; species Ambystoma mexicanum. The sequence goes on from NC_090929.1 coordinate 1,179,251,443, forward strand.
AGGAAAGGTGGTAGAAAAGTGGTAAAGAATAATAGCACTAAGGATGTGGCAGCCAGACAATTAGCTCCCTCCAACAATGTTTTAAATGCCATGGTGTATGCTGTGAGGTGTAGAAAATGTCAGGCGGACACCTTTGTGAAGGATTTTCAAAAGATGCCATTTTATTAACTCAAAAGGTTGAATAAATGCCTCACTATCCCTAGCCTGATGAATTTCCCTGTCTAAAATAAACTAAAGGAAACACTCTAATAACACATATCTGTCCCTCACACTTATACCTAGTACTGTAAATTGAGTTACTAATCAATTAGGGAATGCATGGCAGTTCAAAAGTCAACAAAATAATATAATAGTTATGTTCAAAATATGACAAGAGTCTCTCCTTATAATCTCAGTGAATTACCCTTCCCCAGATTCAAGCAGGATTCTGCTCCAAAGTTCCAAAACGAAACAGTGAAATCCAGGTTTACAACCAAGTTCCAGCACAGTTCTTTGTAAGTCCAACTCTACAACAGAAAGTTCTGGCACAGTTCTTTGTGACACCAACTTCACAACCGAAAGGTCCAACAATGCAGTGATTCAAGAACGAATCAAATTCAAAGTCATCTTTTTCCAATAAACAGAATAATTCCTCAGATCATTAGTATCAACATAAATTGTCTTTGTCAGGATGCTTTACAACAACTTATTTCTGAACGTAAATACCACTTCTGCAACAGTTGTATACCGTTCTTGCTTCAGAATTAACAGAAACAGTTCATAAGAATGATTTGTTAACACCACTTAATAGCTCTTCATCAACTTCTACCTGGTTTACTCCCATGCCAGGCCAACTACTTCAATATACTCCCCTGCCTAAATAATAATTTATAAACTGCCTCTGTGGTTAGGATCAGCTTACACCAGCTTTGTAGTATTCATCAATTTAAAACATCAGACATTAAGCAATTCTTCATGGAAGGCAAGATTTACATTGGTGGTCCTTAGTACTCTTTTGTACTTCCCAGAATCTCTGCAAGTTATTCTCCTCTCCCTCTGAACAACGTTTCCAGAAGGGCAGCCTTCTTGTCACTCTTGTTTCCCCAATATGTTATCAACCAAACCTTGACAAGGATGTGTTTTTATTCTGCTTCTTCCTTGGCTTTGGTAATGTGGGTTATATTTCTCTCAATGCCTAAGGGCTTCTGATTGTTTTACCCACATTAAGATGTTCAACTTGTGGAACAAGAAAATTGTTATGACAACAAGCCATTACATACTTGGGTATTGAGGGGATGTTCTCCCTAGAGGAAGATAAAGACTGGGTCTCACCCCACTGAGTACTCTTATTCCCCTGGGCCCTTTCTCCTCCCAGGTGATCCTCCCGCAGAACATCATCCCTAAAGTTAGGATCAGAAAGTGTCTGCCTTTCCCTGGCCACACAGAAGGAGACTTTAGAAAGAGGTTTAGTGAGCAGTCTGTAGGATTCCTCACAATACCACCTTTGGGAAGGAGCTTGGTGCTGCTGCCCTTCACATAGAAGTGCACACTTCATGCCATTTCATTACACTGTCTCCTCGCTGCTGCTAACTTTCCCCATGCTCTATTGCCCACCCGTACTGACACTCTTACTTCCCATCCTACATATGCTGCCTCTGCCTCCTCCTCATGACCACCACCGACATGGCCAAGGTGAAGGGACTCATTCCTGAGCCCACATAGATGTCCATGCTGACCATATCACTACCGTTAAAACCAATTTTGATGAATGGGCTCACATCTTTTCATCAAAGGGCATTTTTTCTTATACTTCCTTTGACAAATACACTTCATGCACCACATGAAGAATTCTGGGGTGCTGATATGCCGGGGTGCAGTGATATGGTCACCCTCAGCCTCTTGTGCTCCTTCTCTCATACCAGATTGTCTGTCCACTCTTCAGGAATGATGTGCCTCCAATGATCTCTGTCTTAATGCCAGTAAGACTGAGATCCTCCTCATTGGGACTCCTGCTCCTTCCTTCCCTCTTTCACTCTGGCCACCCATCCTGGGCCCTCTACCTGGTCCTTCTAGTCAGGCTAAGAACCTTGGGGTCATCTTCGACTCCACCCTCTTCTTCTCTCCTCACATCTCTGACGTCTCTAAGAAGTCACACTAGCAGCTGCACCTCCTCAGAGGTATTCTTCATTTTCTCCCTTTACCCCAGTGGCCCACTGGCTCCAGAGCCCTGTTCCTCTCTAGGCTGGACTACTGCAACAGCCTCTTTCTAAATATGCCTGCTTATACGCTTTGCCCTTTTCCAGAACCAGACTGTGAAATGTGTCCTTGGCCTCAAGTCTAGGAATCCTATCTCTCTAGCCCTGAAATCTTTCCACTGGCTCCCTGTGGTTGCAAGGGTCAAGTTCAAGACCCTCTGCATTGTCCACCAGGCTTTCTGTGGCCAGGGACCATACTACATTTAACTTTCTCTTCCTAAGCATCTTCCTTCTCGAGCCCTCTGCTCATCCACCTCCAACTCCTTGAGGGTCAGATGCTTCTCCAGGCAGAGAGTGGGGGCTATATCTCTGTCCCTGGCTGGGGCCTCCCTCTGTAACAGCGTCCCTGCCTCTCTCAAACTTGAGCAGGACCACCTAAGGTTCTTGAAGCAACTCAAGACCTTCTTTTTCAATTCTGCCTTCTCTCTCCCTTGCTGATGTCCCTATCTGCTGCTCATACTGGGTACCTGGCCACCCACTGAACTTAAGGGACCAGGCTCCTGCACTACCGGTGGCCCTATCACTGCCTCTGGGCCTCCCAACCACTCAAGGGACTGTATCTGCAACCCTACAGTCCACTGATTCTCTGCACTATGAGCCACCTCCCGGCTGTACTTATTAGTAACTTGCACTCTCTCCTCCCTGCTGTCCTCTGGCACGTCTTCCCCTCCCTCCCGCCAGCACTTGCATGATCTGAATGACACAAGGCCTAGCACAATTGTTTTGTCCTCCTTCTGTCCTCCCTTCCTTGTCTTGTTGCACCTAGAAACACTTGTGTACAGGTGCTATAAATGACTTATATCATATCATATAATAGTATTAACCCCCAGGCATGGTAGTGGGTTCAGGCAGTAATTGCCCTGGGCTCTTTCCATGGCCTTTGCTTAGCTCAGGCGTTCCTGGGCTTAGGCTAGTAGATGGGTAATGCTTAGCTCAGCCAATGAGCCAGGGTGTTAATGCTATAAGGAATGGTGAAGAGGAGGTCATCAGAAAAGGGTATCATTAGAGAGGATATGGAATATGGGATGGATGATTAAGAGTTGGAAGGTGCCAGTGTTCTAAGAGGAAGGCAAAGCGTGCAGTGTGAGATAATTTTCTATGGACCTTTATATGATACGTTTTGTCAAACGCATCATACTACCAGTACTGGTATTGAACATGCAATGTACCATAGCTGCAGTTTGTTTTGTCAGAAACCAGAAGGTACTCTTACATCTACTTCCCTCTACTCAGGTGGCCACGGAAGGGCCAATCGCACTTGGATCCTGACCCTGGGGTTGGACCAGTGAGGGAGGATCACCTGAGTGAAGGATCCTTCGGGATTAGAGAGAGGGTACCTAATGGTGAGACATGCTATCCCCCCTTTCCTGACATTAACCTACCTCTGCGAGTTCCCCACTTCAACTTTACAAATTTGATCAACTTAAGAAATGTGGATGGCTGAGGTCTTTTTACCCAGATTCAACCTTGCGAGCTGCAGTTTACACTTTGTAAGAGTGCAGGAGAGAGAGTCTGACATGGTGGTGAAATTTTTCACACATTTTATTGATATGTTAAAGAAACACCCATCTGGCCCTATCACTATGAGGGGTTTCCCTGCCTCAATCAAAACTAATAAAACAGTCAGAATGTCTGCCAAACAGATAGTCACTGTCCTGTGTCCAAACCTATCTCTAGCCCGTACACTCTACAACTAAGTAGATCTAATAACACAAACATTCCTCCACCAGGAGAACGACTCTTATCTCCTGATGGATGTCAAGAGTTCTTCTCGACAACTGTCCAAAAAGTTCTCAAGCCAGGGGGAATGGCTCCATTCCCGTGATGTCGATATCTTATTCCACAAAGGTTCACAGAAAGTAAATAGATCTTGATCCTGGAGAATGACTCCCTTCTCCTGGATTGCTTATGGACTTCCATGTCCTTTCACAGGGCCAGGAGGAATATATCTCTTTTTCTTATGTTCTCCAGTTCCCCTGGTATGTTACACACTCATTCAATAGACTTTGCCATTTCTTCCAAGTGTAGGCAAACTTCCAATCTTTCTCATTGGTATTCTCTTTGTCTGACTCCAGACCTTGTTTACACTTCCTTTGTCAGGGTCCTATACCCTTCTATTGTTTTATTGTTGGGGTCATTGATCCTTCTATGGTGGTCAGTGGTTTTGGGTTTGTCTACAAGCTTGCTTCTGCAGGCTCTTTAGGCTGTGTTCCGCAGATGTCCATGATTTCATCAAAAATATTTTACCTAATGGAGAAGTGACCGAATCTATTTCACCTAACACTTTCTTTTATAATGCAGGGTGATACCCCCATTCAACTCCCCCCACCCTAGCACCGCTTCCCTAACTTTTACCCTTACCCCACATCCCACCTATTACTTTATGCTGTAAAATCTACAGAATCAGTCTTCTGCTGCTGGATGGCTATTCCGCCAACAGCTTTCCTCTGCTTGCCTTCGCTCTAGCTGGTTGCACAGTCCCGCTCCTACAGATCTGCTTGGATGCTAATGCGGCCAACTGCCATCGTCCTCCATTCTCTGCTTCTTTCAGTCTTCCAAACGAGTTCAAAACTCCTGCGACGGATGAACTCTCCACTCCCAGCCTTTCCTGACTGGGCTTGACCTATTGCTTAGTCCATTGTCAGTTTTTATACAATGTCTTATTCAACCCATTTTGTAAGTCCTTTTCATCTATCTTGATCTCAAACTTCTGCGGGGCCACTCCATACTAGTATTTCTATAATTGGTGATCTTCATGGTTCCCATGTTCTTCTTCATCGTGGTACTTGTGCTCAGGCTGAGGTTGTCTGTATTACAATAATACATGGGTCTACTGTCTTAAAAGAGTTTAGCAGAGGAAAGAGGAGCTAGTGTATGTGTTGGTGCAATGGTGTTTACTAGGCCATACTCCCAAGTTGTCTTCCTTGTCCCCAGGAGGGGAGTACCTCCTAATGAGATTCTCCTGCATTAATCCACCAATAGGGGGAATATGTGGTAGTGGCCACACCTACCGTGCCTCAAGGGAAAGGTCTCCCTTCTGGAGAGAAGTGACGACACCTATTGAATTGTCACAGTATAGATCTCTGGATTAGTTACATTAATCTACTGGGAATTGTACTGCAGAGTTATATGTGTTGTTGTGCTTGATTAACATTCATAGATGCCCACTCCAATGCATCTCACTAATAGCCCCCAGGCTCACCCCCCAGCTTTTTAATGTATTGTGTGTTTGTATTAATACATGTCAACCAAAACCTGCATGAGCTCTCCCAATTCTCCCCGAAGATGATTGGCTCTTGAAGGAGGTTTGAGCAGAATGAATAGAGGAAACATTAGGGAACCTGCAAACCTACTCAAATCCAACTAAGACATTTGCAAGAACCTGCAGATCACTTTTGAAAATGTTTGCAGAAGCTTAACAGTAGGCCAGATTAACAAAGAATTGACCAGGAGTTGGTCTGTCTTAACTTCACTTTTACCTGGAGAGGGTTATTTCATTCACTAAAGAAGTTCCCCTGATTTACTGCTGAATTGGAAGAAATAAGTCTCTGTTAATCAGAACTTATTTTGTGAATGTAACTCGAACATCACCTCTCCAGGTTGAATTCCTGGTAACTTCTTTGTGATTGTTCTGATGTTCTCTTTTTTTAGAACTCATCAATGGGGGTAATCTCGCGTGCTCAGTTCCAAGTTCCGCATTAAGTTTGAATAATTCCCAAAAGTCATTTTAGTGGTTCTGGATAATGTGCAAAGGTATCTTTTAAATCTACACTACGGCGTAAGTGTATTACAGAGAATCAATCTCAGCACTTGCAACCTATTTCAGAAGAATCATGAAAAATAGTAGACTGTTTCCTCAAAAACCAAAGCAATATTTTACCATTCTATTTTGTGACAATTAACCCCCCTAACCGCAAATAAAATGTTTGGGCAAACCTTTTTTAAAGGCATTTAAACAACTCTCATCTGTCTATCCTATCATCTTCAATGATACATGTGTTTTCGTTTTTTTTAAAAACTATGGGGTTCATTACGAGGTTAGAGGTAACCATGGCGCTGTTAGTGCCATGGCTGCCTCCAAAACCTCGCTGACTCCGCCCTGGTGAATGGAGCTATTACCGCCCCATTCCAAGGTTGGCGGGGGCGGTAATTCCCCATTCACCAGGGCCCTTCCCCATTCCCATTTGAGCCCCCATAGTGCTCAATGGGAATGGGGAAGGCGCTAATAACGGTACCGCAAATTGCGGTACCGTTATTAGCTCTAAGGTCCCTTTGCAGGTCCTGTCCTTAACGCCTGGTAAATCCAAGCGTTAAGGGAGGACCCGCAAAGGGAGTTCGTAGCAGGGCGGTAAGGGATTACCGGTACCAGTGCCCTTACCAGTACCGGTAATCCCTTACCGCCCGAGTTGTAATGAGGCCCTATGTGTACTAATTATATTTTGCTTTTAAGTGGATATGAAGGTTGGCTGATAGTGTAACATGTGGCTCTTTAGAGCAATAATACTAGCTGCTACATTTCCAAAAGCTTTGTTTTACTTATCTTGGTAAAGTCTTGCTCATTACACACAAATGTGGCCAATGTTTCCTGCACCACAAATCCAGTGATTTTTTTTTTTTTACTTTTCTCTGTTGCTAAAGGTTTTTGGATGGCAAAGTGCTTGACATCAACAAACAATTTCAGGATTACATAGGACAAGGAGGACGCATTCTTGAAATCCGCACACCAGATGTGGTCGCCAATGTCAAAAAGCAGGCTCAAGCTGTTGGATATACAGAAGGGGCATTGCTTGCTCTGGCTGTAATCATCATCCTGTGCTGCATGCCTGCCATATTGATAGTTATGGTCAGCTACCGACAGTAAGTTCTTTCTTTATTTACGTTTGGATTTGTAATAGACATCATTCATGTAGTAGCGGGATTCATAGGGTCTGATTAACAAAGCGTTTACAAAGCCTTTTCCCATTGAAAATGCTTTATGAATCAGGGCCATAGTGTTTATGTCCTTGCTCTAGAGAAAACATTGCATGTTCTCTCATTCCCTCATCAACACAACACACTCAATGTTTCAGTCATTCACCTTATAGTCTCTGAGTTGCAATTGAAGCAAACAAAACAATTAATTGATGCTGGATAGATAACAAGTGATTCTTCCAAAAATAAAATCAGGTTTACATTTTTTCGGGAATTAGTGGGATTTGTGTCTCTGGAAAGTCATAACTTTCACATTTCTAAATAATGCACAGTTCACAAAAGGTGAATCAACTGTGAGTCTAAAGTGCACGCGGCTAATGTGTACAGGAATGTTTACAATATGCACGGTTACTTTACAAGCAGATGTCAATAAGGGAGTGTTCGAGAAACAGGGTCAGTGATGGGCTAGGGAGTGGCAACACAGACATTGGTGAACTTGCAGAAAGTCGCAACCTGCATGCACATTCAAAAACACTCTCGGATGTATTTTGCACATTTACATTCACACCTAGTGTAAACTTTAATAATCGACGTGCAGGTGAAGCATTCCGTTAGAAACATAGTACCAGTTACAAATCAGTTGGGAACAAACAGAAAACAGTTGATTTTAAAGAAGAAAACACAGATGGAAGAGAATTTTAACAGCACAAAACAAAACAGAAATCTACCACATTCCTCTTCAAATATCTAGCCAAGGGAATGATTTTGTAAAAATTGTAATACAATTAAACACAAAAAAAAAATATATAGTACCAGTTATTTCATCCTTTCAGCATATTTGTTAGAAGGAAATCCTTCATGTGGCAATACTGAAATGCATGAAAAAATGTACAGCAAATGTTAAAAGTTCCCAATTTCATTTTTGGAACACAAGAAATGTGTACGGTGAGCATTGTGCATATTTGATGCTCACCACCAGCTCACATATTCTGCCGCAGGTGCAACTCTACTAATTGATACCTGAATACCATATGTCATGGTAGGAGTGGGTTGCACTTAGTTTTTTTTGTGAATCCAATTGAGACAAAACAAATGTGCAGTTTATGCAGTGAGTGAATTATGTCTGTAAACGCATACTTTTTTTTTAATGAGCCATAAGTGAGCTGACCACGGCAAAATACAGTATGAATCAACCATAAGTTTCTAATATGAGTTCACTTAAGAACCAACGACTGTTTGTGAAAAGTTGTGGAAAAAATTCAAATCATCAGATAGGCCTCACTTGATATATGTTTAACAGCTGTTTATGCTACTTCACAGACTTCACCATTCGAAAGTACCTCCCAGAGAAGGCACATGTATTAAAAAATGTTTAAAAAAAAATACATAAAAAGACCTATCAGAACAAAGTAAGTTAGACAAGCTGGACAGGGCCATGCAAGCAAAGCAGCTTAACATTACTGCAGCTCTGGTAGGAAGGCTCTGTCTGTCTATCTGAATTACATTGTGCCCATGGATAGTACGCCTGGCTTCTGCTCCCACTGCTGTAGGAAAACAAAAATAACCTGCTTTATCTTTTTTAAATGCCAGATCTCCATAATGTAAGTTGTTTTAATTAGATGGAGCATGTTGCTTCAAGACATGGATGCTCTTAAATTCCATTTACTTTGTAGCAATCAAGTTTTGTAGCAAATGAAGTACATCACCTCGGGCAGCCCAGGCATAGGAAAGACAGTACAATTTTATGCAACAGCTGCTTAAATAAACTTGCTCATCTAAGTTGATAAAAACAAAGGTGTTTTTGATTGTTAGAAGCAGTGTCGCACGAATTTGGGTGAATTGTCTGTATCCGAAATGACCAAGGAAGAAATGACCGAATATTATTTGTTCGAAGATAACATTCGCTATTTCTTCCTGCTCCCACCCTCTTACTTACCCGTTGCCGGCAAACACTGCGCTGTGCGCTGCTGCCGCCTCACTGTTTTTCTGCGACGCCTGTTCCCATTCACGTCCGGAATGGGGAACTGGCACTGCAGGGTTATTTCCTTTTTTTGTTTTACTTTATGAGAACGGGTGCAGGGGACAACCCTGCAACCCCCGCTAACATTATAGTGAACAAGGGTGCAGGCGACACCCCTGCGGCGCCTGTTCCCCTTGTTCACTATAATGGCACCAAACGAGGCATTTCGGTGAAGCTTTTGGCAATTCGACATTTTTGTTTGCCCAAAATTCAACCAAATATCCTATTCAGTCTTTTATATTCAGTCGTTTTGGGTCTTTACGTGTCAGACTGGGACATAAAATTGTCTGGGGCATCAATGAAAAAGTGGCACACAGTTGCAAATGGGAATTCATTAGTTTTGTAACAGACTATTTTAATAGTACCCAGAGGGGAGTTTTTTGATAAATGTGATGCAAATTGTGCATTTTAAAGAACATTTATTCAGAAACACTAGTCAAACCTACTAGCCGCATAGTGAAGTAACTTACCAAACTGGCCCACAAAGGCAAAAAAAGTATCCCACTTTGACCCCAAAAAAAGGCCCACACTAGCATTTTGTGTTTTTTTGGTTCGGGCATTGCCCTATTGCCCTATAGGCCAATTCGAGCCTGTTTATACATGATAGCATTTTTTTTCCATTTCATAATCGAGGGTTTATAGTATGGTTTTGCTAATATCACACACTTACCTTAGAATAAAAACCCGCCCAATGTGCCTTTAACCAAAAACCTCAAAGTACATGTAAAAATAACGGAATGTCTGTTGAAAATAATTTTTGGGAAACAATACCCTTGCTATATAGTTAAAGGGCTTTCATGGTCAGGTTTCCCTAAAACAAAATACACATTCTATAAACAAAAGCGTGTAAACGGGACTTTATTTTTGCATTCCAAAAGAAAACCGAAACCATTCACCAGTTATTGTTTTTAAAGCACAGATAACCCTGGCACCGCTATCGTACCATAACGGCTGCTCATGATGTCACACATGCCGAAACACAAAGAACGCACATGCCCACACTTTATACAGGACATAAGCAATGAAAAAGAGCGAAGAAAAAAGGAGTACCCGAAACTTGACATGATCATTTTAAATTTGATGTGAGGGACAATACAAACGAAAACAAAATACTTAACAATTGTAAAAACTGAAGTTAAATTCTCAATTTCACAAGAGAATCAGAACAAGAAGAGATGTCATGAGCAGTGCATGGCGCATTGGCCGAGTTGTGGTTGTTTTATAATGGTGGTGGCTAAGTTAAAGTTGTTTTTATGAACTATAATTGCCAAGTTTTGCTGGTTTTGTTGTTATTCGATTAATTTATAATGCCCAATACGAAATGTTGTATTAATTGACGTTCTCGTTTCTTTTGGTAAGTTATGATGTTTTTTTTTGGGAAAATATTTATCATAATGTCATTTGAAAGTCTACATTTGTGTTAGCCCGTTTGCACAATGAATGTAATGAGCAATTATTCTCCACTGCGGCATTATGCAAATAATACCACATTCTATACATTCATGATGCTCATTGACTAGTTTACTTGCCTTGGATTGAAAAGCTATGCCGCCTTTTCGTTAATATTACAGAATAACACATGTGGACATATTTATTTTTAACCCGGACCGCCCCATAGGCCTCCTTAGTGAATAGCCACGTATGGTTGAGAGGTAATTAAACACTCCGTCATCTGGTATTCACGTCTGGAAATGTCTGGTTAAACCTCATGAGAAACAATAGCTAAGAAGCTACTATTTGCTTAATGGCTGTTTTTCAATCAACCCCATTGATAGATTTGCCTTCTCGGTACTCACACAAGTAGGCACGAGCAGTGGAACTGTTGAGAAAGGATGAAGGATGGTAGGGGCACAGACTCTCCTAGTCCACTGAAGACCATCAGCTGAGCCCACTGACTCCTACCACTGCAGCGATATCAGTCCATTACCAGATTTCCACATAGACCTAAGAACAAAGGGTCTGCTCAGTCTGACAAAGAGACAGACAAAAACATTCATTGATCTAAGCACTGCTTATACTTCTCTGCTTTACAGTATGGTCAATCTACACTCCACTACTGCAATGGATTAGTAATGTAATGAAGAATCATTGAATGCAGTCTCATCTTATTTGCAACTACACGTTTACTCCAAGTTTCCTATTGGTATAGTAAAAAATGCTGTACACTGTGATGTCGAACTGTCAGTAATCACAACCCACAACTGCAACCAACACACCATTCTCATCAGTAGAGCCACACTCATTAACCCATTTCATTGAAACTACTACTTGAACGCTCAGATAATTCTTTTCATGCTAAATGTCTTGTGGGAAAGCAAGGCTAAATCATCTATGATGTTTTTTTCATATAAACCAATCCCCGTCGAGAGCTTTAATGGAATGGCAGTGCATTCTTCTTGACCACAAGCCAGCAAAGACTCATCATTCTTTTTCTATTACGCAGTGACTTTCCAATTTACTGTGCAAGGCACATCAAGAACCTAATTATTTAGAATTTATTATGAATTCATCAGAGAGAGGCAGCTCTCTTCCCATTTCAGTTTCTGCTTCGCCCAGGAATACAGAGCAAAATTGTGCTTTGCCAGAACATCCACTCTTTTTATATTCTGCAAGTAAGTTAAGCCGGGGAGCCAATTATCCGAAGATTAGTGGACCTTTAATATCAAGCGTTTGCGCTTTCATTCATCCTCTGCTAGATATCGCTTCTCGAATCAGACATTTCGACAATTCGGTCTATCCCGCGACACATACTCCTGCCACTAATTCCTTTAGAGGCTTGTAGGATTCTGGTAATGCCAGTCCAAAGGCGATTAACTGAGATTTAGTCATTGAAACAGGTGGCTTCTTAAAATGACATTGCCTGTGCTAATTAGCAATTGAAAGATAAATGCAATGATATGTATTTAGACAAGAATTGTATACACTACCAGGATTTGTTATGATTTATTGAACATCTCTAACCTCTGTCATTGCTTTCTCTCCTTTCTCTTCTGCTGGCAAAAACAGGTTCAAAGAGTAAGTATACATTGTTCACAACTGCTTTGTGAGACAATCCTTTTTATAACTGCTTTGCAATTGTTTTCCAGTACATGGATGTACCTATGCCAGGAGATATCTGTTGTGTGTGCTTCGGAGAAGGACTTAGCTTGCTTATAAATCAGTATTCAACTATTACATTGGACCGTTATTGATACCTTTGTAGGCAAGTGTGCAGAAATAGAGCCAGCAAGCTCTACCTGGTTGGCAAGCATAGTTATTTAGCACAACGATGATATGTCAAATTCATAAACGTTAGAAAAAGGAATAGTTGTGCTACGGCTCAAAGAAGGAGGTTCTTTTCTGGTGCTCTTGCATTGGAAACTGCTTTTGAAGATGTGTTTCCTCTCAAATTTCTCCAGTACAGCAACTGTTTCCCATTGCAATCTTTCATAACTTCAGATACTCATGATTGATTTCTGTAGTCAAAGGGCTCTGGGGCATTCATTGATAACTATTACTCTGTTTCTGTCTCACTGATTTACGTGTGTATTTGTATCGGGCCAGATGCACAAATATTTTCACTGGCAGAAATCCTGCGATGCCGGTGAGCATCTTATGTTTGCACCTGCTTCCTTATTCCCAAATCACAAATCCATAAACTGGATTAAACGTGGAGAAGCCTGGATCAATTTTATGAGGGATGTTCCAAAAGATGTGTACTTCCTAGGGATGCACAAGATATCTCCAGATTTGCTCTAGTGGTAGGCATTGTCTATCAGGCACAATGTAGGTGGTGCAAATTGGAGATGTCTCCTGATATGTTCCAGTGCACATGTTTGTGAATCTGCTATTGAGTGTGCTACAACTGAACTCTGTATGGGTGCACACGCAATTCACATTATAATCATGTTCACTATCTCAGTACACATATATCCTGTGGGGGATACAATATGAGTGGTATTACTGGTATTGCTGGTGATTAAAAAATGCAACAGTTATCTTAAGTGGGGGATCATCTTTATGTGCAGTTCAGAATGACTTCAGTCCATAGTCTACAGAAATGCATATTCAATAAATAATGCCATAAGAGAAATGATTATATATTTAAAAAATAAGTGTGATGTTATAACCTGTGTAATGGAATAAATCAGCTGTCACTGCAATGTTTATAGAACATACATTGTGGAATACCTTTAAGACAAAATGATAAGAGAAGAGTAAATAGATTACAAACCACATCAGAATACATAGGGATTTGTTTTTGGAGTTACATTACGAAAACATGTTTTTAAATCTTTGATAACTAAAAGTAATTGCTTGTTAAGGGCCGGGGATGGTATAGTTAAAACAGTTAGAATATAGTCCATGTATCAGTTCAGAAAGATACTGGGGAACACTTCAATGTGTGATCCATACCAAACCTTGAAAGAACATTAGGTCCTAAGTGTCTAAGGCCGTCATTTATGTTTCCCAATCTGCCTCTCTGACCCAAAACTATAATAATTATGATAAACTACCCACCTGGTGGTAGGATCATCTTGAAATATAATACCTAGGTGTGGGTATGGTAGTTCATATAATTATTAAAGCCACATCTGATTTGTCACATACACATGCCAACACTATGGACTCAGGCCAGCCAGGGAAGAGTTGTGTGGATTCTAGTTATACGGCTTGACTCTGCAAGAGTAATTGGATTCTAGTTGTACTGCCTGACTCTGCAAGGGTGATTGGATTCTAGTTATACTGCCTGACACTGCACAGCCACTAGAACAAAGGGCAGCAAGACTCAGCCTCTTTTTGATCTTTTGTGAGATTGCGTAACAGCTCTTTCCAGCAGGGCATCTCCCAACGAGGGCTGCATGGGAAGCAAGCTTGAAAGGGCACAAAGAGCCAGCGTGTTGCACACAAAATGACCTTTCAAGTGCAGGCTTAGGGAATGGGACAAGATTAGACAGTCAGAAAAAGCAGAACAGAAGGGAGGAAGGATTCCTCTAATAGAAGGGAGGACATATTCTTCCACCTTGGTTTTCGTTGGGATTCCCTTTACTTCATGTTTCCTACACTTCCTGCAAGCAAAGGAATGTGTAACCTTAACAGGAATTGGACCCCTTAAAGTAGGCTTGCTTTTGTCCAATAATGAAAGGCATTTTGCCTTTATAAGGAAGGGGCTCTTTCACTCCTTCTTTGATCCAAATGTTGGACCTTCAGGGACATCTGGAAGAATTCAGCTTAACCCTGTTGGGATAGCAATTCCATCTGCTGGAGGTGAAGAAATGGGTTCCAAGGCAGAGGCAAGCTCTGCTCTCTACCCGCCATCATGGAGCATTGGGGGTGAACTGCTGATGGAGCAAGACTTCCGGCTGCACTGGTAGGTAGGCCCCTCACTGGTGGTGGAGAACTCCTGCAGGTTCTGGCCAGCCTCCCCCAGTTTGGGAGTGAATTGAAGAAGGACCAATCTTTTCCCTGAGCCCCTAAAAAGAAGATTGTCTCCCATGTTCTATAGCTTCAAACTGTCATCAAAGATTTAACAGTAAAAACCTTCACGTCAGCACTGCCCACTATTCTACTTTTGACACTTCTTTGAACTGTGTTCAAACCAATGTTGCTGCATTCATCAAACAAGCCCAATCACCTCATCTTAATCGCAGAACACATCACCTGTTTAGCTCGAACACCAGCTCACCACAGTGGACAACATTGAACTGCTGCCTCTGTGTACCTGGCATTGGACCAGCAGGATTACAGCTTCAAACCACCCAGACATCGACTAGAACCGCTGGAAGCATCATGTCACAAATCGAGCTGACTCAGAGGTTGCCAGTGTCTCAATCTGGCTATACTTTCAAACCGATCATGGTGAGCCCTTTGATTGGCATTGTTGATTTCCGACTTCTAACCACACGGAGCCCTGCTATGCATTGACTCGACGTCTGTTTTGCCAGCATGTCTTGCCACATCTGAACATGGTTTGACCTACATCTACAACATCCAGAAGCCTGCTTCAAGGCCGTCAAACTACCAAGGACTAAGGAAAGTACTGTTGAGAGGCCTAATCCTCTTGGCCAACTTTGGGGCCTTAGAGACAGCAAAAGCCACTCATTTAAACCCTTTTTCGACAAGACATATCCTTTTGTGTGACATTGTTCGTGATTTATGCCCTTTCACGCATGCTACATTGCCCATATTGCTTGCATTATCTACTTTCTGTGGTCTATCCACAGGGGTGGATTTTTGTACTGGTTTTATAATTCATGTGACAAGGCTAGCAAACTGACCTTGTCATGTGGAGATAGGACCCCTCTCATCCTGTTGTGGGAGGTCTCCCATGATGTAACCCAGAACCAGTTGTACCCAAGTGGGGTACATTGGTAGTCAAGATGCCTCCTTTTCCGGTCCCCTTCCCTCCCTTAGTGCCTGCCTTACACAGTACCAAATTCCAATATACCATGCCTCTTGACAAAAATGCTGGCCATGTTCTCTATCTTTTTTAGAACTGTCAGAGAAACAAAAAACATGCAGAGAGAAGATCCTCTGGACAGCAACCCATCAGTACCCCATGAAATCCACTTACAGATCCAACACAGAGAGAAAGAGCTAATAAAAGAGGAGCCAGAAATTCTATGCAGCCTTTCCAGAGGCCACACACCTCTCCCCAGCCCAGGCGTGCAAGGAAGCAAAACCACTGAGGCCACGCTAGACCACCAGAACTTGAAGTGAATAGGACTACACCTACTTCAGGAGAACCATACTGTGGTTGCCCTAACAAGAACTCAGATACTTGTAGCAAGGGCTACCATAGTTACAACACAATGCACCCCCCCACAGAAGAAAAAGGGTGGGGCTTAACCCATTATTGCAAATTCCAATGACTGTAACCTCTCCTGGCTAGGGATGACATGGCCAGATTGGATAGGGTGGAAAAGCCAATCTGAGGATGGATACGCAAGGTGAGGTCAGAGGAGCAGGAGGAAGCAAAGCAATAGATGAGCAGGCACTATGACAATGGTTTGGAGTGTGGAGGTGATTTTGGGAAAAGGTATTGGTTGGTGAGAGCAAGTGGTACTGAGTGGTGAATGTGCATGCAAGCCTAGTGAGTGCAATTGTTAGAGGGTGCTCAGGGAATGATTGGGGAAGGGGTTGTGAGAGTAAAAGGATAGTGACTTGGGATATGATGGGATGTTGTAGTAGCAGTTCAGAGGGGTTGTAGCAGTGTGGAGGTTATAGTAGTGGGGAGGAGGGCACAGTAGAAGGAGTGAGAGACATTGGAGGCAGAGAGGAGGAAAATACTGCGAGTAGGAGGAGTGAAAATGAATGTAGTTGGAAGTATCAGAGTAGAGAGAGGAGAATAGTATACAGGGGCAGGAACATCAGGGCATGAGAAGAACGATGACGAGTCAGGCAGATAATCTGAAAGGCAGATCACCAAAACCTCTGTTAGCTACTAGCAAATATACATGATTGTGTAAGGCTAGTTTAGAAATTCTCTGAGGGAGTCTATATTAGGATAACCTAAAGGAAATGGTCTTCCCTATCAGCTAGACTAGAGAATAGGCAGTAGGGGAGGGGGGTCAATATTCTCCATATATTAACTCGGGGACTAGGGATGCATGGGATTGGGTGGAAAACATTACTTCTATATGAGAGATAAAGAGATGGCTCAATTGCCCTGCTAAATCAATCAATAAACACTTGTGAACCATCTCTAGGAGTTGGAGTATTCATCCTTGACGTACAGTTCATTGTATATAGTGTGCTTAATTAAAGTATATATTTTATAGAACTTTCATTTGAACATTTCTTTATTTTGTACTGTTGTACTGTAGCTGTTGGGTTGCTATTGTAATCGCATTCACACCCCTCTGAACAGTTTTGCCTTCTCTCAGCTTACGTAACCACAAGAGGCAAATTAGGTATATCTATTGACTGTGCCCGCTTCACCTTTATGATTGGGATCACTGTTGGTTTCTGTTAGTGTGAGGGCTTAGTAGGCAGTTTAGCCACTACTAGGAGACCGGGCAGAACCCCCAACACGCCCAACACGACTGCAAATCTCCACAACAAGTCTTCCAACTGGCAACCATGCAACACACATTTTAGCCTTGATAAAGACCCTGAGAGGTCGAAACACGTGTCAGCTGACCATCAATTGCTACAATAAAATGCACACAAATCACTACCAAAAAGGAAGTAAACAGAAAAAAATCATTTAAAAAGCACAGCGTATCCAGGCACAAACAAATTCCAGTGCTGGCAAGAGGTGTGGGCAACACCTCCCAAACCCATGAACTCACAGCTGACTAGCCCAAAAACACACCAAAAATACCAAAAAGTAATGAGTTGAGCACAAGTTGATTCAATACCCTAGTGCCCAAATACATATTCTACATATATCTGAGGACTTAATTGTTGTTTTAAGGTGGAGAATACCCTTACAACCATGGGGGTAATTTTAGGGGGGGACAGGGATGTTTGTCCCCCCCAACTTTCATGGCACACCATTTTGTCCCCATTCATTTGGCTGGGGCACCTTTTCTTCAGATGTGCTGTCCCTCCCCCCAACATGTTCAGAAAAGTTACTCCACTGCTTACAACATTAACCCATTTATTATACGGGGTCCTATGCAATATCTGTGCTCAGATACCAGTGATGCAAACTAGCCATGAATTGCAAATTTACAGCACCGTCATAATTCTAAAAGGTAGTTTCTCTCACGTGGTGTCCATTAAGCAAAAAGATGAGGTAAACTCTAGTTGCTCCTTGCAAGTCTAGATAATATATTGAGCTAATGAAAACTTGGGAAGAGTGCAGAATCGAATGCTAAAGTGGTTGCCTGGATTGTGTAGCCATCCTCATGGGTGCCTTTGGAGTTGGGGTGGGGGGAAAGGAGACCCCTTATCTCCCGATTTAGCCCCAGAGTCTAATGGACTGCATCCACCCGAGGAGTCGACTGGCACCTTGCCAAAGGCCTGTCAGGGCATTTTGGTGCAGAGTCCAACCATCAAGTCCACTCTAATAGAGAGACAAGTGAAGCCAACAATTTTCCATGCTACACCTGTGTTTTGGTGAGCCACACAATATGTTATTTTGTGTTATTTTATATAAAATTGTAAATCTGAGCGGTCTGTAAGTGATTTCAACCCGGCACTTCACCTAAGTCAATATCTAGCGTGGGATGCATAATTGAAACCCTTAATTATTAATTTATGTCTATACGTTTTTTTATTTCTGAATGATATACCCTTATATCACGCCCCTCTCTTTGTTCCCCCCCGGTCACACTGAACCAGTAAGCAGGATGTTTTGCAAAGTTAAGGATATTTATTTTATGGATTTGCACAATATATATATATATAGCACACTATTTAATAGTTATACAATGATCACCAATTGGGTGATGTCACAATAAACCTATTTAATCAGAAGGAGTAATGATAGGAAAATAATGAAGCATAGAATAATACTTTGTGTGGGTTCAATCAAAATTGCAATGTGATTACTCTTTGCCCCTGCACACTACTCAAAACCCCCAATATGCAGTATAAAGAGATGGAAGGAGAGAAAACAGGTTTCAGGAATACACACTCAACAAATACAGTATCAATCCCAATTTCCCCACCAGCAAACACAGAGAAAAACAGGAATGATTGCAAACGGGTCAAAATGGTTTTGAATGTGGCTTTGAATGGATGGTAAAAACATGAATGTGGATTTAATTCACCAAAATGGTTTCATTACTAGTGGGAGCCACTTAGTTTGGTTTCAGATAAATGCTAGCAATGATTATTGAGACTCTAGAAGGTTGAACACTTAATTCTGAGGTCGGATGCAATGAACAGCTATTTCACACGTGATAGATTAGAGCCAAACGAAGAATTTGCGGCAAACTTTTCTGCGTGCGGTTGCACAAAGAAATATAAGGATTTGGGATGATGTTTTGAGTTCACAAGAAAGCCAGGGATGCTATCTTCAAGTAAACACTTAAATCTCGCTTCTAGCATACACGATGAAGAAGTTATGAAGGTTTTTGTGCAGGTTGTTTTTTTCAGAAAGAGTCAAAATAGCAAAATAAAGATGCGCTTTTTAAAATTAACAAACAAGATTTCTTTACACTAAGGAAGACTATGAAGATGCCAACTACACGACAGCGCAGCCACCAGCCCAGGATATCACTGGTTGGTTTAGCCTGCCGAGATGCTCGCCTTTCTTCAGAAAATATATTAGTACAAATATGATTTTATCACTACTATTACCAAAGGACTATAGGGATGAGGGAAAGATTCAGGTAAGACAAAAGATTTTCTACAATGCAGTTCTGGATATAATAGAATGGGTTTGGATAGGATTACTTATGGATAATATATTTGCTAGGGACAATCCTATGCTATCGATACTCACTACCACTGTTTGGAATGGACCCGTCAGGGATCTGGTCAGGGGAACTTTCTGGACAGGAATTCAGCTAGCACACCGGACTGGACTCAAGGCACTCTGGTTCTGCACTCAGCACGGCACTCTGGACACTGCACGGCAGGATTGGACTGGATCTAACGGGTTGGTTCTGGTTCGCAGCTATCTGGTCACAGCTCTGCTCTACTGGGTTGGATCTTTGGATTCTGGCAAGAATTCTTAGCAAGAAAGCAGCAAGAGCACAGCCAGGCTGTTCTTTTTGGTTCCCCTGGAGGTCTTGGATAAAATCTGGTTTCAGGATGTATTAAAGGCCAAGCTGAGAATGGTTCAGCTTTGGAAATGGGCATTTCTGCTTTCAAAATTCTGGAGTCTTGGATATGGATTACTTTTGCAAAGTGCTCCGCCAGCAATCGGTTGGTGGGTAAATGTGTGTCTCTAGGTCCTAAGCTGTCTCTATTTATGTATTTTCTAAAAGGGTGGGTAGGCTGAATTATACTAGGCACACCCCTAGGTATTCTATTGGTTAGAGTCTTTCCTCTCCCCTAATTCGAGAAGAAAACATGGTGTCATGATGGCACTGTATTTTATGATCCAGGGAGAACCCCCCCCCCCTGGTTTCTGCACATGAAATCTATTTTTCATACAAGACATATTTACAATTTTACAAACTTGCTAGCAATAGCATATTGATATCACAGATTTGGTGGAGGAAGTATTCATCCCAGCCCCGTCTCGGTGAGAGCTTGGGTCTAGATTTGGCAATTCTTCGCACTTTTGGTCTGGCACCCAATGTCGGATTTGTCCACATTTTTACACATATGTGCGCATGACATCTGGGCATAATCATGTGAAGTTTCATGTTTCTGGCATCACCACAATTGCTACAAAACCACAAATTCTGTAGTCTTGTCCCTGAACATAGCACAGAGTTCTGAGTAGTTTTAAAACGTGACCAGAATTTTCATATTAACAATACTGTATTTTACAAATTTTAAACATTTTGCACAGTCCTCTGTCAATCCTTTTCAACAATATACTTTCTTGTGCTTTAAGAATACACATAACTGTCTGTCCCGCCCCCAAAGTTTTGGTGGGTCAAGAGTAATCCCCGCCCCTTTCCTCTAGCAGGGGTTTCTGTTGACACTTGCATCTGCATATTCTTTTCAGCCAAGGGAGTCCTTTGTCCCTCCCAGGAGCAGCAAAGCAAAATCCCCTCCCCTCTTCATTAACACCTGACTGGGAGTTCCTGGCCTTTGATGAGAAGCAGGAGAGATGCCTTTTGTTGGAGCAAACTGTGGAATTTGCTTTGAAGTTCTTTGGCTTGCATCAGATTTACTTTAAAGTCAATTGTTACCTTTGCTTAGCTGAAAATAAACTTACAATTTCACAGCAGGCAAAACAAATCTCTAATTCCAGTCTTTTTAAAACATAGAGATTAAATAGTTGCAACCTATATTGTTTTTGATAGCAAGTCACTTAATTTCAACCATGTGATTTTAACTGCACAAGTTAAGCTTCCAATGTAATTAACTGACAGCTGTCACACAGGCGGCCAGCGGTACTGCGCCCATTTCTGACAGATTTTACAGACCTGCACACATTTTAATGTGGATATTCTTGTGATGGAATCTGCTTTTCCTGACATTGTGTGCTTATGTGGATTCTTTAAATAAAGTGACGGGTAACACCCAGCAAGGAGGTTGGATATTTTCTGATGCTTAGAATCATTATTCTGTAATTTCAGCAACCAAGGAAAAACAGATTTCAGAGCACTTCTGGGTTTCCTTGCAATGAAGCACTGCCTTTCATGTAGTTTCCATTTTCACTCTGTGGGCAGCCCAATGACAGGTTTTAGCAGTGTGGTCTCCTGTTCCACCACTGACACAGGAAAAGTCGATTGGCATCCAACTTTTCCGGTTTCACCAATTTTCAGAGGTTTTAGCGTGCATAGGGCTTTTTGTGGCCATTTCGCTGGTTCTGGCGCCACCAGCACACAGTGATGTTCCAGGGCAGAGCCTAGTGGGTAAATGCATCCCACAGGTCGCGCTCAAAGGCATCATTGCTCTGAGGCAGAAAATATTGCAGGGGGACTGACGGGTCAGAGAAAAGTCTAGGTCAGAAAAGGAAACAGAAAATGGTCTTTGGTCACACGAAAGGAAATCGGTAGCATCTTCCATTGAATTACTGCATCAATGGAAAAAGCTCTGTCTGCAGTGAGAGAACCGAGGGACCTGATTGGATAGGGCAGTAGCTGAGCGAAAGGCATCTATATGGGTTATAGGGACGTAACGTGTCCTGCAAAAATTCAGCTCCACAACCATAAAAGTCATGGTGGACAATGCAAAGTGCTTTAAACTTAATTCTGCTAGTTACAGGAAGCCAATGCAGAGTGCGTAAAATGGGGGAAATGTGTGCATGGTAAGACAAGCCGGGTTCCGCTCTTTTGACTAAGGTGCATGATGTATGGAACTCCCATTGACATAACAAAACAGCAGCGGCCTGCTTCTACCTCTTAACATGCAAGTGGAATTCAAGGGAGACGTTGACTGCACACGACATCTGTACTATGTGAAGTGACCCTATGCAAGGTCCTTACTCGCAGTGAAGGTGAAATAAGGATGCAGAATGAATTTAATATATTTTATCCCAACAAAAATATATGCTGGCTGTTTTTTCCATTATTTCATTTGTTGCTACATTGGCACCTCTTGACCTTGTTCTGTTTGAATAATACTGGCAGAGGGGCAAAGCAAAATGCAAGATAATCGGAAATCGTCTCTTTTCATGAATATACCATGCAGGTCTCCTGCAAGGAGGCTCAGTGCAGAGTTGTGCTGCTGGCTAAAAACTGGAGAGCTACTAACATTTAATTATGTATAGGCTTATCTTGAGGGGTTTGGGTGTTGAATTCCTGTTATTTTAGGGCGATTGTTCCAAATTAATTCAAAAATGTCAAAGCGCTCTTCACCTAACTTTAGCCTACATTTTTCATGTTTAATTATTGGAGCATGTTTATGCCAAATCTGCAACAAAAACACTTGTTTAAGTGTACAAATGTACACACCAAAGTGCTATTAGCAGGAATTACCTGCCGGTAATATAGCTCAGCGGGTTGAGCGCGTTGCTACAATCTATGTATGATCTGTAGGTCGCAGGTTTGAATCCCGGCAAGGCCTACTCAGCCTTTCATCCTTCCGAGGTCGATAAATGAGTCCCAACTTCGATTGGGATGTTAAATGTATGTACATATGTTCTCTGTAAAGTGCCTTGGCTTAAGGCTTTATATAAAAACAAATTATTATTATTATTTGCATTATTATAATAATTATTATCTGCTTTATTTCCATGTATAAAGGAGTTCACTCTTTGAAAGTTTGCTGCATTGCATTAAACATATCATCCAGCATACAATAACAGCTGGTTTTACATCTGATTATATTGCCTATGTACTTGTTCAAGCTCAATATGTTGGTGTCTGAATTTCTACATAGGTCATCGGCCTGCAATTTAGATATCATGGTGTCTGCAAAGAGTAGCGTAAGGCTAAAGAAATGACAAAACAATGGCTCTTATGATGCTAGAAACAAGACTTTTATTAAAACCGAATTTCAGGGATCGGTTGGATCAAATGCCTACAGGGCCTGTAGGTTAAATCTCTGTTGATCCATCCCTGACATTGTTTGTGTTTGGTCTACCCCTATTGAACAAGGTGGGACTCTGTTCGGGTTCATAGTATGTTTGACGTGGCACAAAATCAAAAAGTTGTAAAACTACTCTTAAAAGTCCTTGCCCCTCCTGGGACACCATGCTCTTCCAACTAAAGTTCTACATGTGTCCAAGAGAAAGTCTTACAACCTAGTCTTCACAAGTCCTGAGCCTCCTGTGTACCTTAGACTAAGAACGCAAATCCAAGCTTTGGCAAAATAAAAAATCTGCAGTTCAAATATTTCCTACAAAAATAACATTAAAAAAGGGGTCTTCTAGGAAGGTTCATTGGCAGTTTATCTAAGTTTGGTTTTCTTATCCGGCCTCCCAGCTGTCCACTTTTCCTCAAAGCCATCTTCCAGGATCTGGGTTCCGGGTTCCCGTGTTTCCAGGCTTCTCTTGGACTTAATACAACCACTGCTGGTCTCTACAGAGACCTTGAGTTTCTTTCTGTTTTCTGTAGGTCTCTCAACAACAACAGTTTGCATCTTGCTTTTCACCAGGCCATCCCTCTTGGACTTTGGTTCACTCTGGGTCCCTTGCAGACCTTTGCTTTTGGTCTTTTAGGGGAATTCTGACCCGTGTGTTTTGTTCTGGGTTAATAGTAGGTCAATTGTGGACCTTGTCTTCTCTCTATGATTCACAGTATGTCTCTTGTGGCCCTTATCTCCTACTCAGCATTTCACAAAGGGGCCTTGCACACTTGGGCTATCTTCTCGGTTTCAGAGCAGGTCTAGGAGGACCTTGGCTTTATGTTGCAAGCCATCTCTCTCTCTTTCCTTTCTCACGATTCAACATCATGCATTCCTTGTCAGGCAGTCAATACTATTCACCTTCCAGACACAGGTACATACTTTCTTCCCTATTACCTATGGGTTGTAGGAGGAAGTCCTCTGGGCTTGGACATCCGGTGCCCTCTAGGGGCAGGAAAGGCTGGTTCAATACCCTGGTTGCATTTCTCTTGTAGAGTTTCTGGGTGCTTTCTGCTTCCAAGCTGTATTCCATGATTTTTCTCTAAGCTCTCTCTGCCTTCCTTCAGGAAGAGTGCTGTTCTGTCTTCCTTCTAGAAGAGTTTCACACTTGTAGCAGGGGAGCATACGTAGACATGCCTCTCTCCTCCAGGATTTGCACCCTTACTGAGTTCATCCAGCCCTTTGTATGTGCCTGAGCTGGGATCTGATTCCTATTCTCATTTCTCCTTGGTTATTACACATTTCACATTGAATTCCTAACTTGGGTTGGTTATTGCGTGGGTTTTATTTACTTTCCCTCATTAATTCAATTGTAATGAGGTTTTTGCACGGGTTGATTATGTTATAAGAATCATGACCAGAAATTGAGATTTTCAGGGATGTAAGGACGTCCTTAGCAAGCGGGCCCATTGAGGAATGGATATCTGCATGGAGGGCAGCTCGACGTCAGGAGCCTGAGGGCACTGCTCAAACGCAGAAAGCACTGCACACTTCTGCCATCTGGTTCCGTGAGACCTCCTTGTTTCATTCTCCTGCAGGTGAGGCAGCGATTGAACTGCTAAGCTGAAAGCGGGAGCCACGCGGGGTTGAGCCCGAAATTGTGCAGTGAAGAAATAGGTATTGGAACCTACTTGAAGAGTATAATCGAAGAGTACAGTTGTGCCAACATTACAAATGAAAAGCAGGATTTAAACCAGCATATTTGATGCAATTTTTGAATTCAAGAACAAACAACACATGAATAGATTATTTCTATTGATTCAATGGGGAACATAAGAATTACACGACAATATTAGATTTGATTTTGGTTTGGCGATCTTAGTGAACTCTTTGAATTCGTGGCATTATGGAAAAGCACTAGGAATATACCATTATTAGGAAAACAAATTGATGGAACAAGTTGCCTTGAGGACAACCACTGGTCGAAACACGTGTCGGCTGTGTTAGATCTCACCATTAAAAACTACATACCGTTCAGAGAGACTACTTTTAATGTTTGGATGTCTGTGGTCTAAGTGTTTTTTGCCAGCATACACCTTTGCACTATTATGAACTGCTATGCATCTTGGAACGCTTGAAGACCCATCCAAGAGGCATGCTTTCGGTTTCTACCCATAGCTAAATAGTGAAAAGAAAAATTAAGATTTATTTCAGTTTTTTGTGTATAAATCAGTAAAAACAGAAAACAGGGAGCCTTAATCAAAATCAGTAAAAAGTAGAGACATTTAATGAAAAGTGTGTGCAAGCTGTTACTGTTTCTTTGGGTTCAGCATTTAGGATATTCCTTTACTGAAGGGGACTATGTTTGCTGTAAATGTACCATGTTTGCCCTTAAAAGATGAGTTGGTCAATAATTAATAGTTTACAAAATATATTTTTTCAGATGTTTCCAAGATTTTTTCCTGTGCCCTCAAATGCTTACTACGTTGATGTGTTTGATGTAAAGCTACCTTTGTAGTGTCTGCTATATAGGTACAGTAGCAATAGAGAGGTAGATGAACAGTATAGAAGCAAAAAGGTAAAAGGCTTGATTATGCAGAAAGGGTTTGCCTACTTAAAATGCAAACTCTCCTGCCCCTGAAGTGGTTGAATCACGTGTGTAGTGTGATGTCAGCAGAATTGAACTCCCTCTTTAAGGGGATCCAACTACTCCAGTGGTGGGGGTGTACATCCGAATATGAGAGGGATCTCTCATGTGTGTGCTGGGCGTGCTAGCCACTCGGGCGCAGTGATAATGGCGCAGATATTTCCCTTGCCCTGGCACACTGCCCACGGGGTCTCTCCCGCGCGCAGCGTCTTGCTACAGGACGCAATGAATCATGCTTCGTATTTAGAGAGAGCAAGCACATCCCGATTCCCAACTAGGCCTTCAACAATGGGCTCAGGGGCACTGTCTAAAAAGTGGACTTCAGCACAAAACAATGCCAATTTGTATTAAGTTCCCAAAGGTAACGTTGAGAAAAGCAAAAGCCAGTCTCTCGGTGATGCATTCTGTTGGCCTGCGAATCTCCTCATTTTTGGGTTTGCAAGAGGGAATTAAACTATTTCATTTGTACAGTCCCCACTTAACTGTGCAATATGCTGACAACACGCATCCAACAGAACATAAACGCACTTGGCAACAATCCTTATTGTGGAGGGAGAAAAGCTAAACACCAAGGAATTCATTTAACACAATTGTTTCTTAGTTTCGTGGAATATGTGTTTTTGGAAATGTATTGCAATGTCTATCAGCAAGTGAATAACACAGCCGGTCAAGTGGCACAGCGAGTAGAGCGCCCGCTTTGACACCCGTGCAGAGCCTGTTAACGCAGGTTCGAATCCCGGCGGGGCCAAACTCAGCCTTTCATCCTTCCGAGGTCGATAAATGAGCACCACACACCGTGGGTAATAATAAGCAGCGCTCAGATACCTGAGGGTTTGTAGCGCTATATAAAAGCCTAATTATTATTATTATTATTATTATTTCTTAAACATTTTTAGGGATTACACTTGCTTGAAAATGCATCTTTTGATGGTGGCCTACTAGCACGATGTATTCGATATTAATATGTACATTGTTTTACAATGTACATAGAAACCTAAGGATAATGGATATAAATAGATTTGATCAAGATCTGAGTTTATAATATTGAAACGATATTACATTTCTGAATATGAATGTGAATGTATTGCACATCACTTCGGAAGCATAAGGCAGACTTATGACTATGCTTTACTTGAAATAACCATGCCTTTTTGTGAACGTACATAGATTATCACCCATGCGCCAACAGGCTGCCAAAATGGCGCAATACATTTCATAACTTGGTGGAAGAATGCGCAGAAAAATATATATGGGTTGGCTCGTGGTTCCTTGAGTTAATTCACTGACACCAATGTGGTGGTGTTCATCAAAGCAGCATATTATTGCCTGTGGAATCACTGTGGCTCCTGGTGGCTGCAAACTGGGAAAATCGGCCATTTTACAATGACCGGCCATGGTGTTCCAGTGGCGGATTGTGACACGCTCTCTTCTTTCCCCTCTCAAACATTTTCTAAAGGCGGCAAGCTGAGTGTGCGAAGACTGCGCGGATCCAGATGGCCTTGCCAGCGGGGAAGCCGACGATCAGCGCCGCCGCCAATAATCTATATGAAGAACTGGGCGACAGCACGATGTAAGTACTAAATGTTGACAATTTGCCAGCAACGTTCCCATATTAAGGCGCCTTTTGTGTGCTGGGCCATCCGTTAACACAGTTTAAGGGCAAGCTATTTAGCAATGAGTGATTTTCAAAGTAATTTGTATAGCGTATGATAGAAGCGCGAACAAATGATGTTAGATGATGCAGACTTTAATTGATTGTTAGCAAACAGGATGTCAGGGAGCACATCCTTTTTAATGTCTACTGGAGACCCATCCGTTTGGCAGTGTGATCGGGCTTCATTAGCAGATGCAAGGAAAACACATGTATATGTAATTTGCAAATGAACCAACACATCTAATTTAATGTTATAGAAATAAGCACGCTCTCCTTCATATGAAAACATGGCAACAACTGTAGCCCTGATTTACTAAAACAGAGCAGTCTAAGGGTCCTATTCATGGAATTCTTTGCACTGCTGAAAAGTGACTTCTCACTGCAGAAAAGTGACTTTGCACTGCCTACACAAACCCTGATTCATGGAACTGTGCAAATTGTATTTTTGCAGTGCAAAGTCAGTACAAAGTGTATTTTTGCAGTACAAAATGACTTTGACTGCAAAAATGCATCTTGCACAGTTCCATGAATCAGGGTTTGTGTTGGCAGTGAAAAGCCACTTTTCAGCAGTGCAAAGTCACTTTGAACCGGGCAAATATTCCATGAATCAGGCCCTTAATGTACTTCAAAACCTCCCAAATGGGGCCAAAAATGTATATATGTGTGACCAATATATGGACAGCATTGGTTTATAGATATTAAGAAACGCAGGATCCACTTATGCTTCATTTGAAGAGTGCAACGGGTCAGTGATCCTAGTACAGTTCCTATTATAATATAAAGGGTAAACATGCTTAAAACGAGTTTTGACATCTAAGTTTTCGCCACTGCTCTTTGATTCGCTTTGCTATTAATATATCCTTCTGGATTTACACTGAATTAAAGAAATCCTTCAAAGTGGTTGTGATTGCTCAGTGCCCAGTTTATGAAACTGGTCTAGCCCCTATGTGTTCCAAAGGTGCCACATTCAATTTGAGAGTGAACCAATGCCTTCACGCATCCGCCCTACCGGCCCCCATTTTCCATTGCATTGTTTGCTGCAAAATAGTGCTAGCTACCAAACACATTTTTTGCAGAACAGGATAATTATTATAATATCACAAAATATATTTGTATGTAATGCCATTTTAATGTGCTTGGTAGCTTTCTATGAGACTTTTCACAGTGGATTTGTATAATGTATATCAAACGCATGCTGTTGTCACTGGGTGTTCCATTAACAGCAGGCGTGCTCACTTTCATCATGAGGCACAGAGTGGGGGATGAGAGGGGTTGAAATAAAAATATTACAAATATGTTCTAAGTTCCATCACAGTGCAGACCTAGCATTTACCCCCAACACTTGAGATTATAACAAATTGGAGCACCCAAGTGGTATGTGGTCAAAGGGGGGCAGAGGTTAAAGAGCTATCACTTCACATACCCCGGATGTGTACATTAAGGTTACATTTGAAGCACATTCCTTTTGTATGCATATTGCAACTCCCCTACCTATTTTATACCAGCATGGCATCACATCAGATTGAAGAATGCTGGCTAAAGGGATTGGAAAATATACTCCATTAAGGTTAACATGTTCCAAAGGGAATGATTAGGGCAGACAACATAAACATAAAGATATTGCAGTCTCATCATCACAGAGAATGGCTTAACAGTCCATCAGCAAGTTGGCCTAATTAATCTTGCTAAAAAAAAACTACTGAGATTAGTATTTAGATGGTCAGCATGAATATGTATATAGAAAATGAGTTTCCTTCAGTATACCTGGACTTTGCTGAGGCAGAACATGTAGGGTAACCCACATGGCTTGTTCCTAACTTACATCCAGTGGACAATGGCAGTCAGATATGCAGATGGAACACAAACGGTCGGTTTGGAAGACTACAGTGAGGACGCGCTATTGTCACGGAATCGAACCGTCAATATGATGAACAATGTTTTTAGACTTTATCCCGCGTGATTTCAAGATGATTGTGAGTTGCAATGCCGTATTGTTGATGAGTTCATGAAGTAGATGAGACTGTCAATGTATATTCTGACATAGCAATGATACCAAGCAATAGGGGCTCCGGCCAAAAAACGTTGCTGATTGTAAAAGGGTTTGTTTAATGTGGGAGGAGCTCCACACTAATATAACTATTTTGGCTGACATTTGACGTTACATGTAAACAGAGGGCGTCATTACCAAAAATACATGGCCGTGAAAATACATTTTGCAAACTCGCACGTTTTTTCGACAGTCAGCCCTTATTCCACTTGTGGGGTTGGTTTATACGGGTTTGGACTAAAACATGTTTTACAAATAGACTGTTATTTAGGCAATTCCTTACAGTTCAATATTCTCCATGGGCAAAGTTGTTTGGCAGTGACCATTAAGCATGATCGGCCGCATCCCCAGGCGTAGTAAATGAATGGAGTGAGGCCATCTGATTCCAGCAGGCCTCACTCAGGGTGGTGAAGGAACCCAAAGGTTCATATTACTCTAATCAATGATTGCTTTGGAGGTACACGTCTCAAGGAGTTTATAACAGCAGCTACCTTCCAAGGGTATTTAAACAAAAGGACCAAATGATCACCTTGTACATCTTTTAACCATTGACTCGCCCATGGCACCCTTCTTGCCATTAAAAGATCGGCATAACCATATGCTCAATGACAAGCATCATCGTGTACGTCCCATTTCCAGCGGTGTGCACCCAACAACGGGTCTATGATTCTATGATAGTTGTCATTTGGGACTATATGCTTTTCAGAATTCTGGCTTTTGAGAGGGCTAAACTCCCCCCCCCTTATCTCTATGCCCATTTGTTACTTGGTCAGTTTACAGATATTCTGTAACTTGTTTAATCCAATTTGCTCCTTTGGTTTAGTAGATTTTTCTGGAAATTTCACATTATGTCTTCAAAGTCCCTGGGTTTCTCAGGTTTTACCCGCAGTTCATCTTCCAGCAACTGGCCGGACCGCTGCTACTAACAGTTTGTACCACTTGCTCGACCAAGGAAGAAGATTCGTAGTTTGAGACTGCTGGAGTATTTTTGACACGGGCAGTCAGCGTTTCAGTAACGACAACAACATTTTTCAAAAAATGTCCAGCAGTGTGGGCTGTGTCACTTCAGGGAATTTATTTGATGGCAGGGAAACAGCTGTCCCGCATTTGTTGTCCGCATCCAAGATAACCATGGATGTAGCACACAAGGAGGAACTTTCGTGACTCTGCAATTGTTACCAGAGGATATATTGGTTTGGCCAGTTAGTCAATTGATTGAAATATTATTACAGTATTATTAAGATATTATTGGTATTGGTAATAGTGATACTGTATTCTTGTACTTTGTGGCTTGACCAGCATTTCTTCAAGGCTCCAGTGAATTATTGCTGCATGACAATACCTGTGTGCACTAAATCTTGGACTAGAACCTCATGCCCAAGCCTAGAGTGCCCTCTGCACTTGCATCACTTCACCACTGCTTTGCACAATGTCTCAGTTAACGGTTCTTCCGGGACTTCTCCGGTTGACAGGCTCCTCATCCTCCAGACTTCAGAAACAGGCTTCAATGCCTGTAGTTCCTTGGTCAGTGGTGTATTGCTGGTTAAATTCTTATTATATTTTATAGGATAATATTTTACTGTTAAAAGGATTTAGGTAATATACATTCCTTGATAATCGCTTTTCCTTGTACGATTGTAGATTTTCAGTAATATAATTCTTCTAGAAGATATACAAAGAAGGCACCTGTGTACATTAATTACGCAACCTCTTTCTTCAATTGCTTTTCTTATTGATGCCAACATGATCCATGCTAGTCTAGGCCAGGTTTTAACTTTACATTGTGGGACTTCTCCTTGGTTTAAATCCAAGTCTATAAGTCACAGAATGCAAAGATAAGAGCAGTACTGGACTAGTTTCCCCTGACTGGAATGAATAACGTTGGTATGTATGGCTTTTCTAGCATACCACATTTTACTTAGAAAAGCATACATTATGAAAATCCCTTTTTGTCAGATGGATTATATTTGTGCACCCATAAATTGCAACTCTGATGTGTATTGACCGACTAATGAGTATATGTAAACACGTAATATGGAGAAACGACTAGGACTGCAATTACATAGATATGGATGTATGTATAGCCATGTTAAAAATACCCTTCCGAATCCAATGTGCACCACATCAATGGATAATGTTTTCATAGTTGTTCATTTGGTTATTTAGCAACATTGTTTCATAACATGACATTTCGCTCCAGGAAACATGAGCCAATGTTTGGCTTTGTTGAACTGTGCTGCAATTGTGTTTCCTAATCGCAGAAAGTACCATAATGCTCTTAGCACAAGTGAGTGTGATTGACGATTTTCCATGCCCATTATGTTGTGTGCAGAGAAAACCAGGGTCCAAAGGCTGGTGCTATAGTAATACAAAGGCATGGTGTCCACCTAGGTCTCCAAGAGGGGGAATAATGTATGTATTAGGCAGCCTCACTGGAGCTGGGGAGCCCTTTCCCCCGCGGCAGACTACATCCTTACACAGGCCCTGAGGGGTCCACTGATCTAGCAGGCTGCACGTCACTGGATTCATGAAAACTAAGCAAAAGGTCACCCGAGGTCACATAGAAAACAGGTGTTATCCAATTAGAAACATGTAAACTAGGGATCCTTGGCAGATGTAACTAAGAAAGTTGTCTTGTAACAGAGCCACGATGCATGAGGGCTGCTGTTTGCTTTATAAATGCACAAAATAAATAAATAAATAAATAAATAAATAAATAAGTCTTTTTTAAGGTCACAGGGTGGGGGAGATTTAATGAAATTGAGGAAATCGACTTTGAACGTATTATTCCTGCGACCCAGCTGCTGAATGCGTCTCCCCTTGCTGAATTTCACCACCACCTTTGTAATGTGACTGTCCTTAATGTGTGTCTGCACTTGGAAAGAGCACTGCATCTAAATGTATTTTGTCATGCGAATCACACACATCCTGTCATGTTTCACCACACTCTGCAAACACTGCTACACGGGTATGACCTGTATGCATGCAGTCTCACTGCCCCACTCCTGTGTCTCCCATATGCTTGCTGACTGAACTTGAAACGTTTCATCTTCTTGCCTTTGTCTCTGTTTCGTCACGGCTCTCATTCCTTTTCTCATCACTGGATACATAGGCATCAGTAAGTACACCACGTTCAGTATTCATTCTGATTATAACCAATCAGTATAGAAATTGCCTTATTTTCTGCTTCATTTACTCTATTTAAACCGCTTCATTTTTTTTCTTGCTGGCTAATGTGGTTTCCAATTGTAAGCCGCTGCTCAGAATGGAAGGCAGGAAAGTAGACCATGAGAGCGGGGTGCTTCTTTTTCCCAGAGCTTGGAAACCGCATTATTTCACAAAAAGAAACTGCTGTTTATTTGTGATCACAATGTTTCCATCGTACTTCTAACAACACCGAAAGCTGTGGTTGGGGCAACAGGCCCAATTCCCTCAAGCTGGCAAATCTCATTTAACTTATATCATGTTATGTTCAGAGGTCAAGGGTACGGTGGCCGAACACTTCACAGAAGTGTTCCACTATAATATATAGGACATTTTCACAGGACAATTTTGAGGTTGCGAACAATAGCCCTTCCACCTCCTAAAAACACCTGTATTCCTTCCCCTACACTCCCCCCACAACCCCCACCCTCCGTCATGCTTTGCATGGCCTCCGTTCCTTTCAGAGGACCAGAAGGATAATGACAAGTGGGGCATGCTATAGTGCACTTTGGGGTGATGGCAGGAGGCAGCCACCCCTTGCGTGGCCCTAATGTGTACCCCTGGGGGACCTCGGATTCCCTCACACGAATTGATGGACACGTTCTAAGAATTCAAAGGAATAAAAACACCAAAAATCCAGAAAATTCAGCAAAACCCCAAACATGTTCCAACAACAATAATGTAATAACATACGTGTCCTTTCTGTCATTATTCCAAATAAACGTTTCATTCGCATTAGCATTAAAAAAATACAACGGTTAGTACCAAAAATCAGTACAATACAGTTGCACAAATCTAACCGTTTACACAATAAATGCTCACTCTTAAAATGCTCTTTACAACGAATTCATCATTTGAAATATTTCCATGCAGTTTTGCGTTCATGAGTCATCGCGTGGCCTTTTTTTCTTCCAAAATATATGTTCCTCCATCCAGAGTCACAGCAAATAAACGGGGAACGAGATAAGGTTGATTTATGAAAGAGCATTTGCCCCCTCTTCCCCCACCCCCCCCACAATACAATCTGCAAGGTTTCACTTCCCTTGAGTTTCCCATTAAGTTTACCTCTACCCGGCATACTACTGTTAGTCCGAACCTAAAATGCAGGTGAGTCTGCTAACTCTGTCACAGTATGTTAATGATCTCAGCGCAAACCTCTCACCTCAACTAACGCCACTCCAACGCCCCTCCCAACCTACCGAAGGAACGAACGCCTATGCACCACGAGTACCCGCAACCCCACCATGCAATTTTTTACATCAGTCGATTTGCTTACAGGAGCTTTGTGCTTTCTACTCCTGTCTGTCCGCCCACCCTGATCTCAGGAACCGCTCTCTGTACCGATCAGCTGCTCCTTGCTCTGACAATCTGCACTATCCGGCAGCTACTCGCAATATGTCTGACCACCTAGTCCCTCTGACTGTTATCTTGCCATATTACTGTGTCTCAGAATCTAACACAAATGCGCACGATTACCACCCTACTGTAAATGTGCCTGCTCCCAACCGCTACAGCTCTGATTGTAAATGAACACGATTGCTCTCCTAGTGGAACTAGTGGAAATGTGCCTGTTCACACCATTGGAGCCACTTGCACAATTGGACCTGACCATCCTGTCAGAAATTCTAGTGCATAGGAGCCTGATCACCCTGACTGCCCAGACAACAGAACCTTGCCCCACAGCCGAGATATAGCAATTAACACTAACGCACATGCTCTCAGTGTCACCTTGTCACCGCTCTCCTCCTCAACCTCAGACTCAGTCTCTCACATGCAGCTCAAAGGAGCTCTGAACAACGCCAGATCTTTAATGGTGCACGATCTCAACATCACAGACCTAATAACCAGTAATAACCTGGACCTACTATCAAGAATTCTGGCTGCATGCTGCAGCAGGACCTTCCCTGTCTCTCACCATCCCGGATAACTACACTATCCTCAGGAAAGACAGACTAGACGCTAAAAGATGGGGGTAGTGTCTATCATAGTAAAACATTCCCTATCCATTAGGGAAATTAACAACCAAGCCTTCCAATCAGGGGAACTAATGTCAACTAAGTTGACACTCTCCCACACAGCCACCTTGAACTTGCATCTTATCTATAGGCCACCAGGCTTGTTATTATCATTTGAAGATGACATCTCTCACCTCCTCCCACTGGTCATGAAACCATCCTCCAGAATTGTCCTTGTAAGCAATTTATATCTAGGCTTTAATGATCCACTGGACCTCATTGCCTTTGCCTTAGCTAACATCATTGAAGGCCTCAGCTTCACTCAACGTATCACAAAGGCTGCATCCTTCACTGGTTGGCAGACCTCTATTTCAACATCTCAAACCGATCTAATGCACCCTGCCCCAGGTCAGATCACAATGTTATATCCTTCACCATATCTACCAGCAAACAAGCCCCTGCTTTGCTGCTGCCAGCACCGGCTACCCTTATGAGAAAGGCCCGGAATATCATGGAAGTCCATATCCTTCCTCTGCTGAAGCTACTGCCAGCATTCCAATCAATAATAAACGACCCCACCTCCATGGTTGAGCTATATAACCAATCTCTCCTACTCTCCATCAATGAGTTCACACCCTTGAGTAAACATAAATCGAAGCCATTTTCCCACCTAACACATGGTTCACTCCCAGCCTCAAATGTCTCCGCTTAACCAGGAGAGAAGCCAAGACTACCTGGAAAAAGGAACTGACAGCTTCAAATAAAGATCACTTTTATACCTTATATAAAACATACAAACAAGCCTTAGTCAAAACTAATCTCCGCCAACGCCTTACCAGATCTAAAAACAGCAGCTCCCACACCTCTCATCCACCAGTTTGATTTCAACCATATCACAGAAAGGGAGGTAACCAAAATCATCAAAAGCCCAAAACCGCCCAGATGTCAAGGTGACATATGCCCTGCCCCAGTCATCAAAGACTGCACAGCAGAGTTCACACTGTTCATTGATTTGCTTATCAATACCTCCTTTTCCACTGGCATAGTGCCATCCAATTTAAAAGATGTGTGGGTCCTACCCCTCCTTAAGAAGCCTACCTTAGATCCAAACACCCGCACCAACTACTGCCCTATTACGACAGTACTATTTCTCCTCAAAATTCTGGACAGAGCAGCCTACCTACCGATTCAAAAGCATTTAGAATCTAACAGCCTTCTCGGCCACAGAACCGAATCTGCTCTACTAGACCCAAAGATCCAAATAGATGACTTCAAAGACAACAGCAAACTTGCTCTCCTCCTCTTACTGGACCTCTCAGCGACCTTTGATCTGAGAGATCACAAAATTCTCTGCAACAGCTTGGATCTCATCCTTCCTCTCAAACAGAATGGTGAAAGTGTTTTCCAACTCTGCCTCTGCCCCTCCAGTCCCATACATTTGCGGAGTCCCTCAAGGCTCATGTGTTTCTCCCACACTATACAATGTCTTCACTAAACCCCTCTTCGACCTACTGGACACCATGGGTATCACCTACACTAATTATGCGGATGATACCCAAATCCTTCTACCCATCCCATGGTCCTACGACACCGACTCCAACACGTCGGGCAAGAAGCCATCCAGGCTTGGATGGCCTTAAATTCACTTTGCCTCAACGATGACAAAACAGAGCTGCACTTGGTCAGAACGCAGACTCTTCTAAACATACTTGATGGAGCATACAAGTCATTCACCATTGATGATATCTTCCCAGTCTCTAAAGAAGTAAAAATGCTGGGGGTAGACTCCACAATATCCGTAACAAGACATGTAAATGCAATTGCATCATCTGCGGCCGATACCACTGTACTTATTAAGGCCTGCAAACCTTTCCTCTACACTGACAGTTGTGTCATAATTGCGAGAGCACTTATAGTCTCTAGATTGGACTACTGTAGTGCCCTCTTTGCTGGAACTAGCACCTGTACCACCAAGAAGTTACAGACATTAAAAACAATACGCGAAGAGCAGCCCTAAACATCGCTAAAAATGACCACATATCACCAGCAAGAAGAAACGTACACTGACTAAACATACTAGAGCGTGCATATCATGTTAAAAACACTCACCATAACACACAAATGCCTCTCGAACACTGCTCCTAGATGCCTATCATGAAAGTTCACAAAATCACAATCTACAAGACCTACCCAGTCCTCCCACTCACACCGTCTCTCCTCTCCTAGGTATAAGTTGCAAAGCGCAGGATGTCTCAGTTTTCCAGTAGTGGCTGCCAAGCACTGAAATGCCCTACCACTACCACTGAGAGTGGAAACGTCATTCTGGTCCTTCCGCAAATGTCTGAGAACCTGGCTCTTATCACAAGATTTATGATCTTATCCCTCCCATCCACTCTGTCTCCTCTAACCTTTGACTGGACAAGGTAACTACGCTGTATCAATAACGAACTGCTTATTGCTGTACCTACTCCCAAGCTTCATTTTATGCATCACCATGTAACCAGCGTCTGGATGTTTTCGGGCTTGGTGCGCTCTACAAATGACAAAATAAATAAATATAAGCAGAACAGTAAAATCATAAAGGGTTTTCACCATTAAACACACATACACAGACATAGCCCACTTTGAACTACTGCTATTCCCTTGATATTAAATGGAGATTCTATTGGGTGAGTTTACAATGGACTGCTACTCAATGTAAGCTTTTCAACCTACCCTATGAATACCTGAGAGCGAGAAGAGCAATTGCATAATTTAGCTTTGCCACGCATACCAAAAGCCAACCGGGTACATATTGAAATCTCTAATTGTCCCCTAGAATGCTTTATACTGCCACTGCTTTGCATGAAGGAAACATTATTCCAGTTGTATTAGGAGTTGACCTCTGCAGATTCAATGTTGAACTCCAAAAGACTGCTTCAGTTTATCTGGCATTTCACTTAGTTGGTCAAAGCAGAGAGATGAGCAATATTCAAACATCAAAGTCACTTTTGTCAGATACCAAAGGACTTGGTGAAAAAGAGCTATTATGCATTGCACGCTCTCATTCATTTGTGACCCTTCCTTCAGAAACGTCATCCAAAATGCTCTCCACTCGGGCTCAGTTTTCTAAATCTTTCCACTTTATCTGGAGAGTCAGGTTAGCATTGTTGAATTCTTCAGCTCCGTGCAGCACATTTCCTTCTAAATGACTCACTTCTGTCCTCTCTGTCCCCCAACTTTGGAATGTCCTTCATTTCATTGCTTATTATGCACCTTTAAACCAAGCCTCTTAACGGACAGCACTGATTTAAATGCAGCTCTCTAGTCATCTCTAAGTCTCTGGATGGTTTGAGTCACTTTTCTCAATGCCATTCCATCACTCATGCTCCTTCCTACGCCAACTTTTGGTTGGCAGTTGCTTACTTCACCAATTTAGCACTCTTTGAGGTTTTGTGCAATGTCTACATGCATAGCTTCTTAAGCGTGCAAGTCGTCTTGGACATCCTGCACAGCAAAACCTCTCAGATAGTTAACCAACGTATGTCAGGTTTGTCAGGTAGGATAATCGGGGGAAGGATGCAGCCAACATCCAATATCCATGCATATCTTCTTCTTCAAATGCACCATATTGTTTCATTTATCTCTCTTGTGTCTTCACAGCCCAAACCATTGCAATAATTGCCTTTGTGCCACATTCCTCGTGTGGAGTGGATGTCAATATTCTAGGTTGTTTCAAATTTTCAACATTAGGGTAGGTTAATCCCCACAACAGACAGAAATGTGTTTAGGGGGATCAAACATGTTGGTTTCCTGGAAAGCTGTGGCGCGTGTGAACAAACAGCAGTGGAGAACTTGTAGTGTTATTCACGGTTGCAGAACTTAGTTAACTAGATATTCACTTGTAGGCCCTATGGGCTGAGGCATTGTTCCAACATGTTAGCTCTCTGTTTTGCTCCTGATTGATCAGTTAATCTCGTGCAGTAAACTCAGATGTGCCTGTGCTAGCTTTTGAGTGCCCCCTCCTCAGAGTCTCCAGTCCAGTGAAAGCCACCAAAGTGCCCAAAGCTTTACTCCATATCCAAGGGTCACTTGCATACTGAGCAGCCTCCCATACCTTCCTTCCAACATTGCAATGCCCTCAACTGACCTTCTGTCAACTGTGCAGACCCCTGTTTGCAGCAAAGACATGCAAAATCATGCCTGCTTACCACCATCCAGGAAGGAGTCACACCCAGAAGGCCAAACGCTGTGCGTCACTCCTCAGCTTGACTCTCCTCTCAGATCAGCCACTTCATCACCACAGCTGCCATATTTTGGCACCTGTGCTTCACAGCAGCAGCACTCACAGGTTCCTCTCATAACTTTTCCAGAAACATCATCTCTCAGTGACTTCAGTCCATTTCAGCTATTTCTGTAACAGACATGACCTGATAAGTCATGCTCTGCAAAACAGAGTTTCAGATGACCAAGGAGATGGGAACCAGATCTTGCTTGAGCGGTGTGCACTTACTTCACCACCTCCATACTTCATGTACTAGTAGGTCAAGTGAGCATTTGAGGATATTATTTAGTAGGGTAAGGTCACAGTAGAACTCTAGTGGCTTCTTCACCATTCCTAGCTTCCTGTTACTCTTTCATCCTTTGTTTATTTTATTTTGAAGTTTTTCTTTAGTGTTTATTACCCTTTTCAACAGCTTCATAGTACTAATAGGTACGGTGATTAAAATTAGGGCATGGTGATTTAACAAGAGAGAAAGGTTCTTGACTAGCCTTCTGTAAGGTCAACAAACTAAGCATATCATGATTTTGAATCATATGCGCTAGAGAGAGACATCCAGGTTTTCAATATAGTGTTTAAATGGGGAGGCCTTGTTTGTACAGTCATCCAAGTAATTAGGACATACCTGGGAATTAGGTGTATGATTGATTAAATCATTGTTATATGAAGCTGTTACATCCATGTCTGACAGAGTTATGGTTTGAGGTGGACAGACTACTATATTCCCAAATTCTCCCATCTTCTCTAACTGCTACTCTATCTCAAGCACTCCCTTGTGTTGTGCACTCCCTCCTTAAAAAGCCTTCTGCCAATCCTATCTGTTCGGAAAACTATTGTCCGATCTCTATCACTCTTTTCCTGGGCAAACTCTTTGGAAAAGCTGGCCTTCTCCCAGCTTACTCTCCACACTGAATCTGTTAGTTCTCTCCTTGGTTTCTACCTGGGGCCTTTTTGTCTGTCTTCCTCGATTCAGCTGTGGCCTCGAATATCATTCTCCTTCGATCCTTGCCTCGCTCGCTGCCCTGCTGCTCATAGTGTGCTCTCATGCTCCATCCTTTATGCGTGCAGGGAAGGGTAACAGGAATCAGGTATGAGTGGTTAAGGTTAATTGCATGATTCTGCCTCACTCTGATGTTAGGAGATGCTGCACGGAAGGGCTGAGTGTAAGTCTGTCTTCTCCCAGAGCGCTCAGCCCCTGTAGTCGTGTTCGTGTAGTAAAGGGGGTGTGAGGTAAAGTCAAATAGCACATGGAATGAGAAGGGATAAAGGGATAATTGGGAAGAGGATACCCCATCTCTCCATCGGATGTCCCACTCCCCAGGGCCCCCTCATCCAGGTGATCCTCCTGCACTGGTCCACCCCAAGGAACTGGATCCAAAAGGGATAAGGGATTCATCCGTGAGACACCCTTTGGTTTTTCACACTCTCCTCAATCACGCCCCCCCATATCTCTCTTCTCTACTGTCATTGTATTCTCATTCACACTTTCTTGCTTTCTCTGCTGCCAGCCTCAGTTCCTCTTATCTGTTCCCCATCCACCCTGTGCTCAATCTTGCTTTTGTTCTTTTTATCGCTTGGCCACACTTCATTGGAATTCACTACTGCTCTCCCTTGGTTCCCTTTCCTCCTATCGTATCTTTCGCACTATCCTTAAGGAACACCTACTATCCCTGCAACATCTGGCCTCTCATGTACATTTTTGGACTTTCATGTTATTGTACCTGTTTTCGATTTGACCACTTTGGCATAAAGCACTATCTAAATCCAAATAAAATATAAAATGCAAAATACAAATATGGCCCTACCGATGCTGAGACAAACACTGCAGGGGCTCTAGGCCAGGGTGAGTCATTTCTGATTCTGCTCTCCCAGCCTAGGGTGTTTTGTTGCATGGTGGCAGGCCCTGGGCCCCAGTACTAGTCACCCCCAATGTGCCCTGCGGTGGGTAGGGAGCAGACCTTGCCTCTGCCTTGGTATCCTCCTTCTCCACTTCAATTGTTGAGAGTTTTGGAAAGATCAACTCTCCCAATATAAGTTCAAAGGAATTCGTCCTTAAGTCCTGTATGGCCCAAAAGTGAATCAAAGAGGGAGTGGGAGACCACCTCCTTTACAGGCAACATTCCCCAGGTGATTAGGCAAAGGCACACCTTCTCTAAGGGGTCCAATCCCTCTTATTGTGACAATTAAGTATTGCATTCTTCCATACTAGTCAAAGTAATTTGCTGAAATAGGTGAAGAAGGCAGGAAGAAAGGAGAGTTAACAGGGAGAAAAAAGATGGTGGAACCTTTCCCTAACTGTGCTGAGCTCTCTCTGTCTGCAATAACCCTACGTCCTCTAAGTCCGATAGCATGAAAGGCCCTTTGGTATGCAGCATCTTGGTGTGAGGCTTGTCCTTTTTTTGTAGGGGGTGCACTTTGATTCCTGTTTCCTTTGACGACTCCTGCTGAGGGCCTGTCTTGCAGGAAAGTAGTGTTACCCAACCTCCCAAAGGATCAAAAGAGAGGCAACTGTCACTGGGTCCTACCCTGCTGGTTGCAGAAAAGATAACCTGTCTAGGGAGAATTCACACAGCCTGTCCATGGCTGGCCTGGGCTCACAAGGCTGAGATGTATGATAACAATGTGACTTTAAATTATAAAACTAACCAGCCACCAAACCCTAACTCGGGCGTTTCTTATATATAAAGTTTACAACTGCCACGTTGAAAGTAACTCTCATAATCTTGTGGTTTTTGAGCTGGGGTGCAGCCTCTGTGCTGAAGTGACATTACTAACACCCCAGCTTTCAAGAGGGAACCTGAAACCTCTGAACCAGATCCAGGCCAGTTAAGAGCAGGCGCAACAAGTAAGGATACTGATGCAGGGGCAGATAGGTGTACGTTACGTGTTTGGCAAGGAGTTAGTTAAAATGGGGGCCTGGTTAGCAGGCCATCTTTCTAAGACAGAATTATTCACATCATTGTATTATTGATACCAATTTTAAAAAGCCTTGGATTCTGCACCTTTTCCAGATGGCAATCCTTCACAGTTTTCGGTCTCAAAATGCACAATTTAATATCGGAAAATAACGAGGCCAGCAGGTCTTCATTTCTCTCCCATGCCTTATGCTGCCACTTGAGCACACCAGCTGTTTTAAAAACATTTTGTGTAAATAAATAGCTTTACATTTACATGACACATTTAACACACAGGTTGTTTCTCTTTCTTTTTAACCTTCTAGCACAGCACTGGCAGCTATGTTAAACCAAAACATGCTGCATACGTTATTTATCCACTCATTTATTTCAAAGAGCTTGATTATTCGTAATAGGAATTGGCTTGAAAACAATTATCCACTAGTGATATGTTCTATTGCCATTTTTCTTTGTGTGTCACTGGAAGGACATATTCTGGAAATTTCAAGAGCCCCCTTCATATTTCAAAGACAACACACTGCTCAAAATCAGTGGTGATTTTGCATTGGCTTTAAAATAATGAATACTCCATGAAAGAAAATGAATGCAAATATATGTAAATTTGAAGCAGAAAATGGGCACGTAGATTTCTATTCAATAAGGAGTTTTCTCTTGAGATTAAATGGCTGAATCCCCTTATTGAAAGAAAGCCAAAAACATTCATTGTAGATGTATTTCCCAGGCATATACTGTATTGTACGGCCCACGCCATGTGTTCCTCGTATGTGTGCCTTTAGAATCTTTTGACCACCTCCATCTTAAGTGCATATACATATTTATAATGTCTATGTATAGTAGAATTTGGCATTCGTTCCAACAAAAAATTGCATTTGTGTACTTTAATTCATCAGTTAATATTACTATGTCATTCACTAAAGCACCAACTACACATTTCATAGTTGGAAATGTGTGTCTTCAAACTGTTATTCAATAACACCATGGTATAGAGAGTTAATTAACTTCTTTCTTTTCTCTCCATGGGTGGGAATGTATGCATTTAAGTGTGTGATATTTCATTGACTGGTGCCAAAGTTATAATGGACCTAAACAGTGCTCTTCTTGTTGTTGGGAAGTCATCTCAATCACAAGTACAGGTTCACTATCGCTGTCTCACACACAATCAGGTCGTTTTATGTGGTAGAATGAGAATTGAGTATGTGGTAATACCTTTAGAACTTCACTAGACATGTCAGTAAGCGTGTGTTCAACACATCGCCATACATGCCAACATTGTCAAGCCTATTCAGAAAACACTGATCAATTCCAAACTTGGTATTCTGAGACTTTGGAATCCTGGACTACACACCAGAGAATGCAAAGTTAAATCCAGGATTGGGCTAGTGTCTCCTGAATGGAATGGATAGTGCTGACATGTATGCATCTCCCTTGTCTCAGTCTCACTATAGAAAAGTAATATGAGTGAGCGTGAACTTGCCCCTTTAGCCATGTACCGTATGTGGAAGTTTGTGTTTGATAGCCTGCTATACCATTTTCATTTCATAGCTTCTTTTATCTGTGGCTACATGTTTCCTTACGTGTGACTGTCTTC
The DNA here is from genome assembly GCF_040938575.1 of Ambystoma mexicanum. Lineage (NCBI taxonomy): Eukaryota > Metazoa > Chordata > Amphibia > Caudata > Ambystomatidae > Ambystoma > Ambystoma mexicanum. The sequence goes on from NC_090929.1 coordinate 1,179,294,886, forward strand.
TTTTCTTTCAAGTCTTTTTCTTCTCTACCATTTTCAACAAAGCAGGGGAAAAAAGTCACTGTTAGAAGAAGGAGACCGCCAAAGACTTATACGGAGTTTTGCCTCGCGTGCCATTGAGGCTCACAAGCAATCTAGTTGCAGTGGATCACTGCACACCAATCTGCCCAAATCTGAGAGTAATATCACTTTTCTATCTGATGAAAACCCATTGACTACTCACAACCCTCTGTATGTGGAAGGTGTGTCTCAGAGTCCTAAAAGCTGTGGTTTTCCTTGGAAAGGAAAATGTGCTTTGGAGAAGCCTTCTCCAGGAGGGGTGTCATTGACAGAGTCTTTATTGAGACTGCCCTCAGAAGGCATTCAGCGTGCATGGACCTTACCAACTCGCATTACAAAGAGGCAAGCCTATGACGTTCTGAATAGTCCGGTTATCATGAACCCGGTTCAGCGGCAAGCAGAAACACAAAGTACTGAGAAATACCAACATGACATTAGTACTCAAAACAGCCCAATATTTGACAAGCTTCCAGGCACTACGCTAACAGTGAAAGAGAAGGCCAGACAGTTTGAGCAGCAGACTTTTCAGGAAGCAAAACACAGTACTAATAATGATTCTAAAGATTTTCACTCGCCACTGGAAAGTATCTTTTATCAGGAAACTGAAAACACTCCAGAATGTAGTTCAGAGTACCTGCTTGATTCTCCACGTCGTGGTTCCCCTTCTTGTTCCTCTTCTTTGACGGCATTTTATGATGCTCTAGAACATCAATCACCTCTGCTTCCAACAATAATTGTGTCCAAGTCTCAATGCTCTGAAGACACGTCTCCACCGCCAACCCGAAAACCAACTCCTCCATCACTAAGGAAACAGGCCCCACTTCAACAGAATCTGCTGGTTCCTGAGAATGAAAACCAGTTCATCGAGAATATTCCAGAGCCACCAAACACACCTCCTCCTCCACCTCCCATCCCTCCTTCACCACCTCTTATTCCTGCTCCACCACCTCCACCTCCACTGCCCCCCTTATCAATTTGCCATTCACTGCCCTCTTTAACCAAACTCTGCCCTATCCCTTTGGTTTCCAGGAGGCAAAACCATCCTCCTTCCAAAATTCTTTCCCAAGAAACCACAACACAAGATACTGGCCGTCGCAGAGAACTGAAAGGAATTCTTAAAAATATCCAGAATTTGGCAGAGATTGAAAAATCTGTAGCCAACATGTACAATCAAATTGACCAAAAAAATGGTGCACTGAAACAAAACTCTAAATTCGGAGCTCTTGCAGCACCAGAAGTTCAACATAAAGAAATTGTTGTTGGTCATGAGAAACACAATGGCAACTTGAGCAGTGTAGTTCAGGAACTTGAAAAGAGATTTCCTTCTCAGTCTACAGCACTTTAAGACTGCTCTTTTCACCTTGATGCTTGCCTGACTCGTGCTCATGATGTCCGACATTTCTCTTCATTCATCCATTCACACTGTGATCTGTAGTTTTCTGTATGCCGCCATCTCTGTGTGTTTCAATGATGTGTAACCCAAATGGAAATGGGGTTTTGTCTTGTACATACCTCTCAAGAGCTGAACCAATAAGAAGATCCTCAATTGCTAAAAGCAATGCAAGAGCGTATTTGGTGATTGAAGAAGATTTATATGTGTGTTTGGTTTATTCTCCTAATTCAAACGAATCCCCTATGTTGGTTTGCACATTTGACAAAACTGCTCCTATCCGGATGTTATTGGTAGTTAACATTTAGTCACTAGGTTTTTAGAGTGAAACACATATTCACGATTTAATATTGCTTGTTTAAAAATAGTTTATATATGTGCATATGCATTCAACAGAAGCTGATTGAACAGGAAGAAATCCATATCTCACTCCTTGGTTGTTTTTATTTTTTCTTTCTGATTCAGAAACCAAATCCAGGAGAACGCCTATGCATGTGATGGCTTTAGGAGACATAGGGCCTCATTACGAGTCCGGCGGTAACCGTGCCTGAAATTCTGGCAGGTTACCGCCGTACTCGTATTACCATTCCGCCTCCGTGATTCCCGGAATTACCGGGGCATTACGACCGCGGTTCCCCGTGAATTCCAGAGGCGGAATTCGGTAAATCCCCATTCCCATTGAGTCCAATAGGACTCAATGAGAATGGGGAAGTGGAAACACTGGCACCATCTGTTGATGGTGGCAGTGTTTCCACGTCTGCCTGCAGGCGGTTGGTGTTAAACCCGCCAGGTCTGACCTGGCAGGAATGACACCTCCGCCTGCAGGACTCGAGATCACCCGTATGGAAACAGCGGTGGTGACGGGTTTACCGCCACTGTTATTTCCATCTCGGGTGACTCGTAACGAGGCCTATAGTTCAGGTTTTGTAGCCGTTTGCTTGCAAATTAATCTTCTATCACTTGTCAAAAGCATACATGCGGAATGAGAGACAGATGATTAAAAGAGCAAAGTATACTTAGTAAAAAAGAAATGTTTTACAAATGAGCCCATAGATAAGCATGCACAGTGTCTTACTGCAGAACGCATTTGAACCAATATCCCTTTAGAATGACTTGTCAAGTGCCAGGGAATAGCCATTGAAATATAAAGCACAAAGGACCAGTTCTGAAAAAGTGACATTTTAGGATGATGGGAAAGTCTAAGAGGTGGTCTTGATGATGTCTATGGGATTTCAGTAATGCAGGACTGTTGCAGCGGAGTATGTGATAAGACACCATCCGAATATTGTGATCACTCCAAGTGCAGGCCTTCTGAAAAAATAGAAGTCTTGCAGGGCATGCCTTCCGCTCAATTGCTTGTTTTGAACTTCAGCTGAAATCCAAACTCCTTGACCATTTTAGCATAGTTGATGCACAAGGGGGCAGTTCCCCTTTACCCAATCAGCCTGTTCGGTTCCATTTTGTAATACATTCTATTTTTTATGTACAATAAAGAGACAGTATAGTACATGATAGGAATTGTCTGTAGTAACATGTTGTTTTATACAAATGCATAGCACTTTCTTTTTTGACATACACACACACGATACAAAAAAAGAAATACACTTGGACTGGCAATATGTCATATTGGACCTCAATGGGAGCAACTGAAGAACGATTACTCGCTAATAAGCAAATCTCATAACAACAATGCATCATCTATACTACTGTACATTTTCATGGTGCATGTCTTTCTTTTATCTCATCTGTGCACATTTCTTTTCAGTTTGACTTCCATAACGTTCTTTGTTACAGTTGATGTGTGTTTCTTCCCGTTTGCCTTCTCTTCCATCATTCAAATATATGTTAATCGTGTTTGTAATTTGCTTGTTAATAATTTTGTAGCATTTCCTTAAATCCATTTATGATAAATCTTCTTCATCACATCAATTTTACATTAACTTCAAATGTAATAAAGTAATTTGGAATTGTGTTAATTAGAATCTTCAGCGTGTCAGCAAAGATGTGTGCTGCGTCCATTAATTTAGGGTGTTGATAGAATTAATGGGAACAATACTTTCCCATTATATTGAAATGATTGATTTGGCTGTTTTTTACGACTGCAAATAATCCCAAACTGGGGCTCAAGTAAATTGAGAGGATACAATTATAGTTCTTTAAAGCTGCAAAAAGTAAGGAGAATATATTGAACAAGATTTATAGCTGCTTTTGTTATTACATAAACATATCCCAGATACATTTATAAATAAGCTGGTATTTCAATATTCCATTCGCATCATCATATTTTAAGGTGAGGGAGGAACAATAGTTTTTTTTTTGTGTGTGTACAGTGGGGTGATGGGTAATGTCAGCATCAACCACTTAGGACAAGATGACAATGTTCAAACGACTAGCTGGCTCACTTTACTGTACATTGTCTTCATCATGCTACTACTATTTTTAAGGTATGAAGCTGTAAGTGAAAGGATCCCCCAACGATATTGTACAGTAAAAACAGTTCACCTCATTAAACAACAAGACACAACAAAGTGAGACCAGCTCAGGCATTAGTGCTAATGATGTGATCAATTCTATTCAGAAAGGGAATAACACTGCTGTTTAGTGCATTGCCTACCCTAGGTCAGCTGTTTTCTACTGTGCTCTGCTCTTTTTATTTTTTATTTTGAGTATTACAAATACAGATGTGGGGAGTAGAAATTGCTGAAAGTGTTTTCTTTTCTGCCCATTAGCCAAACTCATGCATTTAATCACACAGGTTCTGCTGACACATCAGGAGTTCCTTGAACCTAACAAGCCTCGCCTTACCCGAGGCCAGGGACTCTATGAATTAAATTAATAACCGGTATAAAAGTGTACATTGTCAAGCTGCACGCTCGTGTCTTGCAGAATTTCCAAACGAATCACAGCTGAATTTAGGAATTCTTCACCCTCGTTACATGGCGATGCAGAAGACCTGCACACGTTTGCAAAGCTGAGATTGCTCTATCTTTCAAGATACAAGTCAGGTATACTCTGCTGTACACTTTGCCACCACTGATACTATTTCTCAGAAGTGTAGTCTCCCTGGTAGCATGCAAATACTTTAAGAGATTCTGCACAGCACACATTGAGCTTTGCTTCGGACAGACTGTGAGCTAATGGGCCACAGACGCGCCACATATATGACCTACCATTACATCTGTGTGGTATGTGTTGCAAAGGGGAGATTGTCTTTTTTCTAAATGTGTTTATTTTTTTCTTAGATTTGTCACAATATACATGCCTTCGAGACATCGTCTTTGAACTCATTGTCTAACTGTATATAATATTAGAGAAATCACCACTGCATGTGTCCATCCATATTTGCGCTTTTTTGTGGTTTGCTAATGGTAATAATCCTAATAAGATATATATGAACATGTTTTTTGAGACAGAAACACAAACGGATGTGTATCATGATGGTCAATAACAGGTATTGCAATTAAACAAATCATTAATATCCACCTATCAACCTCGAAAGGATGAATTTGAAAGGATGAAAAAAGGAGTCTTCATCACTGAGATGCAAACCTGTTACTGAAGGTTAGGTTCAGAGGGTAAAGGCTAGTGCTCAACTCAGTGAGCTAGTTTACTGGTGTTTGACATGTATCTTGATATTAAAAGCACATTCAATGTGGGATGATGCAACTATTGACATGCCACATCATGGGTTCAAGCCAACATTCTGTATTTCTTTCAGTCAGTCTTGCTGTGGTGCTACTTTAGCACCCACATTTTACTCATGCATAAATGAACATGCAAATCATTTTAACACAATGGGAAATGCACTACAGTTCTTAGGCAGAATGTAAACAAATGTTCTCATTAGCATTGACCTGGCTTTTGTGGGATGCATTTAACCGTTTAAGTGCCATGGGTATTTCTCCCCAGTGCCAGGGCCTTTTTTGGTGATTTTGGTATGTGGCCATTCAATGGCTTGTAACGTTTTTGTTACATGAGATATCTCGGCCAAATTTGGCTCTTTTTTTTCCCACATGTAGGCGGTCGTAACGCCACCCAGGAATCCCAGGTTGCTGTAGGGGGGTGAGAGAAAATAAGGAAAAGGTGTGAAAATTTTGGGTTTTTTCAAAAAATGCCAATAAAATGATGTACAAAGAAGCCTGTGGTTTTTTCCTTGTAAGAGCTAGGAACAAATGGTTTGCTGTGCTGAGGTCCCCAAAGTGTTGGCTTTCAGGAACAGGTTGAGTGGAAATGGAAAAAAAATATTTTGATGTGGTTATGAACCGTTTTGTGAGAGGTAGGCGATTTTTGCCATTTTTGCCAATTGGACATGCATGGACGGAATGGAAGAAAAGGGCAGGAAAGCCAAATTGGAGGACAGAAAGGCATATATTTCTGAAAAGTAGACAAAATTCCAAGTTTAGGAAGGGGTGATTTGCATAGGTCAGGCAACAACTAGGTAGGGGAAACTGCCATCGAATGGGGGAAAAGCGGGAAAATGACTGAAAAAAAAGGTATGTGTTGGACATGGTTGGCTTGGTACGGCAATGGCTTCTATGAATTTTGAGAAAAGCAATGCTCCGCTACATTCCCCCGACTCTTGCAGTTAGGAGAGCATACCATTTTTGTAGTGTTTTTACAAAACAAGCAATACCACAAGCCAAACACTGAGCCATGGTACACAGGTGTTTTACGCTCACGGCCTGACCAGACGCACTTAGCATGTGGAAATTGGGAAAACCAATGTGGTGAGGAACGGCAGCCATACATTTTTTGAAAGAGCACAGGCAGACCTTTTCAAGGGTAGGTGACTTGTGCAGGTTACAAAAGTGTATGGTGCCTAAAGCAGCGACTAAATGTAGGTCACATTTGGGAAAAGAAAGGGTTGTGAGACAAAGGGCACCAGCAAATGGGTCAAAACGTTATGAAAACCACACAAACACAACACATGGCCTACCGTCCCGCATTCCCACAGGTGTCCCGATGAAAACGGTCCTCCACATGTGTGGGTGCACCTACCTGGCTGCCAAGGGGAAAGCCTAAAACACAAGTAACCCCAAGTCTGTTTTCAGAGCGAAATCTCAGACATTCTGCCGACCGGCACAACGTACAGATATGGGCCTCGGGTGTCCAAGCCACTGAGGAAAACAGGGAACCCCATGCATTTCCAAAAAGAGGACACCCGTGGGAATCCGCAGAGGTATGATTTGCACACATCGCTCCGAATTTTTTACCCAGACAGCCCCGCAAAGTCCGAAATGTCGGGAAAAAAACACTTTTTCTGCACATTTCGCTCGACGCACCCATCAAAACACGCCCCCAACAACACATGGCCTACCGTCACACGTTCCCACATGAGTCCCGATGAAAACGGTACCTCACATGTGTGAGTGCACCTACCTGGCCGCCAAGGGGAAAGCCTAAAACACAAGTAACCCCAAGTCTGTTTTCAGAGCGAAATCTCAGACATTCTGCCGACCGGCACAACGTACAGATATGGGCCTCGGGTGTCCAAGCCACCAAGGAAAACAGGGAACCCCATGAATTTCCGAAAAGAGGACACCCGTGGGAATCTGCAGAGGTATGATTTGCGCACATCGCCCCAGAATTTTTTACCCAGATACCCCTGCAAAGTCCGAAATTTGGGGAAAAAACAAATTTTCCGCACATTTTGCTTGATGCACCCAACGAAACACGCACCCAACAACACATGGCCTACCGTCACGCGTTCCCACAGGTGTCCCAATGAAAACGGTACCTCACATGTGTGGGTGCACCTACCTGGCCGCCAAGGGGAAAGCCTAAAACACAAGTAACCCCAAGTCTGTTTTCAGAGGGAAATCTCAGACATTCTGCCGACCGGCACGACGTACAGATATGGGCCTCGGGTGTCCAAGCCACCAAGGAAAACAGGGAACCCCATGCATTTCCGAAAAGAGTACACCCGTGGCAATCCGCAGAGGTATGATTTGCGCACATCGCCCCAGAATTTTTTACCCAGACACCCCTGCAAAGTCCGAAATTTGGGGAAAAAAACGCATTTTCCGCACATTTCGCTTGACGCACCTATCGAAACACGCCCCCAACAACACATGGCCTACCGTCATGCGTTCCCACAGGTGTCCCAATGAAAACGGTACCTCACATGTATGGGTGCACCTACCTGGCCGCCAAGGGGAAAGCCTAAAACACAAGTAACCCCAAGTCTGTTTTCAGAGCGAAATCTCAGACATTCTGCCGACCGGCACAACGTACAGATATGGGCCTCGGGTGTCCAAGCCACCGAGGAAAACTGGGAACCCCATGCATTTTCGAAAAGAGGACACCCGTGGGAATCGGCAGAGGTATGATTTGCACACATCGCCTCAGAATTTATTACCCAGACACCCCTGCAAAGTCCGAAATGTGCCCCGGACTTTGCGGGGGTGTCTGGGTAATAAATTCTGGGGCGATGTGCGCAAATCATACCTCTGCGGATTTCCACGGGTGTCCTCTTTTCGGAAATGCATGGGGCTCCCTGTTTTCCTTGGTGGCTTGGACACCCGAGGCCCATATCTGTATGTTGTGCCGGTCGGCAGAATGGCTGAGATTCCCCTCTGCAAACAGACTGGCGGTTGCTTGCGTTTTCGGCTTGCCCCTAGCCAGCCAGGTAGGTGCACCCACGCATGTGAGGTACCGTTTTCATCGGGACACCTGTGGGAACGCGGGACGGTAGGCCATGTGTTGTTTGGGGCCTGTTTCGATGGGTGCGCCGAGCTAAATGTGCGGAAAATGTGTTTTTTTGCCCACATTTCAGACTTTGTGGGGGTGTCTGGGTAATAAATTCTGGGGCGATGTGCGCAAATCATACCTCTGCGGATTCCCACGGGTGTCCTCTTTTCAGAAATGAATGGGGTTCCCTGTTTTCCTTGGTGGCTTGGACACCCGAGGCCCATATCTGTATGTTGTGCCGGTCAGCAGAATGGCTGAGTTTCCCCTCTGCAAACAGACTGGGGGTTGCTTGCGTTTTCGGCTTGCCCCTTGCCAGCCAGGTAGGTGCACCCACGCATGTGAGGTACCGTTTTCATCAGGACACCTGTGGGAACGCGGGACGGTAGGCCATGTGTTGTTGGGGGCGGGATTCGATGGGTGCGCTGAGCTGAATGTGCGGAAAATGCGTTTTTTTCCCCACATTTCAGACTTTGCGGGGGTGTCTGGGTAATAAATTCTGGGGCGATGTGCGCAAATCATACCTCTGCCGATTCCCACGGGTGTCCTCTTTTCGGAAATGCATGGGGTTCCCTGTTTTCCTTGGAGGCTTGGACACCCGAGGCCCATATCTGTATGTTGTGCCGGTCGGCAGAATTGCTGAGATTCCCCTCTGCAAACAGGCTGGGGGTTGCTTGTGTTTTCGGCTTGCCCCTTGCCAGCCAGGTAGGTGCACCCACACATGCGAGGTACCTTTTTCGTCAGGACACCTGTGGGAACACGAGAAGGTATCTGCTGTTGGCGACGTGTTTCGGTGAGTAGCCACAGGGAAATGTCTCTGAAATTGGCTGGAAATTAAGACAATTCTCAGACATTTCGCTCTGGCCACCCACCGAAACACACCGCCAACAACACGTGGCCTACCTTCCCGCGTCCCACACGTGTCCCGATGAAAACAGTACCTCACATGTGTGGGTGCACCTACTGGGGGCGCAAAAGGAAAAGGGTAACCGACTGGGAACCCCAAGCCATTCGCCACTACCCATTTTGTTCATGTGGGCAACCTACAGATTTGGTCCTAGGGTGTCGAATCCAGCAAGGGAAACGGGAAACCCCATGCATTTCCCAAAAGAGGACACCCGTGGGAATCTACAGAGGTCTGCCTTGTGCAAATTGCCCCAGTTTTTATTAGCCACAATCCCCGACAAAGTGTGATATTTGGTGGGGAAAAAACACAATGTTCACTTTGTCTGGGGTTCTGGGTAATAAATTCTGGGCCGCTTCGCGCAAGTCAGACCTCTGTGCATTCCCACGGGTGTCCTCTTTTGGGAAATGCATGGGGTTCCCTGTTTTCCTTGCTGGCTTCGACACCCTAGGCCCAAATCTGTAGGTTGCCCACATGAACAAAATGGGCAGTGGCGAAAGGCTTGGGGTTACCAGCGGGTTACCCTTTTCCTTTTGCGCCCCCGGTAGGTGCACCCACACATGCGAGGTACCTTTTTCGTTGGGACACCTGTGGGAACACGAGAAGGTATGACATCTGCTGTTGGCGACGTGTTTCGGTGTGTGGCCAGAGCGAAATGTCTGAGAATTGTCTTCATTTCCGGCCAATTTCAGAGACATTTCCCTGTGGCCACACACCGAAACACACCGCCAACAACACGTGGCCTACCTTCCCGCGTCCCCACACGTGTCCCGAGGAAAACGGTACCTCACATGTGTGGGTGCACCTACCGGGGGCGCAAAAGGAAAAGGGTAACCCGCTAGTAACCCCAAGCCTTTCGCCACTGCCCATTTTGTTCATGTGGGCAACCTACAGATTTGGGCCTAGGGTGTCGAAGCCAGCAAGGAAAACAGGGAACCCCATGCATTTCCCAAAAGGGGAAATGCGGGACGGTAGGCCATGTGTTGTTGGGGGTGTGTTTCGATGGGTGCGCCGAGCTAAATGTGCGGAATCCGCAGAGGTATGATTTGCGCACATCGCCCCAGAATTTATTACCCAGACACCCCCGCAAAGTCCGGGGCACATTTCGGACTTTGCAGGGGTGTCTGGGTAATAAATTCTGGGGCGATGTGCGCAAATCATACCTCTGCCGATTCCCACGGGTGTCCTCTTTTCGGGAATGCATGGGGCTCCCTGTTTTCCTTGGTGGCTTGGACACCCGAGGCCCATATCTGTATGTTGTGCCGGTCGGCAGAATGGCTGAGATTCCCCTCTGCAAACAGACTGGGGGTTGCTTGCGTTTTCGGCTTGCCCCTTGCCAGCCAGGTAGGTGCACCCACACATGCGAGGTACCTTTTTCGTCAGGACACCTGTGGGAACACGAGAAGGTATCTGCTGTTGGCGACGTGTTTCGGTGAGTAGCCACAGGGAAATGTCTCTGAAATTGGCCGGAAATTAAGACAATTCTCAGACATTTCCCTGTGGCTACTCACCGAAACACGTCGCCAACAGCAGATACCTTCTCGTGTTCCCACAGGTGTCCTGACGAAAAAGGTACCTCGCATGTGTGGGTGCGCCTACCTGGCTGGCAAGGGGCAAGCCGAAAAAGCAAGCAACCCCCAGTCTGTTTGCAGAGGGGAATCTCAGCCATTCTGCCGACCGGCACAACATACAGATATGGGCCTCGGGTGTCCAAGCCTCCAAGGAAAACAGGGAACCCCATGCATTTCCGAAAAGAGGACACCCGTGGGAATCGGCAGAGGTATGATTTGCGCACATCGCCCCAGAATTTATTACCCAGACACCCCCGCAAAGTCTGAAATGTGGGGAAAAAAACGCATTTTCTGCACATTTAGCTCAGCGCACCCATCGAAACACACCCCCAACAACACATGGCCTACCGTTCCGCGTTCCCACAGGTGTCCCGATGAAAACGGTACCTCACATGCGTGGGTGCACCTACCTGGCTGGCAAGGGGCAAGCCGAAAACGCAAGCAACCCCCAGTCTGTTTGCAGAGGGGAAACTCAGCCATTCTGCCGACCGGCACAACATACAGATATGGGCCTCGGGTGTCCAAGCCACCAAGGAAAACAGGGAACCCCATGCATTTCCGAAAAGAGGACACCCGTGGGAATCCGCAGAGTTATGATTTGCGCACATCGCCCCAGAATTTATTACCCAGACACCCCCGCAAAGTCCGAAATGTGGGGAAAAAAACGCATTTTACGCACATTTAGCTCGGCGCACCCATCGAAACACGCCCCCAACAACACATGGCCTACCGTCCCGCGTTCCCACAGGTGTCCCAATGAAAACGGTACCTCACATGCGTGGGTGCACCTACCTGGCTGGCAAGGGGCAAGCCGAAAACGCAAGCAACCCCCAGTCTGTTTGCAGAGGGGAATCTCAGCCATTCTGCCGACCGGCACAACGTACAGATATGGGCCTCGGGTGTCCAAGCCACCGAGGAAAACGGGGAACCCCATGCATTTTCGAAAAGAGGACAGCCGTGGGAATCGGCAGAGGTATGATTTGCGCACATCGCCCCAGAATTTATTACCCAGACACCCCCGCAAAGTCCGAAATGTGGGGGAAAAAACGCATTTTCCGCACATTTAGCTCGGCGCACCCATCGAAACACGCCCCCAACAACACATGGCCTACCGTCCCGCGTTTCCTCTTTTGGGAAATGCATGGGGTTCCCTGTTTTCCTTGCTGGCTTCGACACCCTAGGCCCAAATCTGTAGGTTGCCCACATGAACAAAATGGGCAGTGGCGAAAGGCTTGGGGTTACCAGCGGGTTACCCTTTTCCTTTTGCGCCCCCGGTAGGTGCACCCACACATGTGAGGTACCGTTTTCCTCGGGACACGTGTGGGGACGCGGGAAGGTAGGCCACGTGTTGTTGGCGGTGTGTTTCGGTGTGTGGCCAGAGCGAAATGTCTGAGAATTGTCTTCATTTCCGGCCAATTTCAGAGACATTTCCCTGTGGCCACTCACCGAAACACGTCGCCAACAGCAGATGTCATACCTTCTCGTGTTCCCACAGGTGTCCCAACGAAAAAGGTACCTCGCATGTGTGGGTGCACCTACCGGGGGCGCAAAAGGAAAAGGGTAACCCGCTGGTAGCCCCAAGCCTTTCGCCACTGCCCATTTTGTTCATGTGGGCAACCTACAGATTTGGGCCTAGGGTGTCGAAGCCAGCAAGGAAAACAGGGAACCCCATGCATTTCCCAAAAGAGGACACCCGTGGCCCACCTTTTGGTGGCCCTCTCCCCCCTCACCCCGAAAGGAATGGGGTGTACCTCACGCAGCGGTTAGGAGGAGGCTCAGGGAGGCCTGCATGAGGTGTGTCCCCCAGCCATTGGGGTGGGGGGGGCACCCCAAAAGGTGGGGCAGGACCCCCAATAGATGGGGCAGTAGGGTTTGGGCACCCTGGGGCCAGATAACCACACTAATGTGGCCATCTGCACCAAGCAAAGTAGGGTAAACAAAATACAAATTCATAGGCTTCTTTTTAGGGGGGGCTGAGGGCCACCCTAAATTAGCAGCGAATGATGTACCGCAACGGGGGTGGCCCTCGACCCCCCCCACCCCAAATGGAGGGCCCCACCTCATGCAACCCACCCTGTGGGCAGATAGGGGGGGCCCCACCTCATGCATCCCTCCCTGGGGTCAGATGCCCCTTCCTAGGAGCAGATATCTGCCCCCAGGGAGGGTTACAAGGGGTGTACCTTTCTACTTCGGTTGGGGGTGGCATCCCTCCCCTTTCATTCAATAAAAAATCCATGGTGGCTAGTGGCCCCCCACCCCCACCCCTTCCCCCACCCCCTTTCCACATAATTTCAATTTATTTTTTTCATTCCCCTGGGGCAGATGGTCAGCCATCTGCCCCAGGGTTCTCATGCATGTGCCCCCATGCTTTGGGGGCCGGGAGGGGGGAGAGGGCTGCTTACTTGAGGCAGCTCCCTCCCCCCCCCTCACAAACGGATCCATGGTGGTCTAGTGGGTTGCTGGTCACGGATCGAGCGCTCTGCGCCGATCCGTGACCAGCAATGCCTCATATATGTGGTGTCCTTGGAAAGGGGGGAACCCCCCCTTTCCAAGGACACAATTTTTTACAAAATCCCTGGTGGTCTAGTGGGCCCCAGGGCCCCAAACCCCCTCCCACCTCCCCCTTCCTGCTGATTTTTTTTTTTCCCTCCCCACCCGTATTCACCCCTGGGGGCAGTGATCATCTGCCCCCAGGGGTCTCTGCCGCTGTGGCCCCATGCCTTGGGGCCACGGGGGGTGCTTACCTAGTAAGCAGCCCCTCCTCCCCCTGCGTCACAAACGGATCTGTATTGATCCGGTGGCATTGCTGCCCGCGGATCGCGCGCCCTGCGCCCGATCCGCGGGCAGCAATGCCACACAATGGGTATCGTTGGAAAGGGGAGAATCTCCCCTTTCCAACGATACATGCCTCGATCTCCGGCCTGAAATACAGCCGGAGATCGAGACGGACAAAGAAGGTCTCTTACCTTCTCTCTTCCCTGCAGCAGCCAAAAATGGCTGCTGCGGGGAATTTACTTTCAGTTTCACGCCGACGTGCGTTACGCACGCCGACGTGAAACTGAAGGTAATCCAGCCCCCTGGCAGTGAGGGGGGACCTCCCCCTCACATAGCCCGGGGGTTGGATTACAGTTTTGAGCGATCCCGGCTTTGCAAGGATCGCTCAAAACAAGGTGCCGAAAAGCACGAGCTATCTCGTCCTTGGCACTGCATGTGCACTGTCAAGGACGAGATACCTCGTCCTTGGCACTTAAAGGGTTAAAGGCCCTAGACAGAAGCCCCTCTCACTTGAACAGCAGAATGTAAACACTACCACCAAACCGGCCTTGCTGTGCTTTTATTTGATCTGAATGAGAAGTTCTACACTGCAACCAAAAACGGTGTTGCTTTACTTTCATTTCACCAAATGAGAAGAAGTGATATACTGCAACCAAACATGGCTTTGCTTTAATGTCACATGTGGGGCAAGCATTTCAACAGTACAACCAAATACAGCTTTTGCTCTCCCTTGCACATGAACAGCAGCCCTTTAAACACAGCAGATGAAAACGGCTTTGCTTTTTCTTTGTGTTCATGTCAAATTAAAGAACAGTGGGAAAATGGGGCGTACCCCTGATTATCAATGGACCAACAGCAAATGCAAATTTACTCCAAAAGGAGAATTCAATCAAAGAATCCTGTGACCTGCAAGACAGGATTTTAAACATTAGAAGCAAAAAGCCTGCACACTTGTGAAAAGAAAAATGGCTTTAAAAAGCCACAGTGAAAAGATGGCACTGCCCACGCAGAAAATGTCAAGGAAATGTTATGTGGGGGGTTGACCAGAGCAAATGTACATTATGTTCCAACCCACACAACTCCAGTCACTTTTGCAGAGACACTTGCTGCCGAAAAAAACAGTTTGGGCTGAGGCAGGAGCTTCAAAAGCCCCACTTCCGACTGAATATCACACATATCCTATAACCATCCCGCCATTAAATGTGTTGCTGGAGAGGTCATCATAATTCCATGCTCTGCGACATGAAGGCAGGTGCCTAAAGATTTCAAAGGAGGCAACGTGTGGCTAGAGCTTGACTAGGGGGTGTGAGCTCCTTGTTGCACCCCCTTCGAAATAACCCACAAAAGGTTTTTTGTATTATATAAGTCTCTTTGAAGTGGTTCAACGAGACTTATATAAAAAAAAACTCTGGTCACAGACTGAGCCCATGGAGAAATATGGCTGTGTGGGGATAAAGCAGCCCTCCCCCAGGTCAAACAAGTTGCATTAAGAATTAGAATCAATTTCGTTTTATGCTATTTTTTCATGTAATTTCCAGGCAGTTTTAAAGAGACTAATTGCATTTCCCTAGGTCTTTGGGGACTGAAATGGCCAGTTAAGACTAGTTTCTGGCTGACCTGAACAGGTGACAAATATGACAGTTGATGAAACGACGGAAGATGACATTAGGAACATGCTGGATCATTTGCAGAGCCATAACTGTTATACATTGTATGAAAATGACAGAATTTTGCCAAAGGGCCATGCTACCTAGTACAGAGTTGGCAATTGACTTACCTAATTCCCTATGAGCAACTGAAACCACATATCTATTTCATATGGCCGGGGCTAGTATAACTATGAAGTTATGAGACATAACTCGTTTTTGCAAAAAAGTGGTCATGAGAACAAAGAATTGTAATAAATGCATAAAGACAGAGGGTGCTTTCTTCCCTTGAACCATTCATGACTGGGGGCAGAGAGACAGAGATAAACTGTCGAATCCTGGTGGTAGGCATAATTACAGGGTACTCCCCCTTGATTGTAAAGTTAGTGATGTAATTTGTGCTATATAAGGGGGGGCTATACTAGGTCAGAGGAACACACACACCAAAATCCGGGAGACATGAGAAGGAGAATGGAGAGAAGGCTGCTGAACCTCACCATCTTTGAGAGTGCAGTGCCCGGACACCTTGCCCCCGCTGTCCACTGGGTCTTGAGATCCAGCTGGCTGCCCTGAATCCTAAACCAAGGCTTGCTTTGTAAGTAGCATATACCTCAGCACTAAATTGCATAGCGCCCTGATGCCCACGGGCTATCGGCGCTATACAAAAAATAAATACATGCATACATACATACATACATAAGCCCTTCATTTTTGTAGCATTGCATCTACTATTTCTCCCATTGAAAACCCCATTAAAAAGCCCCAAAAATTGCTAGTGTTATTCAGTCACCTTCCCAAAGAAGAATCGATTACTAGCCTGTGTATGTTAGCAGATCTACTTTGATCAAACTCTCAGAGTCTGTGTAAATCCTTAGTATATTTTTAAGTAAATCAATTAATTCCCCTATTGAAATTCACGGTACAAGATTGTTGAAATTCAAAATTAACCATCTTGTACCTGGTGTTGTATTTAATTCTTATAGTCATTAAAGTGTTGAATCAAAATAATTAGTCTCCTTGTACTGAAAACTGAATTTGTCCATGTATTGTGTGCATTGCCAAACAAATTCCTATTTGCATCTCTCCTAACAAACCCAAACCATGGTTCCCATTGTGAGAAATCCCTTTTTGCCTAGAAGTCTACCTGTTATGAGCCTTAGGCCTTAGTCCTTGTCATTGAAAACAGATTTTCCTATTGTAAGCTAAATCCCTTTGCTGAGCTGCCTGTCATTGTAAACCAAGTGTAAATGAATTTCCATTTGCCACTGTATTTTTCCCTTTTGCATTTGCTTTCTCCCAAAACCGATTTTCCCACTTCATTTCTATTTTTGCCCTGGTGTGCTGATTAGTATTCTCTAAACTTTCCATATCTCCTATGTGTAAGCAATCGGAATGTCCTTCTATTCTGTTACCTAGCAGTTGTGAGTAAGAACCAAAATCCCATTCTGCCATTTTGCTCCAAAAACATGGTTTCACTGTCTTTGCTGGCATCCCATCTGGGGGTGATGGGCTTTACCCCAAATCTGATTTTCTCTCTCTAGTCGTACTACTTACCACTGCCTTCCATTCAAAGGAATCCAGTTTCATTGATGTTTGGGGGTGTGTGTTGCAGGCGGGATTGGTAAAACTCTGGCGCTATCTATTTCAACCTAATAGTATTTTCCTGTTTTGTCATTAAAACAAAATCAAGTGTAATGGTCCATTTCAACCTGATTGCGTTTTCATGTTGTCATTATAACAAAAGTGAGTGGAACAGCCCATTTTCACTTGGTCGCTGTATATAGGATATTGCATTTGTGTGGCCACAATTGTGGACTATTTTCCTTTTTCAATAAATAATAAATTAATAAATATCTTATTGATACACACTGGCCTGGTTCCTAGTCCATTGTGACATGGGGTGTTTGTGGAAGTTGCGTGAGAGATGAATTGGAGGCCTACTAAAAAAAAAAAATCTGTGGTTTGTTAAAAAGTGCTTTATTGTGCGCCACATTCATTGTCGGGGAAGGAGTGCCTGGCTGGAGTGTGCCGTGTAATTAAACCGTGACAAAATGGGGGCTTGTACCATGATTGAGAAAAGAGTTTTCACCAGTTACAGTGCAACACAGCAGATTAACCCATTGAAGATAGTGTTACTTTTAGTGGTTAAAAAGCTGGGTTGCATTGTAAAGGAACCATTCAAAAACGTGTACCCTAGGTATCAGGGATGTGTCTCATAAACAAAACAGTGTAATCATAAACTAAGCAGAAGCAGGATGGATATTTTGTCCTTGCATAGATGACCCACCAGCACTAGAACACACTTTGTTATGAGCACCGTGAAAATTAATATGTCTAGAGAGCACCTCATATCCAAAGTGTTCATCAGTGGGTAATGGGTAGAACACAAACATAAAGACTGGCTATCTACTATGATGCAACAGGTGACCCCCTATAAATATGGATGTGTGGCAGGACAGTGGCCTGTTGCATCAAGTCCTGACTAACTTCTGTATGATGCAGAACGCCAAAGATGAGCAAAAATAAAATGGTCCATCTCACTGCATACATGTACTTTCACATGATAGTCACGGAAGAAAGGTACCAGGAAAGTGTAACAACTGTGCAAAATCAGTCTGACCTTTTAAATCAAACACAGAGTGAGTTAAGATGGATAGAGGAGAAAATGCGAGAGAGCCAACATTCTGAGTTAGAATTAGGAAAATTCATCAAGCAGCTAAAGGAGGAGTTAGCAGTACAGCATCAAATAATTCAGAGCAGGAGTCCCAATTATCCACACTAAAAGAGGGGTGCCAAGAAAGGGTTGATTCCCTGAAAGAGAGTCAACAAAATGTTTACCAACAAGTGACATACAATAGAGCCTACTTAGAGGATATATTCACTTTACAAAATCAGATCAAGCAATTGGAAGAGGAGAATAGCAAGTTATTATTAAAGAGGTGCATTCCCAAGAGGAATTTGACCAGGAGCGCCAGAAGTTAAGCGCTTTGAAACAGCAGAGAGATAACCTGACTGAACAGATTGGCACACTGTATCAGGAAAAAGATGCCCTATGCCAAGAAATAGGTCAATTAAAGTCAGACCTGGAGAAAGCTGAGTCAGGGCTACATGAACTGACTGACCTAAAAGCAGAGTAGGAAAAAATGATGGGACATATGAGGCGAATAGAATTTGATCTAGAGCAGGCAATACAGACCAAAAATGCGCAGTGTGAGGATATGGGTCTCCTGTAACATAAATGGTCTGAGTATTCCCAGGCAATACAAGAAGCACAGAAAGAAAATGGGGCCCTTTGTGGTGAGAACAGGGGACTCCAGAGCTGAGTAGTAGCACAAGGGAAGGTCATAAAAGTCAAGCACTGATAGCAGAGTACAAGGTTCAGGTCTTTGCATACTATTAAGAAATAGGGACTGAGAAAGAGAAATTCAAGAGGTTAGAAAAAGAGTGTACTAGGTTTAATAAGGACTTGAAGAACCCGGAACAGTTAGAGAGTGGCAGGGCAACCACTAATCATGGTATATCGCTCTCTGTACCAGGGGCCTCAAGCCAACTTACTATCTGGCCTGTGCAAAGCGATACTAACTTCATGTCTACCAGTTCACAAGAACCGGGAACCATAAGGCAGCTGGACTCAATTAGGACTAGCATGATTGAGCCTGCAGGCCAGCGTCCATCAGAGATTGATGGACATGCATCACTGCTTAGGTTCAAAAATATTTTGGCCAATGTATCTGACCAGGAGTAGTCGTATGAAGAGAAGATCAGTGGGTTAGACTGGCAGAAACATCAGCTACAAAGGTGCCACCTGCTCTACTTTGCAGATTAAAAGGAGACTTTAAGAGTATTCTGAAAACCTCCACCTGTTCAGGGAGGTGGGGGTATTTCTCCACCAACCTTGGTAGAAGCAAGGAGTCAGAGGAGTACTCCCCTGTGCGAAAGAGGGAGTCCAAGGGAAGTGACCCAGAGAGCCCACAATACAACAGGGGAGAAGAGGCTAGGCCCCGTCATTCTAGAAGAGACTCTGTCCCCAAGAATAAGGGAGTGCCTAGAGAATAGGAAAGGGACCTCAAATAGCAGCAGCTCTGAGTCTGAGGGCAAATGGACTCAGGTGCTGCGGAAAAAGAAGGCTGCCAAACAAAAAAGAACTCTGGCAAAAGACCCCATTAGACAAATAAAGACCATTAGAAACTTCATGACCCTCTACCATAGAAATGCCAAGTACTCCATCTGGGAGCACCTGGAGCTGTATGACCAGATGATGACATCGTTTGGCATTAAACATTTCAGAATTCTATGGAGTTGGCCAAATGGACATTCTCCCCAGAATACTCCAGCTTCTTTGCTGGGCTGGAGGATCAGAATCATTCAAGGTGGTCTACCTACAAGGCGGCCATCTTGAAGCACTTCTCCATGCACCGAAACCACCAAGAGGATTGCAAGGCAGCCTACAACCTGCAGTGCAGAGAGAATTTTTCCAAGAATTGCAGCGGGCATTTGCACAAACCACTAGCCGGGTGCGCTTGAACAGTAGGGAGTTCATTAATACCTATTTTCATGCCCTCCCTAAGTACATTGGTTCTGGTTAGCGACTTTGACGATGAAAGGACCCTGGACTGGGTAATAGAACAAGCTACCCAGATCGATGAGGTCCAAAAGCCAGTAGAAAATAAGAATTCCCCCAAAAATCCCAAACCAACCAACAACCTTGCTGCTGCCATGGTGGCGGAGGTGAAGGTTACCCTCATTTTTGACCTAGAAATGGGGGGCAAACAATAGACCTCCCACTAACCAACCAAACCAGAGGCAGAGAAGACCCTCTGACCAGTCCCAAGCAGGTGGTAGCAAGGCAGGGTGTCCCACAAATCTGTCACCTGACTCTGACACCTACTGCACCCCAGGTACAAGGGGAACAGATTCATCTTGGGGTACATATGACTCCACTGGCTCAGGGGGGGATCCAATCAGGTGAGTACAGCCCCAGGGAACTTCCCTTCAAACTTCTCTCAGGAGGGCAGTAATCTTTCACCCTCTAGTTTAAGATTCTTGCCCAGATACCCTCAAAGCCCCAACATTCAGAACAACCCTCTTTCTCTCCCCGCTTTCAGGAGCCTAGGCCACCATATCAGGGAGAAGGGAGACCAAGAATGGAGGGCTACCAGTTAAACCTTCCTTATCAAAGTTACTCTGGGAGAAGGGACAGTTACCCTTCCCGAGAGCAGCCAAAGAAGTTGAACCAAGACCCCCATATCAGCCGAGAGCGTGTCACGATTGGAGCACTAGGTCCAAGACCTGAGTTGCATGTTGAGGGCTCAGCAGAACCCTCAGAGGAACATGGCCGCCCAGAACAGCTCAAACCCAGGGTCTGGAACCCCGGAACAATGACTGGGAGAGAACCCCAACAACCAGCAGGTTCCAGAGGAGGAGGCTTGGGAGGAAGGAGGATGCAAAGCCCTAGAGGAAGCTTCCTTCCTCACCCGTGAGAAGCCCCTAGAAACCTCTGAAACTGAACCCAAATCTCCTACCCCCGAAAAGCTGTAACCTAGGGAACAGAGGGTAAGTAGGAGAAACCAAGAAGACCTATTTTGTGGAGGAAGTCTGCGTCCTCCAGTTTGCAGGGGAAGAATCCCTGGAGGATTCTGGGAAGAAAGTCTCCTCTTTCAAGGTTGGTGGGATTCCTCCTAAGGAAAAATGGGTCTCAAAAGACCATACCATAGACTGGGTAGGTATGGGGGGCTGACCTAGAAACACCTATCCTTGAGCCCCAGAAATGTCATCCTGAGAACTCAGAAATGAATGAGGGATCCTCTCCCCAAACCAATTCAAGTGACTGTCTCCAGGAAAAGGGGGACAGCACAGAATCAGGGGAAAAAGGGGATTCCCAAATCCCCCGAACCCATTCAAGTGACTGTCTCCAGGAAAAGGAGGACAGCACAGAATCAGGTGAAGAAGGAGATTCTCAAATCCCCCAAACCAGTTCAAGTGACTGTCTCAGAAAAAGGGGGACAGCACAGAATCAAGGGAAAAAGGGGATTCCAAAATCCCACAAATATCCGAATACCACATTTTATTTAGATTCCGAACTCTGACACAGAAAACTGCCTAAGATCCCACGCTGTCTGAGTCCAAAATAGAGAAATTAACTGCCCAGATGACCCAAAATGCCCATTTCTTTAGGCCCCTGGAGGAGAAAGAAGGTAGGTTTTATGTCCCCGTCCGGTGCAAGGGCAGTGTGCAATTCGAGCGCTGGTGGATACAGGATCCCAAGCCACCCTCCTGTCCAAAAGGTCATTTGAGCAACTTAATTCAGGAAGGGAGTCACCAAATTCCCCTCACACCTATTACTGGATAAATTCAGAACTTTGATGGGATAAATGAGTTCAAATGAGTACAAACAATGATTCACCCTGGCACCTAATTGTGAGCTAGTTTTCCATCCTGAAGTGCAGTGTTAGCGCACAGGTATGAGGGCTGCACGTTTCCATGGAGGACAACATGTTTATCAGCTTCCCAGTGATGCAACTCCACCTGGGCTGCACAGGTGATTGTGATAGTGGCTTTACTTTCTGTCCATCTTTTAAACCTGCTTTGTTTACTGTTACACTGACAATTGTTTAGGGCAGAATTGTTTAGGTGGGTAAAAGTTCCTTATTGTGCAAATCTCATAAGCCCCCGCCCCTGACACAGGTGTTGGGGGTGAAGCCAATCATCATAGAGCCGGTGGTGGCACGGGGCACCCATGGTCACTCTTTCCCACACAGTTGTGGTCAAGCAGGGGACAATGCCACAACACATATTGCACTCAGATGCCTTTAAAACTGCATGACCATCTGTATCATGCTTTTCTCTCCGATCAATGTTTTAAAATAACAAAGTAGTACATCATTTTATATCCCTCATAGGTCACCCACAGTCTGGCAACATGAATGCAGATCAAGTTGTACACCGCTTTTGTGAAATTCAATGTAATTATGTCTTGAGAGGCTTTCCGTTGTAAGAGGGCATTTGTGCAAGGTCACGGTCACACCCAAAAGCCCCCCACCTGACAGTCTGAGCGGCAAGGTCAAAGAGTGAAATGATTTGTACCGTAGATACTTTTTGACCCCTTCACCTTGCTGGGGGAATTCGAGGGCACATTTGCATTGCAGCAATCTCATTTTCCGCTCATCTGGCAATGCATGGACTGCACAGGACATGCATTCCCAATGAGGTAAATCAGACCTTGGACGGTCAGAAAATCCACTTCTTATGTATGTCACATTCACCTGTGGTCTTTGAGGACATGGAGGAAGGCCATCTTTCGAATTGCATGTCCCCCTCCATTGAACTCTATCATATGATATGCAATATGAACATCTAGCTCAGCTCGAACTCTTTCTATTCCTTGTAGGCAGAGAGGCATCACTAGTGGCCTTAAATGATAATGAATTGCTGAAGACTTCATGTGCTCCTATTTGTATTAACTGCTCCATCATTATTACCAATTATTTATATGTTGTCCACAGTGCTAATTCCTCTGTAAGACAAATAATGTCTGTAATCTTTTTAGGGCAATGCACAGTTAACAACTTTCAGTGGTGAAAATAAAATGCTGGGTAATATAATGATTTACTCTGCAGTAAAGAATCCAATGAGCATTTTACCAGGCAATTTCCTGCTAGCCGTGGCATAGTCATCCTGATTGCCACAATCGATCAAGACATTTTGTTTCTCATTCCATCTATCCCACAAACATATATTAATTAATACCTTAACTATGCAACAACGAATCAACCAAAAACCTTTCAGTGAATACCTGTGCTCCGTAGCTTTGGATTCATTGACTCTGTGGGAGCCCGCTGAAGATGCTTCCCAAAAACCTGTCAGTGAATCCCTGCGGGCTCTAGCATAGTATTCATGCGACTCTGTGGGAGCTCACTGGACACTCGTGACACCTAAGCTTTTCATGAGAGACAGGGAATCCAATGCTAGAATCAGAGCTTGCATAAGGATTCTGCCAAGATTGTAATGTTCACATGGGATGTGTGTATTTCCACAACGTTTCAGGGTACATCTTAGGTGGAAGCATGTTTGAAAATCTACACATAATGAACCAGTAGCTTCCTGTTTCGTTTGTTGGTTATGTTTGGCTTCAGAAAGGTGAGGTAGGACTGTACCGCACCACAGGAGTAGAAGATGGAAGGTTTTTCGAAGGAGCACATTTGTTTTCTTGGTTGTTTTTTCTCAGCCTGGGAAGCTGTTTTTGTGAAGCCAGTTTTATCTACTCAACCATTTTGTTTTGGAAATCGTTTTTCGTTTAGTAAACTTTGCTAGGGAACACTTTTGTTGACTTAAAAAGAAATAACATGGCAGGATTGGAGGACAAAAAAGCAGTAATGTCCATTATCTATTTCACCAGTCTTCATGTGGGGGCACAATTGTAGGTGGAACAATTGTCCTCCTCCAGTGAATATGAAGTTGTGTGGATACAATTATAGGACATGTTTGGTGCGATGATGCACACAATAAATCTGCCTCCTGTGACAGATGTTGGTACAGGGGTTATAGGTGTGACCAGTGTTGACACTGGTGGTTAGGAAGATGGGTCAGTGTGTGATGGGGTAAATATAGTGAAGATGCACAGTCTGAGGGGGCGGATGAGGATTTGAGATGGGTATAAAAGTAGCATTCCGTTGAGACGTTGGTGGTGGAGAAGCAGGAGTGGGAGAGGTGGAAAGGGAAGCAGGCCAAGATATGAAATGATACGTCATTTATAATGCACCTTTAGTGTTTCTAGGCGCAACAAGACAAGGAAGGGGAAGACAACGGGAAACAAAACAAACAATCTTACTCGGCCTTGTGTTATTCAGATTGTGCAAGTGCGAGGGGAAGGCAGATGAGAAGTGCAAGGGGGAGGGAAGAGGAGAGTAAAATAAACAAAGCTCAAGTAAGTGCTGCAGGGGTGGCCGGCTGTAAGCAAGTGCAAGGAGGCAGGGGACTGTAGGGATGCAGATGCAGTCCCTAGTGTGCGGTAGGCCCAGAGGCAATGCATTGGGCTACTGGTCGTGAAGGAACCTGGTCCCCATAAGGTTGAGAGTAAGGCCAGGTAACCAGTTTGTGCAGCAGACAAGAAAATCAGTACGCGGGAAGAGAGAGATATTATATGATATGATAAGTTAAGTAAGTCATAACGCGACTGTGCACAAGTGTTTCTAGGCATGACAAGACAAGGAAGGGTAGACAGAGGGAGGACAAAAACAAACAATCTTACTAGGTATTGTGTCATCCAGATCATGCAAGTGCGAGGGGGAGGGAAGAGGAGAAGAGCCCCGGTGGGAGGGGGTGGGGAGTGCAGTGGCAAGATGCAGTAAGTGCTGACAAACGAAGTAAGTGTTGCCAGGGTGGTGGCTCACGTAAGTGCAGAGAGCCAGGGTACTGTAGGGTTGCAGACACAGCCCCTAAATGGGTGGAGGCCTGGAGGTGTAGTGCAAGGGGCTACTGGTCTGGCAGGAGCCTGGTGCCCATGAGTATCAGTGGATGGCCAGGGAACCAGCGCAGCAGACAGGAGAATCAGCAGGCGAGAGTGAAAGAAAGCAGAAGCAAAAAGGAAGGTCTTGAGTTGCTTCCGGAAACTTAGGTGATCCTGCTCAAGTTTGAGAGAGGAAAGGAGTTCCAGAGGGTGGCTCCAGCCGAGGACAGAGATCTACCCCCCAATCTCCTCCTGGAGAAGCGTCTGACCCTCAGACAGTTGGAGGTAGATGAGCGGAGGGCTCGAGAAGCGAGATCCTTAGGAAGAGAGAGTTGGATGTAGTGTGGTCCCCGGCCTCAGAAAGTCTTGTGGATAATGCAGAGGGACTTGAACTTCATCATTGCAGTCACCACGAGCCAGTGGTGATATTTCAGGGCTAGAGGGATACAATCCCTGTTCTTGAGGCCAAGGACAATCTTGCAGTACTGTTCTGGATTAGTTACAAAGGGTGAAGAGTAGGGACAGGTAAATTAAGAAAAAGGCTGTTGACGTAGTGCAGCCTAGAGAGAACCAGGGCTCTGGAGACAGTGAGATTCTGGGGGAAAGTGAGAAAAGGAAGAATACCTATAAGGAGGTGCAGCTTGTAGTGTGAATTCTTAGAGATGTCAGATATGTGATGAGGGTGGAGTCGAAGATGACACCAATGTTCTTTGCATTACATGAAGGTGCGGGTGGTCAGGCCCAGGGTGGGCAACCAGAGTGCAAGAATGAAGGCGGGAGCACCTGCTTTGATGAGAGAAAGCAGAAGCAAACAGGAAGGTCATGAGTTGCTGCCGGTACCTGAGGTGGTCCTGCTCAAGTTTGAGAGAGGCAGGGATGCTGTTCCAGATGGAGGCACCAGCTGAGTATAAAGATCTCTCTGCCTGGAAAAGCGCCTGACCCTCAAGAGAGCTGGAGGTGGATGAGCGGAGGGCGTGAGAAGAAAAGTGCTTAGGAAGAAAGTGTTGGATGTACTGAGGTCATGGGTCCCAGAAAGCCTTGTGGACAATTCAGAGGGTCTTGAACTTGATCCTTACAGCCACCTGGAGCCAGTGGAGAGGTTTCAGTGCTGGTTGGGATGCTCAGGTTGTCACAGAGATGATTGATCAGGATGGAGTGGTTGACCACGTGGAAAGCCGAGGAAAGGTCGAGGAGGATGAGGACAAAGGGGGAAGGCTAGAGTCGGGATTAGAGAGCAGGTCTTCATGGGTGTTCAGGAGAGCAGTTTCCGGGCTTCTGCCTGCTCTAAAGCTAGACGGATGCTCATGGACACAGCCAACAGATTCAGTATGGAGAGTAAAATGGGAGATGGCCAGCTTTTTCAGGAGTTTGCCCAGGAAAGGAGTGATAGAGATCGGGCTGTAGTTTGCCAGAGAGGAAGGATTGGCAGAAGGCTTCTTCAGGGGGGTGCACAAGGGAGTGCTTTTGGGCAGATCGGAAAGGTCCAGTGGCAAAAAAAAAATCAGCCAAGACTGGAGCGAAGGTATCAATGTGTTCCTTGATTGTTCTGGAAGAGCAGGGGAGCACCTGCTTGGACGACACTTTCATAGATCAGACTTGTCTAGAAACATTGTCAGGAGTGAACACAGGGAAAGAGGAAAAAGGAGGAGGAGAGGGAGAGGCGGCCAGAGAGGTGCCAAGAGGAAGAGGAAGAGGAAGAGGAAGAAGAAGAGGAAGAGGAGAGAGAGGACAGGATGTTCTGAGTTTTAGTGGTGAAGTGAGAAGCCAGTGCCGTGCAAAGGGCCTGTGAAGGAACAGGAGAAGTGGAGACTGCAGCAAGATTGGCCAGTTCCTTGCAGATTTCGAAGAGTTCAGCCATGTTGTTAGAGGCCGCAGAGCCACAGGCTTGGATGTAGGCTCTCTTCTTAGACAGGACAGAGAGTCGGTATTGCCTTTGGAGCAGGCGGCAGGCCAGTTCATTAGAGGATGTGCCTGCTGCCCTCCACTTCCTCTCAGCCAACCTACACTTGCGTTTAAGGGTGGCACGGTCAGAGTCATATGAAGAGTTGCACTTGGAGGTTGGCTTCAAACGGATCCTCATGACAGTGTCAAGGACATCAACAGTGTTAGAGATAGGGAAAGGCAGGTTAAAGAGGGCTGTGTCAGAGTGTGAGTCATCCGCAGGCATATGCGGCAGAGAGAAAGTGGCGGCAAAAGCCTCCACTGACACACACTTCATGGGTTGGATGACCGAGAAGGAGTGTGGCAGTACATGGGGTTGGCTTCACCTGGGGGACAGAGAGCATCAGGTGGGAGGAGAGAAGAATGTGGCCTGTTCAAGAGAGCGGATTGGTGAGAGGGTTAGAGAGGTGCATGTCTGAAGAGATGAGAACATCCAGGGTGTGCCCGGCAGACTGTGTTGGGCCTGAGGTTAAAATAGAAAAAAAGAGCGAGTCTCAGAGATTTGAAAGTGCCCTGAGGGGGAGTTAGAAGCATCCAGGTGGATGTTCAGATCTCTGAGGAGAAGTTGAGATGCAGAGGCAAGGAGAGAGGAGGAGAGGTCGGCCCACTCTCGTCTGTGCACTCTACAAGTGTGGTATAGATAAACAGTGCCTAATGCCTTTGGTATGGCCTCAAAGTGCTGTAGGGTGTACACCTTGGAGAACCAAAGTCTGAGGTATGAGAATTGAAAGGAGGATGTTTAGAAATCATGGGTGCATTTTAGCCAGCATGAAGGTGGTGAGGGGTGGTGCTAGCAACCCATGGAGATCTGCTTAGTGAATGGGTGCTGTGATAGACTGTCGGGAGTGTAGGAGAGTCAAGGAGACTGATTATGTGCCCAGCTGGACCAAATTTTATTTGTGGGACTCTGGTGCATGCTAATGGCAGAGGTGATGTGTGAAGTTGAGTAGTTAATTGTTGCAGACGTATGTGAGGGAGGGGGGTGGCTGTGCCCCAGAGAGGAGACAGCTATGTTCCATTGAGATGCAGTGCTGTACGTACCAGAGAATCAGGCTGATAACTAGTTGCGATGAGGGTATGCAGATCATATCATACAGATTGACTGGAATCTTTTCAGTGCTGGCTAGACTGTCTTTTTGTCTCCTCAAAAGATTCATCAGTGTCCTTACCTACCTGTCTAGGGGGGATAGTTCGCAGAAGGGGAGTGCATTCCAGAAATCAAGGTAATCCTCTATGCTGCGGGTGCTAAAAGGAATCTAGTTCCAGATGGTGGGAGCTCGGACGGAGAAAGAGGATCCCCTTTTCTGGTCAGTTTAGTGACTGAGATGATGAGATGGCGATTTGTGCCTATCTCAGGTTTCTGGTCGGACGGTAAGGTGTGACTTAGTGTTGTAGATATTATGGGCCTGTGTTGTGCAGAGCTTGGTGTGTGGTGCACATTGCCTTGAAGGTAGAGCATTGTTGATCGGCAGTCAGTGGAGGACACAGAGAGATGCTGTGATGTGATTTCTGGGGCCTAGGGCAAGAAGGAGCCTTTGTGCCGTGTTCTGAACCAGTTGAGCTTTTTAAGTTGTGATTCAGGAGCGCCCGGTATAGGGAGTTAGCATATGCTAGGTGTGAGCATACAGAAGCCGTGATCATGGCCACTCTGTGTGATTAGGTCATGTGGGGTAAGCTGCGTTGGAGAATGAGTAGGTGTAGATAGAAGTATTTTGACACTGAGGTGATGTGGTGTGATAGTGTCAGGTCTGATTCGATTGTGAATCGAAGGTTGTTTATGGTGTCGGGGGGGGGGTGGGCTAGAGAGTGCAGCCAAGGGCTGGGTTGTGGGAAGAGGGCAGTCATCCCACAGATCAAGGGTTTGAGAAGGAGGTAGTTAGCAGTCATCCTGTGGTCTATTTCTGTGAGACATGTGTGGTTGGCGGTGGAATTGGAAGGGTTCTCTGGGATCTTGAAGATGATTTGGGTGTCATCTTCGTAGTTGTAGCACTACGGGCTGCGTGAGCAGATGAAAGCGGGGATAGGGCTCATGTAGAGGTCAAAGAGCAGAGGGGAGAGAGAAGCACCCTGTGGTTATCCATGAGTAACGGCACAGTGATTAGATGAGAAGAGAGGCCTGTGTATTATTTGGGATTTGTTAGAGAGGATGGAGGAGATTCACTTCAAGGCTGCATCCCTGATGCTGAGAGAGTGGAGTTTGTCCGTAAGGGTGAGGGTGAGGTGGTCAGTGCTATCGAAGGCTGCCGAGAGGTCGAAAGGGATAGTGCAACATTCTGAGTCAGAGGTTCCTTTGAGATCATCCTAAATGGAAACTAGGCACAATTCAGTTCCTCGTACGGGTCTGAAGTCGGATTGGGTGGGGTTGAGGAGGTTTTTGGTGTCTCTGAAGCTGGGTGTAAGAGTTTGGCCATTTAGTTTAGCTATGAAGCAGTTGTTTGTAGTTGGCTGGTAAAATGGGTTTGGGGTGTGTTTATGATATGATATGATAGGTTATTTATAACATGCTTAATACCCAGAGGTTTCTAAGCGTGGACCTGGGGATCGAACCTGTGTTGCTCCGTGTCGTCTTGCTTTCAAGGCAAGCACGTTGCCCCTGAGCTATGCTTCCGAGGTTTGATGTACACAGTCTTAAAAACTGCTGGGAAAGGACATGAGGTGAGAGATGAGTTAATAATCGATTTAGCAAAGTTGCCGGGAACTTTGAAGATGGGATATCTTTTAGCAGTGCAGGAGGGCAGGGACCATCACAAGGTCAACCTTGGGGTCGGCTGTTAGCTAGTAGCTTTAGAAATTCTGAGTGTAGGATGGAGAAGAGTGAGCGGGTGGATGGTGCGTCGTCTGAGAGGCTGGGTGTGGATGCTGTGGGGTTGAGATGTGAGTGGCACAGTGTTAGTGTCAATGGTGAGGTTTGTACAGGGCTATGTTGTCAGAGAGGGAGTCTTAAGAGCCTGGGTGTGTAAGGGGCAGGAGGCACTGCAAAGAGTGGCCTTAAATTCATCAATGTTCATGTGGCATTCATTACAGTTGTTCGTGGCATTTGTAGTTCTATTCCAGTAAAATTATTTTTGGGCCTTGCATACTTGAGCCTTTTAGGCTTTCAGCTATTGGGCATAAGCTATTTTATTCTGTGGCGATTGGCTTCACACCATCTGCGTTCAAGGGTGTGGTTCTGGGTTTTGAGAAATTTGAGAGCTGAGGTGAACCGTCTTGAGAGGCCCTGTCTGGTTGAGATGTGTCTGATGGGGTGAGTGGGCTAAGAGCTTCTGAGATCCATTGGTCAAAGTGGCTGTTGGAGCGGTGACCCTACTGGAGTGGGAGAGAGGGTAAGGTAGCCAGCAGGATATCTGCCTGGTCTGAAGTTACTCTGACCTTATTCCAAAGAGGGTAGCGGGTGGGAGGTCATGGGCTGATTGGGAGATTAGAGGGTCTACGGTAGAGGGAGTGAATAAGATGGCAGCATTATTCATCCAGAAAAGTGGCATGTGTGGTGATCAGTTGAGGAAAGCTGATTGCATCTAGGGTGTGGCATGCAAAGTGTGTGGGTCCTGATACTAGTTGTCAGATGATGGGATTCCATGTTGTCCAGAATGAACATTGAAATTGTTATCCCCTGGCAAAGTGAGAGATGGGTGAGCAGCCAGGATGGCAACTAAAGAGTTGCTGAGGTTATCTGTGAATTGTATGTTGTAGCCCGGGGATCTGTATTTGCAGGGCTCGAATTTGAGGGGAGCTGGGAGCTATTTACCTCCTGCTTCCAGCATTGTAGAGCCTGGTTAGCTTAAAGCCAACAGCTACCAGAGGCAATGCTTGGCTCCTAACTGGTGCCTTCCAAACATGTAAATGTGACATTGGGCCTCAATACGAGTCCAGCGGTAATTACCCGTCCGGACCCGTTCGGTTTTACCAGCTCCGGAATTGCCAGACGGTGGTCTGGTAATTACAGAGCCGGCATTCCATTACGCCCCATTCCCGTGGAGTCCCATACGACTCCACTGGAATGGGGGCAGTGGAAACACCAGCACCGTGCAGTAATGGTGCCAGTGTTTCCACGTCCGTGTGAGGCTGGTGGCGTTATGCCCGCCAGGTCAGACCTGGCGGGTGAACACCACACGGCCACACAACTCGGAGTTAGCCAGTCCGGAAAACTCTGCCAGTACGGTTTTACCAGCACCGTTAAATCTGGACCAGCTAACTCATAATGAGGCCCATTAACTTTGAGTATTTGAGAATGTTCATAACAAATAATTAGAACACATCTAATACACATTGAAATACCAATGGTTCAAATGGACAAAAAGTTAAAGGAGCATCTCTGGAAGCTCCTGGTTCCCCTGCAGCAGCTGCTGCCTACTGGGCCATGCCCGGCAACCAGGAGCTGGTTTTAGCTCCTGCTCCTTGAATTTCCGTTTCAACCCCTGATGTGAGTAGGAAGCTGTGAGAGTATGGGAGTGAGGAGATAATGCACTATTAGGGTTTTGTAGTCTGAGTTGCAGGCTTGCTCCTTGGAGTGTGAAATGGAGAGGTAGGATCTGTATGTGATAGCCATGCTGCCTACCCTGCTGGTTCTGTTATGCACAATAAGAGTGGAGCCTGGAGGGAAGGCCTTGTGTGCAGTGGTCCAGAAGTCTTCAGACAACAAGGACTCTGTGATGAAGAGGATGTCCACGCCTTCTGAAAAAATGAGGTTGTAAATGTTGTGGCCTTTTTTTGCAGTCGATCTGGCTTTGATCAGGATGCATGTTACTCCATTCCTAGGTTGAGTGTTTGATGCGAGGAGGGGGGATTCTGGTGGTGGGGGCACTATGGAGGGCATCAGTGGCTGCCACCAGGTTGAGGGTAAAATGGAGGTATGGAATTAGGAGCAGGGGAGGGCTGGTGCTGTGATAGTTGACATGGATGTTGGGGGGGGTCTGGTGGGTGGGTCCCCTGGGTGACGGGTGTGTGGTAGAATCAGAGGGAGTGGAGGGGAGACGTGCTGAGATTTGTTCGAAGGTGAGGGGTTTCTAGAGTGGGGTCTATGGTCTCTGTTCTGTCAGAGTAGAGGTGGACATTAAGTGTGTGTGTGTGTGTGTAGAGCTTTTGAGGTCAGAGTGCTCTGGGTATTGGCAGGTGTAGTGGTTAATAGTGGTGGCAGCGTGTGTGCGGGATGAGAGGTGGAGACCCTGTTCTGAGGTGGGAAGGGGAAGTGGGTACTCAGGTGGGAGAGGGGCTGGGAGGATGTGCTGGACTGCAACCCAGGATTTCATACTTGTTTCCTGTTGTGGGGAGAGGTCAGGCAACCCTCTTCTAAAGTTGGTGAAGGCCAAGGTACTGACTTCTGGAGGAGCCGGGATGGTGGTGTTTTTAACTAGGTGTTTTGAAGAGAGATTTGTCTGGGTTGGTTGGCTCGGGGGAAGCCCTAAAGGTGTATGTGAGCGGTTCAGGGGGAAATGTCATGGGTCTGGAGAGATATGGGGTGAGGTGTGTAGTAAAGAGAGCGCCCAGGAGAGGCCGTGTTCTGTATGAGGGTAGGGCAAAGTGTAGGTGGGTGGGGCGGTAGGGTGGGTCTAGGATGTTTGGTGGGTGAGGTTGTGTTCTATTGGGGGTGTGCAGGATGAGTAGGGTGAGGTGGCAAGTAGGGGTGGGGTCTGGACGACGGTGTGGCTGAGTTTCTGGTGTGCCAGAGTGCCCCACTAACATTTGTGATGAATCATGTGAGTTAGTCACTTCTCCCCGGGGGGGAGCCTTTCCTTCCAAGGCTAGGGAGGTGAGCCTGCTATGCAATAATCCCCCTAGCGGTGGCAGCATGCGGGACCTCCTAGGGAGAGACTCCGCTCTGGGAGTCAAGGACTTCCGTTCTGCAGAGGAACTCCCTAGAGCAGTCTCTTCTAGAACAGTAACATCAGAACTCCATAGAAATCCATCAAACCAAGCCACTATTTGTTATTGTGACATAAATCCCAAGAGCTAAACTGAGGAGCAATGTAGTAAACTGTAAAACTACAGTGAAGAAGAATGCTAAGCAAGTTATGCAGTAATATTGCCCACAACAGACCTTCCAGAGGTGGTGGAGTGGCAATCCTCTACAATCTTGTTTCTCTGCCTCACTCGACTAAACCCAGACATGCAAGGCTTCCTGTGATTCTTCTCTAGTGAAACCTCTGCTACCACCAACACTCACCCACATCTTCCTGATTATCTACAGACCCCCCGGATACGACAGACATTTTTCTAACAATCTGTGTGACTCAATAGCTACCATTCAGTTAAAATCACCCAACTCTTACACTATTGGGAGATTTCATTATCTGGTTCGATATGACCCAACCTTTGGATGACCGTCTTGATGCACTCAACCTCTCCTGACGTACCACTGGCCCTACTCACTCAGGTGGCCACACACTTGATGAACTCGTCTCTATAACCAGCTCCAAACCACTTATCTGGACAGAGCACTCTGCCATCCCTTTGCCTATCCACACACCTGCCCCTCCTCCCACAGTTCCCTCTGCCCCCACCTTTGATCACAAATGATGGAACAAAGTTCAGGTACTCTCTGACCTAGCTGAATCCCTGCCGCTTTGCCCCCCAGCAATGCTGTCCTGTGGTAGACACTTAACCATTGAATCCTTTGACTCCTGGCTTAAAGAATCACCAATTCCCCTCACCCCCTCTTGCCCCACAGCCTCACGCCAAGCACCGTTCCCCAAATAGTTCACGCCACACTTGAAGATATTCAATAACCAAAATAAATCTCTTGAACAAAATGACGAGCATCTAAAACCGATCTAAGCAGATCCTTGTTCGCCCGTCACCACTGTAACTACAAATCCAGGATCTGAAAAACCAAAAAAGCCTATTACAATAAATTAATTCTGAACTGTGGCAGCAGCAGCAAAAAACTCCACAAGATCATCTCCGAATTTGTGAAACCTACCTGCACATCTGCCCAAACCACTCCCACACAAACACTCTGTGACTCCCACTCGCTACATTTCTACAACACTGCACTTGACAGGACGGAAACCCTAAACACGAAATTCTCCAACCTCACCCTCTGTCCTTCATCTACCCATCCTGATCCCATTGCCCGATGCCCACTATGCCAACCTTCAAGTCCTTTCAAACCATGAGTTCCTAGACCTACTAACAAGCAGCAACCCTCTGGATACCCCCTTGACCCCTGCCCCTCTGCTCTTCTTAAAATAATATTCTCCTCTACTTGCGCAGGAGAACATGCAAGATCCATACCAAATGACTCCCTCACCTCTGGCAGCTTTCCAGAAGCCTTTAAAATAGAGCACGTCAAACCGCTTCTAAAAGGCATGCCTCAACCCCCTTGTCCCCAAAAATTACAGGCCATTCCTTGTGAAAGTCATTGACCAGACTACATACTCCCAGCTCAACTGCTTCATAAAATCCAACAATCTCCTCAACCCCGCACAATCAGGCTTCAGACCGCACCATGGAACAGAAGCCACTCTGATCTCGATCTGGGATAATCCCAAGGTTGCGGCAGACTCTGAGGGCTGTGCAGCACTGATTCTGCTTGACCTGTCAGCAGCCTTTGACACTTTGACCGCCTCCACTCCCTAGGAATCTGTGGCTCGGCACTCAAATGGATTACCTCGTTCCTCTGCAACAGGAAACAAATCGACTTCCTCTCCCCTTTTGTCTCAACTGCTTGCACTGTGAACACTGAAGCACCACAAGGTGCCTGCCTCTCTGCTCTCCTTTTCAAACTCTATCTGACGACTCTACCAAGAATTATCCACACATGCAACCTCTCGTGTTACAATAACACTGAAGATACCCAAATTATCCTAAGAATTCCCAAAAGAAGCACTAACACACGCCCGATTTTGAAGCATGTCTCAGTGATATTGACCGATGGATGACAAGTAACCACCTCCATTTGAACGCTGATAAAACTGAAATCATGGTGTGCAGCAATACTGC
The DNA here is from genome assembly GCF_040938575.1 of Ambystoma mexicanum. Taxonomy (NCBI): domain Eukaryota; kingdom Metazoa; phylum Chordata; class Amphibia; order Caudata; family Ambystomatidae; genus Ambystoma; species Ambystoma mexicanum. The sequence goes on from NC_090929.1 coordinate 1,179,329,240, forward strand.
CCTTCTCCCTTGGCCCCCCTCTTTCCAAAATAGTCAAATAGCTTTGCCGCACTATAGACTTTGACCTAACCATCATCCGTCAGATCAATAATGTATCGAAATCCTGCCACTACCACCTCAAACTCCTTTGCATTTTTCCCTACCTCACCTATGCCAACAGACTCGCAGTTGTTATGTCTATTTTTATGTTGAGACTGGACTATGCTAACGCCTTATACCTTGGAGCACCGGCATACCAACTCCACAAACTCCAAAGAGCCCAAAACGCTGCTGCTAAACTCCTTCTCACCTTGGGTCAAAGAGACCACATCTCCCGCTCTCTGCACCCTCCACTTGCTTCCTGTTGCACGAAGGGCCACCTTCAAAATACCTTATGCATTACTCACCGAGCGGTGCACAAGACCGGCCCAACATACCTTCAAGAGAAGATAAAACCCTAGTGATTCCTACCTCCAATGCTGCCAGGATTGGAGGATCCGCCTTATCAACACTTGCTCCAACTCTGTGTGACTCCCTCCGCTCACACAGTCAACACACCCATGACTACATGGCCTTCCGTAAAGTATTATAAACCTGTCTCTTTCCATAATGCTGATTAGGCATTCTATGGTACTGAGACCCTGTAACCTGCAAACACACGTTCAAGGAGATTCTGAGCAATGACACCACTGTAAGTGACTACTACATCACTAATATGGTCACCCTGAGTGCAGCATTCGCAATATGCATAAATGATCTCTGAACAGTGGCCTCATAAGAATAAATCCTTCCCCAGACACTTACTTCTCCTATTACCATCCTCACTCTCTACATCAGCACTCAATAGATTGCAGCTACACCCCTCAAACAATTTCGGCCTAGCTGCTCACATATGAACAATACTCCATGAACACCTCAACACCCTGCTAGAACTCAGCTATACCCACAAAATATCTGCATAGCTGCACACTTAAGCGTCCTACACATGCCTAGTGCAGCTAGAACCCAGTCTCGGAGTCCAACCTCTAGACTACACACATTCAACTGATCTCGATACCACCAAACCTAAAGCTAGGATATAGCTACCATCAAACAATCACACCAGCTTTGCACATAATGAGTGCACCCAAACACCATGTGATACCCTACTCTCTCTACTGGCCTGGACTTCACTCCCTGAGGGCGTTCAACCCACAAGCGCTCTGAGGTCATACCAATGATATATAGAGCGCTATATAAATGCCAAATAAGGTAACATAACACTCAGAGAGGAAAAGGGCAACCTGGCCAAGTGGCCGTAAGTGGTGTCCACAGTAAGAGAGAGGCCAGGAGAGCTAGAGAGCCTGCAGACCAGTCATTCAAAAGTGGAGTAGTCCTGCGTAGGAATGACCGAGGTAGGAATCCACTCCAAGAAGCTCAGGGCTACTCCACCTCCTGGATGGTTAATTCTGGGCTCAGAGTCTCAACACTCGTGACAGAGCTGGCCATGAACCATGTCTCAGTGGGTCCGAGGACTTCCAGATCAAGTTCTTCGAGGAGTCGGCAGATGTCGGAGGAGTGTTTGAAAGCATAGCGAGAGTTGAGAGTAGCGACGTAGAGCAGATTGCCACATTTGAAAGACCTCCATGGAGGGTTACAGGCATGAAGTATGCCTTGCAGAGGTGGTAGAGGGGCCCGAGAGTGGGCAGAGGAGGAAGACGGAGATGGCAGAGTAGACAGAGTGGATGGGGAGTGTGCCAGAGCGGTGGCAGATGGAGAAGGTGGCAGAGTAGCCAGAGAAGATGAGGAGGGTGCCAGAGAGCTGGCAGAAGAGGGGGGTGGAGGAGGAGCCAGAGGAGTGTAAGTAGGAGAAGGAAGGAAGTTGATAAGATGCGGGAAACGTCTATCAAAAGGAGGAGATTGAGCTGAGGGCCCAGGACCAAGACGGTGCCATTGAGATAGACATTAATGTTGGTTGGGAGTGGATGGGGGCCTCCCATCGAGTGCCACCATTAGTTGGAGAGGTGGAAAAAGTGGAGAGAATAGAGACCACATGAGAGGTCCATTGGTCTAGAGAGGGGACGACAAAGAGCATGTCAGTAAGGGTTTGTCTGGAGGAAGCACTGATGTAGGTATCAGCGATATGGAGGCCAGGGTTGGCAATCAGGATGTCCCACTTGTGGAGAAGATGGGAGAAACAGCGAGCACTATAGAGGGTGTGAAGGAGGTAGGAGGGAGGCGAAGGACCCAAGGGAAGAGAGAGTGATGCACAGCCGTGTGGCACACAACTTGGGATGCACAGAGGTGGGGAGGCCCAAGGCACAAAAACGGTAGACACAGGAGGAGAACCAGTAACACACAACAGTGAGCAGCATGCATTGCTGGGGGATCTAGTGTGGGAGGGAGCCTTAAGAGACCCAGTAACAGTGCCTCAATTACCAGAATGCAAAACACCTAGATACACTTTCCTAGAAGTGAAAAAAGGCTCTGTTTTTTTAGCACACCACAATACAAAACAACAGATTCAACTTTCCTAGAAGTGGAAAAAAGGCTCTGTTTTATTTTTTAACACAGCACAATACAAACAACCCAGATTTGGCTTTCCTGGAAGGTTGCAGCAAATTGATGACTGCAGGCCTCACACTACGATGCCGTACACTGGCAGACACCATCTGAAGCTGCCACACTGGAGCTGTCCTTAGCATCAGGGTATTTTGCCATAGGGCTGCAGTGGGCAGTGGTCTGCTCTAGTGCCCAATCAGTACCGGGGGCGGGCGGAAGAGGAGGGACAAGGGGGGGGGAAGGAAGGAAACGAGGCCATAAGGCGGCAAAGACTAACAAGTACTAATTACACCTTTCATCAGATTTTTCTATGTTATTACATTTAAATGCAGATGGAGCCAGCATGCAGCACAAAATCTCCAAGCCCTCATGAGCAGAAATGCTCGATCAAACCTCAATGTGCGTTTCAGCCAGCTGATGGAAAATTCTGGGTTGAGAGTGCGGACACATGGAAGCACATAGGTGCTACGGGCCAGTGCCCAATCAGGACCGGGGGAGGGAGGAGGAGGGACAAGGGGAAGGTAAGGGGAAGGAAGGAAACAAAGCCTGCGAGGTGGCCAAGACTAACAAGTGCTAATTTCACCTTACATCAGATTTTGCTATGTTATTACATTTAAATGCAGATGGAGCCAACATGCAGCACAAAATCCCAAGCCCTCGCAAGCACAAACGCTTGATCAAACCTCACTTTGTGCTTCATCCAGCTGATGGAAAAAATGATTGAAAAAATGTATGTTTGATGGAGGAGGAGGAGGAGGAGGAGCATGTTGTGAGAGTTAGATGGAAGAGAAAGTGATGAGGAGAAACATGGATGTTGTGTGAGGGTTTTGAAGGAGAGGGTTGGTGCAGCCTATAGGACCAGAATCATAGGGAGCAAGCACTAAGCCCAATAAGAGTGCAAGGCAGGCCCATGGTCCCTCTGGATGTCCATGGACAGCATCAACCATAAGGATCTGCTATTTTTTAGAGTTCATGAGCGGATTACCATCAGAGACTAAAGCCATCTTGTACACCTTGTGACATGTGACCGTAATGAGAGGAAAATCTTGGCTACCGTCTCTTGGGTAGAATGGCCTTCCTGAACCACTTCCAACTATGGCACAATGAGGTGTATGACACTTTCTACCACCAATTCTAAAACAAATTTGGAGGAGGATGACTACTCATGGGACACTGTTAAACAAAATCACCATTATAAGGTAAATTTTGCCCAGTGACCGAGTCATGCACTCAAAAAGACTGTGTTGTACCCACACACAAAATACCCAGACCCATTACAGACAGCATCCCAGGGAGTGTTTTTGTAGAGTCAGTGTTCCAGAAAGCATGCAGTCAGACAACAATGTCCAGCCTCCCTAGGCAATGTGTGGGCATATAACAAGCCATGGAGAACTGTTTGTGGAGGTGAGATGGGCTAGTGGGCTTCAACATTTAATGAAACATCACCCAACTGCCTTTGAAAAAGGTGCTGTTGTGATGGCACTGGTAGTAAATCGATCGGCTAATATGTTTCATTTTGGTTTTGTTTCAAGTTTCACCTACCTACCTGCCTTTCAAATAAATACACGTTCAACTTTCCCCACTGAACTGTATTGTAATTTACTTGGCAATGAAGACTACATATTCAAAGCAGAATAGACATTCGAAGAGCAAGTGTCTTACTTTAGGAATCAGAACACCTTACGTAGGACAGAAATTAATCACTAATGAGGATGTTCATTGTCTGTCTATTCTCTTTAGATAAGTGGAGAACCTTTCACAAGTTTAGGGAGAAACCCTATAAATAGAGACATGTATCCTCCCAACTCTGCAAAGACTTAAAAATAATAACTGTACAGACTGTCCAAAATGTTTGACTACTAGTCCTAAATGTTGGCGAGCATGTGGAGAGAGGGCCAATTATTGGCACATGTGGTGGGAATGTCCTCAGGTGCGGATATACTGGAGTGAAGTCCTGGATTGGATTAGGCAAATTGATGGAATCACACGAGATGCAACACCTCTCCTCAAATTGTTTGGCTTAGAAGAAGGGGATGACGTAGTGTCGAGAGTAGGCGGAATCACAGCCCCTTTACTACTTGCTGCACAAGCCTGCCTGGTGATTAAATGGAAGGCACAGCAACTCCCCTAAAAAAAAGAGTGGATAGGAGTGGCCACAAATATATGTACAATGGAAAGAATCATCGCTGCCCTTCACGAAAGATCGGCCCAACATGAGGCACTGTGGAATGACTTTGTGGATATGTATGCTCCTCCCCCACCCCGGAACCCGGAAGGAGCCCACCACAGAGCAACAATGGTGGTGGATAGAACCAGTACTTCTCCCTAGCAAAACTTTGTGGCGATAGCCCAACAATTCGAGAACTAACCTGCAATAGACAATGAGACTCTCAGTATCAATATGCGTGTTGGACACATCTGAAAACTGGCCCTCACATGACATAAGTGTACATGCATGATAAGGTGCTCATATTGTGCTGATAACCTGTCCTGGGGGTTAGGGGGAGGGACTGGGGGAATAGAAATTATTTTTTGCTGGTATAGTATCTCTTCAGAAAAGGGATTCAACCAGGGTTTGATAAATGATTAAGATCTGATGCTAATGCCAAAGGTATGTTAATTACTGTTCTGTGTATAAAATCAATAAAATCTAATTTGAAAAAAAAGTTATACTTCTGATACTTGGTGTGGGAGTGCAATGCAGATAATTGCAAAATGTTATTGAAGAGGGGTCAAGTATAGGTCGTACAGCCGCTGGGTATTTTCATCAGAGCCTCTTTCATACACTTATTTATTTATTTATTCATATTTGCATAGCGCACAGCAGCCCTAAGGCATTGTGGTAATCGTTACAGAGAATGAACAATCTTAGTTACAGAGTTATACAGCAGTTCTTCAACAATTTGTGACATTTACATAATAGTATAGTTTTAAAGAGCACAAAAATAAGATACATTAAGTTTAAAATACAGTGTGCGGTGGCAGTTGGAGGCAGTAGAGGAAGGAAGAGGTGTTAAGGGGTGGGGGAGGTTAGGTCAGGAAGGTTTCTTTGAGATTTTTGCAGAAGGCCTAGAGGGAGGTTTCAGCTCTGATAGTGATGGGGAGCGAATTCCATAGTTTAGGTGCTATGTATGAGAAACGTATTCCTCCTGCTTTAACTCTACGGATGTGAGGGATGTAAAGTTGGTTGGTATACTGAGTTCTTGTGGGGCGAGTAGATGTGCTTCTGGTTATGGTTTCTGGTAGGTAGATGGGTGCTGTGTGGTTGAGGCATTTGTGAGTGATGGTAAGGATTTTGAGTGTAATGCGATCTTTAACCGGGAGCCACTGTGCCTCCTGTCTAGCTTGTGTGATGTGGTCCCTTCTAGGGATGCTCAGAGCTGCTCTAAGGGCATTGTTCTGTATAGTTTGAAGTCTGTGTACATATGTGCTAGAGGTGCCAGCTAGGAGAGCATTAAATAGTCAAGTTTGACCCCTATAGTTGCTCTGGCTATTGTGAGGCAGTTCGGATTAGAGCGGTAGGGTTTGATGGCATTAATGAGCCTAGTGCTGTAGGCAGAAGAGGAAGCAATGGCACTGACTTATTTGTTCATAGATAAGTTGGTGTCAATGTGCACACCTAGTGTCTTTACAGAGGATGAGAAAAGGATGATGGAATTGTCAATGTTGAAATTGGAGTATTGTGGTTTAGCTTAGCTAAGGTGGCTTTTTGTCCGAGGATAAGAATTTCAGTCTCATCCCCGTTGAGGCATAAGCCATTAGCCGCCATCCAGGCTTGGATTATGGAGTAGATTTTGTGAAGTACAGTGGTGTCTTGATCATAAGACCCAGATAGTGGGAGGAGTTATTGAGTATTGTTGGCATAATTGCTATATGCAATACCCAGAGAGTCAAGTAGGTCGAAGAGAGGTTTAGTGAAGAGGTTATAGAGGGTAGGGGCTGTGCATGAACCCTGGGGTACTCCACAGTGTATAGTGGTAGGGCCAGCATGTGTTATGTTCCAGAACACCTTCATGGCTCTGCCCTCCAGAAAGGAGATCCAAGAGGCTGCTTCAGTAGAGAAATTGGCTGACTGCGTAAAATGGGTGGTAAGGGTTTTATGATCTACCAGATCAAAGGCAGCCGAAAGATCGAGAAGGAGGAGTAGGGCAGGCTTGCCATGGTCCATGATCTTTGTAATTTGTTTTTTTAGATCTAGTAAGGCTGTTTCCATTCAGTGACCTTTACGGAACCCAGATTTTCTTTTACCTAGTATGGAATTGGCTTCTATGTAACGTTGAATCTGGCTGTGGGTGGCCTTGTCCAAAATTTTAAGGAGGAAGGGGACAGTAGTTATAGGTCTATAACTATTCGGATGTGCTGGATCTAATGAGGTTTTTTTTAGAAGGGGGCGTACCCCAGCCTCTTTGAGGCTTACGGGGACAATGCTTGTTCTGAAATACGCATTAATGAAGGCGGAAAAGAGAGAGGCAAGGTCTTTGGCACATTCTTTAATGATTTTAGGGGGGCATATATCACCTTTGCACAGAGATGTTTTGGGGCGTTTAATGAGTTTGATGGTCTCAGAAACAGTGGTGTTTCTAAAAGAGAATTGGGAGGAGTGAGGGTCTTTATGCTTAGCTTGTGGCAGAGCGTTAGACTGCTGATTAGAGAGGGCTTTGTAGTGGTCATGAATTTTTTTCTGACGTAGGTCTATTTTGTTGAGCATAGCAGACTGGATGCTTGCGCACCACGTTTTGTCTTTAACGATCTCGTCTGAATTGGAAGGAGATGTGACTAGCTCATTAAATATAGTGAAAATCTCTTTAGTTTGAGAATTCGCTTTGGTGATCCTGTCATTGAAAGAGTTAGTTTTAGCAGAGATGATAGCTTTTTTGTATTAGAGGGCTGGTTGAATCATTAGGGCTGGCTTGCCAGATTTTTTGGGCTTGGCGCTTTTCTGAACAGAGGGTTTGGAGCTCATTCGAAAACCAGGAATTATAATGAAAGGATTTTTTCTCTTTTTTGCTTTTGAGTGGGGCAATTGAGTTTCTTGCATTGGTGAGTGTGTCTTTAAAAATATCTGCTAGTATTTACGGATCCGGAGAGAACGGTGGTGCTAGGTGAGGGGTGTTAAGGAAATGTCTGAGGTTATCTGAAATTAGTTTTTTAGAGCTTCTAGTTTTAGCTGGAGGTGCGTGAGTGAGGGTTCTAGAGCTTGGGGTTGTCGGGATAGTGAATTTGATGCATGTGTGGTCTGTCCATGGATAGGCAGTGTTAGATGTAATGGTAGATACGCAGTTGTGGTCCAACACCCAATCTAGAGTACGCCCCTTGGAATGGGTGGAGCCTAATACTTTTTGGGTGAAGCCTAAAAAGACACTTCTTTAGCTAGAGCTGTGGCAGGTTAATCCTTGGGGTCATTGAAGCCTAGGTTTAGATCTCCTAGAAGTACAATTTTTGAAGATTTTTTGATGTTGTAGCAAAGCTGGTGGATGAGATGATCTTTGAAGTCTAGAGGGCCTGGGGGGACCTGGGGGCCTTATATGATGTGAATGTTGATCGTCCTTAGGGGAGATGCTAAGTTTAGCGGATAAAAGATCAGCATTACTGCACCAGGTGTTGGTGGTGAGCCTAATGGTTAGAGAATCTTTGAATATGAGGGCAGCTCCACCACCTGATCTGTCTGGTCTATCTTGTCTGAGAATGGAGTAACCTGTGGGAAGAGCTAATGTGACGGCGGAGCCAGATGCGTCATGTAGCCACGTTTCTGTGATGCTTAGTATGTCGAGATGATGGGTGAACAGGAGATCATTCATTTCTAGAGCATGTGCTGGAAGAGATCTCACGTTAAGCAGTGCACATTTAAGGTAAGGGTAGTGTGTATTCTTTATTACTTCTGAGTGTGGCATGGCAGGTTTTGCATTATGCAGAATAGTGTGTGGCTTGGTGCATGAAAGTGGAGGGGTGACGTGGCGTGGTAAGAATGAGGTGGCATGTGTGTTACTGGAGTTGGCGAGAGGTCTGAAGGCAGTACAGATGCTTAATCTTGAGTTCCTTAAGGATGAGGGTGGTGGAGAACAGAGTAGGTTTCTGGGTAGTGTGCGTATTCTAAGTGTGAGAAGTCTGATGGCTAGATGTGGATGCTGAGCCAGTATGGGATAAAAATCCATAGGCGTAGAGGATGCTTCTACAGCATTGGTGGTGAATGCTTGGGAGTGCATTAATGTGTGTTGAGAGTGCTATATGAGGGCAGGTGGATAGGTTATATGTGCTATGGCTAGGTGAGAGGTTGTGTAAGCCAAGTGGATAGCTATGTGGAGTGTAGCGATAAGTATAGATGTGTAAGGTACAACGTTGTGTACGATGGGTGGGACTTTAAACAACATGATTGGGGTGGGCTAGCAGTGTGCAGCAATGAGTGAGGTAAGTGATATGTACAGAGTATTTACTAAATTGACGTGGCAATAATTTACAATAATCAAATCTGTACTCGCAGCTTAAGAAAGGGATACACATGTGCATTAATTGACTCGGGTCACTTATGTCTAGGAGAGTGACGGTAGTACCTAGAACCTATGCATATTAGCAATAATTATACAGTCATAGAAGTTGACCAGCAGCATTGTGGCAGTTAGTAAGAGCAATACATGGAACATAATGTGTTTCAGTGGATTCAAAGCATAAAATCAAGAGTATGAAATGTTTCCATAGAGCGCAATGGTGTGGATCTACATGCTGTATCTGGCGTTTGATGGAGAAGTGGGACAAGGGCTGCAGCGATTGGATAATGTCGGTTTAGACCAACATTTCTCGGAGGCACTGGAGTATAGTGCACAGAACAGACTATGCGCATGGAGTCTGAGGGAGTCTGTCATGAGAGCGATCTTACCTCAGATGGATAGTTAGGGAAGCATGGACGGCCCTACGGCCCCGTGCGGCCACAACAGGCCAAGACAGGAGATGATCCTTGGTGTAGGTCCTTGGGTGGGCGGTCTGGCTGACACCTATCCGGCGATGGGCGCCAGGAGAAGTATATGTGGATCTTGAATCACAGTGGAGCAGCAGCAGCTGTGTGAGGTTGCTTGGCAACCATGAAGCATTTACACGGCGGCCATCTTAAAGGCAGGCCTTGTGTCGGCAATATTGCTTAGGGTGATATACACGAGTAAATTGCACAGATTGATATTGCAATTACATTAAAAAGCGCCAGGCTCAAAGTGCACACTGGCATTGGCACAGGATGCACGAGTTAGAAGCGGCTACCTGAGTGAGGGATTCTCTGACGGCAGTGCTCCTGAGGAAGAATGGAGCAGGAAGGGTGGGCTCCTGCCCTTCCTCGGTGTCGCAGAGAACACACAATGGCCTCAATGGCCTAAAACACTAGTGCATGATAGATGTACTTTCTAACTCTTTAGTCCTATGGGCATGGGAATATGTCAAGGCCCTTCAAGATTATTGTTAGATTGGGATGCTGTGCGCAGAATGCTATGTTTCTGTGTAGTGAGATCTATGCCACCTATTCAAAGGATGGAATGGACATATCCTCTAGTCCCAAAGCACACGTGGTGCTGTTACTACCCCAGTGACAGAGTGGGTTAGAAGGCGATTCTTGCAAGCACCAAGAAGGATAATGAGAAACAACATTGCAGTCATAGACTGGGCTCTACCTTGTGTGCTCACTGGTTAACATATGATCGTTTTACTACTACTCATCATTTCCATCCCAAACCCTAAGATGTTCATCCCAGTGTCAGGGTCAACGCGAGAAAAGCTAGGGACAACATTGTCAGCATTGGAACAGCATAGAACATGAGGAGGTAGTCAGGTGATGTTTACAAGCTGTTGCTATGCATGGGGCTACACCCTCCAGCAATAGTGTAGTATGTATTGCTGAGATTTGGAATTTATGTTTTGCAACAAGTATCGCCACATAAAGATAATAGGGGGTTCATCAGGAAAACGTCTCTCACCATTTGTAGTCATGAATTTTGAGGGAGAAGTTCACAATGTTGCTGATGCACGAACAATTGTGTATGTCCTGTTATCCTTGAAGAAATGCAGATACGTTGTGTTTGCGCCTCCTTCCCTGTAAGAGTGAAGAAACTATTAGGTGTGCATCCCTTACAGGTAGCAGTCAAGCCAACATTATTGTGTGTGTTCCCCTTTCCGCATTGGACTGAAGCAAATAAATGTATTGCCCTACCTTGCTGTGTAGTCATTTGATTTGGGGGCAAGCAACAGAGGACAGGGCTGTGTCTACTGACATAATCCATGATTCAGGACCTCAGCTTGTGAGTGACTGTAATCCCTCATGCATTGCCAGGCTAAGGGCACAGACATTGATACTGCAGATTCTATGAAGTGACGTGCTTGCTTTATTTCTATTCTTAAGACAATCCATCCTATGTTTGTCCCGTTTTCAACCCTGTTATTCATTGGGGATTGCTTTTCATGTATCCCCACTCAGCTATGAAACAGCACCCACGCCTCAGGAAGTCCAGCACAAGTTGTGCCTGTGCTCTGTCACTTGAATGCCTGCAAATAAAACTGTGGCAGCTCCATTACCTGAGGGAATGCAACACAACAGGCTTCCTGTATGCACCACCACCTTAAAACGTATGGCATCCAAGAGTAGGAACTCTCTGCCAAGTGTGTAAAGCTGCTTTGGACTCAAAAGACTGGGTAGTCTCCAGGATCTTGTGAACACTACAGTTCCTTGCATTATTTCAGCACTAGTAAGCATAAGTGGGGCAGTTGCATGTACCTACTTTGATGTTGTGAAGTGTTTTGAAAAGCCAGAAGCTAGGTGTGCCCATTGCTTAATTATCATGCCTTGTTTCCAGTTTGCCACTTCTGTCTTTGAGTCAGCCTCTCTACTGACCCTCCATTGATTGTCATTTCAATCTGGTACTTTGGTGCTTTTGACTTCATGTCTACAACAATCCAGGTTTGCCCACAGAGTGCTTTAGTTAAATCTGACCAATCTGTAAGAATGTTGGCTTGTTAAGGTATTATGATCTCATTCCAAATTATGACATTTATTTTATTTGCTAAGCCCCTTTTACTAGTTTGATGGTTCTTCATTCAGGTCCATAATTTGATGTGTTCAGCCTTCACACTTCAGGATCTCTGACGTCATAGGGATTCCCTTTACTCATGGACAATGTCCTCTTTCTTCTTCCATACTTCATTTCTCTTGTTCAATGTGTGGAGTCCCATCTTGTACCCTACTGTCTGCACCATTCCAACTTTGGTCCCTTTTCTTAAATTAGTAGATATCACTTGAGATATCTTAGATTTAGACACTGGTTGCTGGCTTTGCTTATCCGTAGGACTTGCAGGCGGACGTGTCTGTATCCTCATGCCATCAGAGGATCTACCGATATCTTGCATCTTCAACAGATATCTTCCCCAGTTAACCACTGGTAGTATTATTGAATCTGTTCTAGCCCCCACCTTGTTATTGGGTTCACTGCTTCTCCCAGGCTCACTCCAGCTAGAAAATTCCCCTTTGTATAGTTGTCTATTTCCTATATTGTTTATTTCCTCTCTAATCACCTTTGTTTCTGTTTTTCCCTTCAGTGTGATTGATGATGCCCTGGTGGTGTTGCCTTACAGTTGCTGATACCTCTAGTATGTAGCATGTTTTAATTGAGCCTCATCTAATTCAGGGGAATTTTCCACTCACCCCAAACCCAGTGTTTACAATTTTCCATTATCTGATAAAGTTATTTTTATGAACCTGGGATCCCCATTTTAACAATATTGATTCTCTACATCCTCTATCCCCTTTTGGAATAAGAAACACACAGATTTGCACACAAGGTCTATTTATTAATCAAATACAAATACTTAAATCCATTTAAATTTAAAGTTGGATTAGAGCTCTTAAATGAAGCGCAAACTCTATTTTAAGGTTTCACTTTTTTTAATTTTCTAACAGTAGTTAATAACATTTTTAAGTCAGCTCTTACCATGCTGTCAGGTAGCTCTCTCCTATTGCGTGCACCATGTTACTGTGAAGATGTGAAGATGCCACCTAAAATGATATGTATACATTTGTCTCAGCATCCCACATTAGCTCCCAGCATTCCTTATTATTAATTGGTTATGCTCCCCCTCCATTTCATTAAACGTTATTCCAATGTGTTAGAAGGCATCCATTTGAATCGATCTTTTCATCAGCAAGGCTCTCCTTATTATACATTATTTACAAAAATGGTGACTCCTAATGTAATTTCAGTGGTGCAGTTTTTTCCAATTTCGCTTCTCATATACAGAACACCTAGTGTGAGTTCCTTCTAGCTCAGAGTTGGAAAATGTATGACTCTGTGAATGCTGTTGTCATTTCAGATGTAATTACGATGGTCCATCCATTTATAACTTAAACCCCACCCCTTTGACAGTTTCAAGGATCTAGCAGCCCTTTAGATGAGACATCCAGTCTTCCGAGGTGTGACGAGTTTCCTTCAGGAGAGCACTGGCTGATTGACATATCAGATTAGTTCAAAGGAAACCCCTACTTGCCACTGCTCACAATAAACTCACTGTATATTTAAGGATCCAAGCCCCAGCTCTGAGACGGATGCAAGTTGAAAATGGGCACCATTTGTTTTTATTGCAGTGCCTGAATCCTGTGATGCAACTCGAGGCACAGTCAGAACGTTTTCGGGGGTCAGCGTCCAAAGTCTTGAGTTAATTTCATGGGAAATCAAGCCCCATGTTGTTTGTATTGTTGGGGGGTCAGGAAAATGTTACTTTTCTTTCCATTGCCAAAAGCTGCTGTTTCCCCAATGCAGCCTTGAAAAATAATGTTATCCTCGATGTTGCAATTGTCAATTTAAAACAGAAAAACATTACTAAATTTTATTTGTAATCCCACTGCTATTAAAAGTCCACATTTTTAACAACTGTACTCTCCAAAATACTGATTCTTAATCCTGTAAAGGAAATAACCTTTTGATTTTGGATCTGCTCTGAAAAGCTGTGCTTTTCATCCCATATGAGACTGAATACTTCCATGTAACACACCAATTCCTTTTTGTACCTTGTCAAATTATGTTGAACATATGCTTTAATTTTCGATGGGCTACAAACATTGCATATTTCCTCACACATGTTTTTTCAGATGCTGTGCGCAGGCTGCTGCTCAAATATGTGTTTTAAAAATTGTGCTTTTCTTTCTTTGTGTTCTTTTCTTCGATTTAGATTGTTCTACAAATATAGTTGTATAAGTAATTCAGGTCTTAAATATTGAAGCCTGTGATGCCTGACATTGTGGGCTATTTGATTGTAATTTGGTAGAGGGAGTGCAGACAAATAGGTGTTCACTCTGTAACAAACTATATTTATTTTAGCTTTGGTTTTGTTTTATAAGTATCCTGTCATAGAAGACATTACAGATTGACCAAATTGTCTTTTTAAATTGTTTTCATACTCACAATATCTTCATAGATGTATTGGGTGTACTGGAGTTGGTCCTGCTAGGGTAACCCTTGTGTCTCTGTACACCGTCACATTGGATCCATCAACCCTAGCTGTGATGTCCGTAACCATACAAGTCTGCAATGTATAATATGGAATGGAATCCCCTACTGTCTTCATTGTCTCTTTCTCTTGTAGGTAACCTAAAGTCTTTTCTCAAAATATCTCCCTCTGAGGATTTTTAAGGGGTTCACCTACAAAGCCTGTCTCTCCTCCTCTCACTCTCTCTCTATCTCTCTGCGTCTATCAATAATACACAATTTCTATGTACTTTTTCTCTCCTTGTACAGTATTCCTGGTCTCCCGCTTTTCATCGAATGCTACTCCTCCCCTTGTCTTATTCCCCTCCTTATCTACCTGTATCCACTCTTCTCCATATATCTTTTCCTCTCTCTCCTCTCCCTTATCTCCCTCTCCTCTCACCTCTATCCATCAACACCTTCTTCTTAACCCGCTATCTACTTTCTCCATGACTTGATCTTACCACATTCTCTCCTCTGATGTAAACCCAACGTGCTCCTTCCTTCTCTCCACTGTGACCTCTACTACTGCTGCACTTAACTCTTTTGCAGCAAGTCTCTGTGCACAGAACCTTTAAACGGAGGGGGCATAGTAGTAGTATCATATGAGTGTGATTATTAATACATGAGGGGTGTAGTTATCTATTTGTCTTGAATCCTAAACATTGCACTGAAACTAAATGTAGTCTTGTTGCTTGGAGTCATCTCTGATTCCTCAACTTCCTGCACACATTGAAAGAATGAGAGAGTTCTATACAGAAACAAGGACGTATTAAGACCTCATCTAGATGCATTTTCAGGTTTCTTCCTGAATTAATATAATTTGCATTAGAACACAGCACAGCTGGAGAAACAGCCCCTGTGAACAGGCCAAGTACTGAAAATGAGGCCTCAAATGGCTTTTATCATTTCTTTAGAAAAAAACTGCGAAACTCACTTTCTAGGATTGACACATGGCAGAATAAAAAGAACTACTCATTTTAAACGTTTGGACTCCAAACATTCTGAAATGAAAGATTATACAGACAATCGGGTATGAAATGAGCCCATACACACCGTATAGGGTACATTTGTCAAAAATTCTGCTCAGCACAGACGGTTTGCACACATTTCGGTCGCGGTGCTCGCTTCCTACAAATGTAATTAGCTGTGAATACATCAGTCCCACTAATCAATTCCTGTCTGGTGCAGAAGGCTGCAAAAGAACATTTGTTGTCCACTCACTGCGCTATTGGTTTGGTTTTGTTCCACTGGTGATTACAAACTTTCAATAGACCGTGAAAAAGTTTGCTCTCCATGTTTTTCATGCACAGCCTACTAAGTATGGTGTTGAGAAACAGATCCACGTGTGGATACATTAGGAAGTACATTAGTATGGACAAGTAAGAAAAACAATTATGCCTGAAACTGAAGTTGAATGTTGTTAATCATTCCAATACGAGCCTTGCATACTACATTATTATTGGGTTTCCAGAAGCTTTTAACAAAATGGTTCGTATTTAATGTTTGCCAGTTGCTATCTCCTCCCTTTAGCTCAATCACACACACACAGCTGTTCATGCCAGTGCTCTAACTCGTTGTTATAAGGATCTCGGAAAACTCAAAGGCATCAATCAGCTGCAGCAATAACTTTGGGTTTTATATAATATGATATGATAAGTAATTTATAACACGCCTGGTAAGTGTTTCTAGGCATGACAAGACAAGGAAGGGGGACAAAACAAATGATCTTACTAGGCCTTGTGTCATTCAGAACTTGAAAGCGCAAGGGCAAGGGAGGGGAGAAGTGCCATGGGGAGCGAAGGGGAGAGTACAAAAAGCAAGCTCAAGTGAGTGTTGTTGGGGTGGCCGGCTCTAAGTAAGTGTGTGGAGGCAGAGGATGTAGGGTTGCAGATACAGTCTCTAGTGCACTGTAGGCCTGGAGGCAGTGGCCTACTGGTTGGGAAGGAGCCTGATCCCCATGAGGTTCAGAGAGTGGCCAGGTAACTAGTTAGCACAGATGAACAGGAACATCAGCATGGGAGAGTGACAGAAAGCAGAAGCGAAATGGAAGGCCTTAAATTGCTTCCGGAACCTGAGGTGATCCTGCTCAAGTATGAGAGAGGCAGGGAGGATGTTCCAGAGGAAGGCACCATATAGTGAAAGGAACAGTTATCATGGGTTAGAATAGCAACAGATGCATTCCAAAATGCGAACCAGATTACACTAAAACAGCCCCTATGATGGTATTACAGAAACCGTGCACTTGTACAAGTGCAACTAGCACCAGAGCAAATGTTGCCCTACTGCAGAAAACATATTCTTCCAATGAATTGTATCCACCATGGAAGTGTTTTATCTAGTTGTGGTCATTTGCCCTGGTGCAAACACACTTTGAAAGAATGGACAGTTTTACAGAAGATCGGCACTGGTAAACGTGCAATTAGCACAAGCGCAAACACTTTCCTAGTGCAAAAAAATATTTTCTTTCAATGGATTATTGCACCAGGGCAGCGTTTTCCCTAGTCATAGTCCTTAGCCATGGTGCAACCATTAATTGAATGAATATATTGTTTACACTAGAATATTGTTCACACTAGTGCTAATTGCACTTGCAATTGGTGCTCAGTGACTGTAATATCAAACCTGTAATGCATACACTTATTTTACTTTTTGGTAAGAAAAATATTAAGCGCACTATCCTAGCAAAATTGATACAAAAGCCATGTCCATGCTGTACCTCTTTCAGTCCATCTTAACACTATTCTGGAGTAGAATGGTCACTGAAGTCAGGATGAGATCTCAGATGCAGATTTGGCATGCATTTCCATATTCTACAGCGAGGTTGTTGTGAAATGTGAGAACTTCTGGATTGTCTTAATTTTTATGACACCGTATTTCTACCTCACACTCAAGCACTCTGGAATCATTAACAAATATAAATAATTGTTGAGCCTGTTGCAAGGATGTATTGCTACCATAACTACCATTGGTCCACCCGGATTATTGCCAACTCTATTATCCTTCTGTCATTGATGATCCTTGCGTCATCAATCCTACCTCTGTCCAAGCTCTTTCTCAGTGATGCCAAGTGTACAGTGGTGGCCCTATTCCAATGGCATGACCTACCTGTGAGAAATGTCTGCCATCTGACCCAGAAATTGTTCAAGATGCTTCAAAGATTTGCAGAAAAGCTATCTCTATATCATGGGATAAACCTGGCCTCATATCCTTTGTTAAACAATAGCATTATTGGGTCAATGCAAACAAGGGAAGGATAATGATAACGCTGTAATTTTTCGTAACCCTTTCCAATTTAAAATTGGTGGAACTCATTATTTTAGTCGGGTAAGAGAGCTCAGCCGGTTGATTGCTTGCTGCTGCAATCTGATTGTGATCTGCAAGTCAAAGTCAGCCTGTTGAAGGTCATATGAACATATGCTGGAACAACTTTGCATAGCCCTTTTCAGCACTGTCGCAAATTCAAAGACGTTTCACTTTTGGCAAACCTGAGGTTAGGAAGTGCTAGCTGCTCATTTGCTGAGGTTCTGCAGTGCTGGCTGCTCATTTGCTGAGGTTCTGCAGTGCTGGCTGCTCATTTGCTGAGGTTAAGCAGTGTTGGCTGCTCATTTGCTGAGGTTCTGCAGTGCTGGCTGCTTATTTGCTGAGATTAAGCAGTGCTGGCTGCTCATGCACCAAAGCCTCGAGGTGTCTTTCTGCAATCACTGCTTAAGTCCTGAACTACTCCCAAGTCAATATTCATGCAACTCCCCATTCTGACAGACCTCTTTTTGCTTGAACCTCATCTTTGCCTTTCTATGTTTACTTGTGAAACAGGTTTCAGATGGCTTCATACTAACGTTTCAGCTTGCAATACCCGTGTTGCTGTGCCAGTGTGGCTCTGCTCGTTTCTTGTGAAATCCGGGCCCTGACAGTTTCTGCAGACTCGCTCTGCCCTTAGGATGCTTCCTTTTTCTGTCAGCTCTCTGAACCACTGCAAACATCTAGCACTTCTTTTGCAAAGAGGAAGTAGCTGTGTTGGCCTGAATCTACTTAATACTGTAGTATCTTCTCCACTTTGCTTTAAACATGTTTTCCTTCGACCCATGTTACACTCTTCCATGCAGTTCCCAGACCTCCCTAATTGGTGACCTCTCTCACTTGGTGGGTATCCCATCCTCCGTCTCTGTGTGTTCCTCCTAATAGATTGGTTTCCATTTGTGTAATGTGCGGCCAAAACCTTCCAAAGGATCAGTGATTGGAGGTTTGGCAAATCATCCAGCTCAATTACTGGTTGACCTTCCTGTTGTTTCCTCCAGTGCTGTGTAGAAGGCCTTGTATGTGTATTCCACATTGCTTTACATTAGTACACAATTAGCATAAAGAAACTACCGGAGTCCTTTTTTTGTGTTGTGGTGTTCGCGGTGTCTGTAATATCAGACATTCATCAGCATGACAGCGTGGTCTACTTTCCAAGGGTGCTTAGCTGCCAACGCCCCTTGCTGTGCATCCAGTAATGTTTACTTTTGCATGACCGTGGCTGGTTTACTTCTTTTCACAGAAGCCTGCTCCCCAGTTCGACCACATTTTCTCATTATTCCCGTTTTCCCTTGCAGATTTGTACCTTTCCTTTTCTCCCTGCGTTATTCGTTCTTCCCACTTAATGCAGCTCAAAATAAATGTGCCATGCACATATTTTTACTACTGTAAGTACTAGAGTTTAGGTACTAAACATTGAAAATATGAGCTTCTGTTTAGTAAAGGAAGGGCTTGCACAGGACTGCAGGCTGAGAGGTAAGGGACAATATGGTGCCTGACACTCCCAATCATGCAGGTCGGAGTGGGGAATTATTACAATAGATTGGGTCTGGGCCATGCATTGAAAAGTTTCACACAGTATCATAGTTACAAAGCAGGTCACCCACAGAGATGTTCTTCAACCATAGTTCATGCTTGAAAATC
The DNA here is from genome assembly GCF_040938575.1 of Ambystoma mexicanum. Classification (NCBI taxonomy): domain Eukaryota; kingdom Metazoa; phylum Chordata; class Amphibia; order Caudata; family Ambystomatidae; genus Ambystoma; species Ambystoma mexicanum. Next base: position 1,179,348,187 of record NC_090929.1, read on the forward strand.
CCCACCTTACTACAAATCCATCACTGACGTGCTGACCAAACTAGACTCCTAACACTGAGAATACCAGAAACTGAGGAGGAACGCTGTCAAATGCTAAAAGAATGAACTTGCTGAATGAAAATGTGGTGCCACAATCTGAACGGTTGAGGAAGCAGATCACTAGCGGAAGCCAGTTACTGGGCTTCAGGAATTATGTGACAAATTCCCCAAGAGAAGAACTTTTGTATACCTCGCAACACTTTTCAACAAACCACACAAAGAAGAGGTTACCCAATCCCTGGGAATTTCTAACAGAGAGGCCTTAAAATAATTCCACCTTTGAATCTTCATTACATTACGATAACCTCCTGGGGCCAGTTTACAGAAACTTTGCACCGGTGCAAGAGCAAAGTTGCACGGTATTAGCACTAGGGCAAAGTTTGCCCTATTTATAAAAACACTGGGACACATTAGAGAACCATTGCACAGTGACAAGTGCAGTTGGGCATATTTTAGGCACCAGGGCAAAAACGGCCCTAGTGCAAAAAAAATGCATTTTTACTGCATTTTTGCACCAGGGCAAAGTTCTATCATTTATTGCTAAAAGTATTGCTGAAGGCAAGGCTATCAACTTAGATCTTTTTGTACTTTGTATTTGTATTTTATTTGCATTTTAAGAACGCCTTCGCCAAAGCGCTTTACAATAACTTAGAAAAAAGGGTACTAAAAAAAAAAGGTTCACATGAAAAAGGGACAGACTTTTCAGAAAGGAGCGCCAGTAAGAGATGGCCTTTAAGGCGAGATCAAAGGATCTGAAGGGAGGGAGAGGCATGGATGTCAGGAAGGACATCATTGCCTAATTTAGGAGCCAGTGGAGAGAATGAATGAAACAGCAAAGCACACACGGGGGCTTAAGAGTGGAAATAGAAGATTTTGGGACCAGAGAGAGCATGCAGGTGTATGAGGGGAGACATATGAGGAGAGATATGTGTGAAGAAGTTCATGATAACATGTGAATACTATGCACAGACAATTAAAAAGAAGTTGTGAGTCAAAGGGAACAAGGGAGATGGAGAAAAGTGAGTGCCTAAGGGAAGAGTGAGGTGGCAATTGAAAAAGAAGACAAACTGCAGAATTGAAAATAGATCAGAGACGGGTGAGATGAGAGGATGGAAGTCCCATAAGCAGTCAAGTCTAGAGTTTAGTTTAGTTTAGTTTCTTTATTTATACCGCACGCCGAACCCTGGGGTAACCGGGCGCCGGAGACTTAGATGCAGTTACAACATGGCAAGAATATACAATATACAATAATACAAGACTGTGAAATAACAACAATAAGTGTGGAAGACCAGGTTACAAGCTGGTCGACAGGGACATGCGGAGAGGAAGTACATTAGGCAGAGTTTCTGTTGGAAAGCCATGTTTTAGTTTTGGCTCTAAAAGTCCAAAAGGAGGGTTCTGTTCTGAGGTTTAGCGGAATAGCGTTCCATAGTTTGGCAGCTAGGACCGGGAAGATGGCGCTACCGGCTTTTTTTAGGGCGAATTTGGGAACGGAAAGGCAATGTGAGTATGGCGTTCTGGTTGGTCTAGTTGAAGTGTGGTTGTGGAACTTGTCTGGCAGGTATTTGGGTGCATCATTGGAGCGGCATTTATGGACAATGACGAGGGATCTGAGGGTGATTTTGTCTTGTACCGGTAGCCAGTGAGCATCTTGCCTGATGCTGGAGATGTGGGCGTGTCGTGGGATACTGAGGGCGGCTCTGAGGGCATTATTTTGAAGCACCTGTAGTTTGTTCATGTTGCGTGCTGACGTGCCGAGAAAGAGTATATTGCAGTAGTCAATTTTTGAGAGCACTAGTGCTCTGGCTAGAGTAATGGAGGCAGAAAGGAAAGGTTTGCAGGCGTTGATAAGCTTATTTGTGTAAGCTGTGGATGAGGCTGTGGCATTTACCTGTCTTTTGAGCAAGAGAGTGGAGTCTAGATAAACCCCAAGGGTTTTAATTTCTTTGGCAACTGTGATTAGGTTACCGTCTATGTTGATGGACGCGTAACGGGGGTCTAGTTTGTTTAGCCGTGGTTGGGATCCGACAAGAAGGAGCTCAGTTTTCTCATCGTTGAGGCATAGCCCGTGCTCTGCCATCCAGGCTTGGATCTCCAAGTATAGATTGTTGATTCTGGTGGAGTCCTCGTCATAGCACCCTGATAGGGTGATGAGAACCTGGGTGTCGTCAGCATAGTTTGTGTATGTGACACCCAGGTTGTCTAGGCGGTCAAACAATAGCTTAGTGAAGATATTGTATAGGGTCGGCGAGACGCACGAGCCTTGAGGGACGCCGCATGTGATGGGACAGGGAGTGCTGAGGCCCCCGGGGAGAAGACCCGGGTGGTTCGGTTGGTTAGGAAGGACTGGATCCTGGCAGTCGCCTGGTTAGAGAAGGCCGCTGACATCGTCAGATGTTCCGTGAGGATCTGATGGTCGACGAGGTCGAAGGCTGCTGATAGATCTAGCAGCAAGAGAATGGCTAGATTACCCTTGTCCTTTGCCTCGTCCATCTGGATTTTTAGGTCCAGTAGGGCTGACTCTGTTCCGTGCCTTGGCCTGAAACCGGATTGTCTGAGACCCAGGAGGTTGTTGTCTCCCAGGTGCTTCTGTATTTGCAGGTAGGCCACTCTGTCTAAGATCTTTAGGATGTAGGGAACGGTGGTGATTGGCCTGTAGTTGGTTGGGTTATTGGGGTCTAGGTTAGGTTTTTTTTAGCAGTGGCATGACCCAGGCCTCCTTGAGGGTGCTAGGCACTGAGCTTGATTTGAAGGATGCGTTGATAAGGGCTGTTATGAAGGGGGCCAGCATGTTGGCGCCTTCCTGGATGATGGAAGCTGGGCATGAGTGCCCTTGGCATCTAGAGGGTTTGAGGCCCTTAATGATGCTTTCTACTTCTTTAGTGGATACTGGTGAGAAGGAGAAGGGGGGGCAGGTAGGTGTTTTGGGAGTAGTGGATGGTGGATGGTTTGTTTTTTTGGATAGGTTAAGCTTTTTCAGTTCGATTTTGGATTCTAACATGGTGATTTTGTCTGCTAGTGCTTTTTGAATCCTCTCACACCAGTCTGCATCTTTCACGCAGGTTTCTGCCAGGGTGGGGGGGGGGATTCGAGTTCCATGAGGATATTGAAAAGCTCTTTTGTTTTGGATTTGGCGCTCTCAATTCTGTTGTCATATGTCTCTTTTTTGGCCTTTAAGATGGCAGTTTTGTAGGTGGTGGCTGCTATTGAGAGATGTGTTTTGTTGGAGGGGTTGGGCGTTTTTCTCCAGGTAGCTTCTGTGGCTCGTTTGGAGTTTCGGAGGATTTTTTGCTCTGGTGTGAACCATTTGTTCATGTGGGCTGCCGGTTTGGCTTTGGTGAGTTTTAGTGGGGTGATGGTGTCAACTGCTGATTCTAGCGTTTTGTTGTATAGGTCAGCAAGTTTCTCCGCATCTAGGTTAACATAGTTTGTGGGGGTAAGGATGTTGTCTAAGAGTGGGCTGAGGTTTTGTAAGGTAATGTTGCGGTTATTTCTGGTGAGGGCTTGGGGGATGATGGGGGTGGGAGTGAAATGGAGGAGAAAATGCTAATCTTACTAGCATGAAAGAAGAGAAAGTGGCCAGTTTTGCATACTTTTAAGAGATGAATGTAACAGATTCATGCCGTGGAAGAGATATGTTGAGAGAAGGAGAGCGCAGAATTAAAAATGACACCTAAATTGCGGGCCCGTAGGAGATGGTGAAATAGAGCATGAGGAGAAGGAGATAGTGGGGGGGGGATAGAGAATGTTAGTTTTAGAAGGGTTGAGAGAAAGGTAGCGAGAAGACATCCAAGATTGGATAGCTGGACAGCAGGAAGAAACCCAAGAATGAAGAGAGTCAGAAAAGGATGAAAAGGAAAGGAATATCTGTGTATCATCTGTGTAGAAGGGACAGGGAAGATTAAAGGATTCGATGAGAGATGCCATGGGAATCATATAGATAGAGAAAAGGAATTAACCCAGAACAGAACCTTAGAGGACACTGTAGAGAAGAAGGCTGGAAGGGGAGGTGTTACTGGACCAAGAAACAGAAAAGCTGACCAGAGCCCTGACAATTACTACAGCAGGATATCACCACAAGCTAATCAATGGCCTAAAATGTTTACATAATAAGACCTGAGAAAAGGGTAACATATGACAACAACCCTAGTGACACCAGCCCTGAAACCATTGATACCCATGGAAATGCTATGCGGTATTGCTGTCAAACCAACGATCAAATGAAAGACCACATGCTTCAAGCAGCAAGCCTAATGCAGCAGAGGCATGGGTTATCATCACAACATTACCCTCTCTACTTGCCAAAGAGGGATCAGCAGTCAGCCACACATGACACCATCCATTAATGATCCTTTAAGAACCCTAATTGCTGGGCAGATGTCTGGGATTCAGTGCACCTCTTTAGGGTGGTGGTGGACTGAGAACATATCACCACAGGGCGATGACAGAAGAACATTGGTTAGGAGTCCAAGCTACACATGTGTTTGTACTACACTTACCTATGACAAGCACACACTACTTTATCTGAAGTGGATAAATGGGATGTGCATCACTGTGCAAACTCTTAAAGCAGTGATCTTTAAACTGTGGAGCTGTCCCAAATTGGGAGCCTGGATGATGGCGAAGGGGTGCAAGGTTTTTAAAAAGGGAGAATGTTGACTGCTTTCATTAGAACATATAAACAGTTCTTGTATTTGAGGTGAGTGTAAAGACTGGAGGGGGGTGTCTGTACTTCTGCTCTCTATATGGTAGAGGGGAGTCACAGAAGACCCCAGCCAAGATTCTCTATTATGGTAGCAATGGACGAGCAATCAAGGCCTAGCTTCCAGTCTAGTCCCCGAACCCCCACAAAGGAATGTCCACACACTGTATTACTGAAAACACAGTCTTTATATGATTAATATTCAAAGGTATGTACACGATCACAATAACGCACTTTGTACTCGGAAATCAACAATGATAAATATATACAATTCTAAAGTGGTACCACCAATGTTATCAAATCTCATTAAAGTGCATCAACTGTACGGTTAAAATGTCACACAGGTCAATAACGAGGAAACCAACAATAGAGATAGGAAGGAACGCAAGATGGTTGCAACAATAGGCAGATTACTGGCCTCTACATTTAGACACCGTTCTGTGTGGAGATCCCCCCCCCACCTGGGCAACCTGTAAAATAGAGATATATAGCACAAGCCCAGTCTATATATTGTTCAATAGCCTTATTTCCTCCTATAATGTTTTACCCCCCCAATGTACCTGGTGGAGTAGAGTTCTTCGAAGGCGCGTCGAAGGATCCTTCTTGAGTGACTCCCTTTAAAGCAGGAGCCACATATCGTCGAGAGGCATCGAAGATGGTGAACTTGTCGTCGACGGCGGCCATGAGAAGTTCAAGGGTGCCAAGACCCTGATGTCGATCCAGGTGGTGCTCGTCAGCGACGTCCTGCGAGGATGAGGTGACGAGCGATAGATTGTTTAGGACCGCAAAGAGTTTTGGAAGAACTGTGGCCCAACAAGGACGTCGAGTCATCAAAGTCTTTGTGGCCTTCAGGTGGCGGGAAACCCACCGGCGGATTCTCCTCGGCGCGTTGGTCGTCCTTGACTTTCTCCGGCGGGACAAAGCGGTCGACGTTGCGGACAAGGGAGTCCTTGGATTCAAAATGTTCTTAGGCAAAGGAGCAGGCTGCTCCGGTCATCAGCGGCACGGCGTCAAGTGGTCCCCACGGCTGTGCGGCACAACTTCGACGTGCCTCCAGCGGTTACACAAACCTGCGAACCCTGGTCAACGGTAATGGACTTCGACGGCGGCGAAGTCCGGGTGCTTTACTTCGATCTCCTCAGCGGTCCCGTCTCGGGTCGGCCGCCTTTCGAGGGTCTGACTTCCAGGGAGCTTCGGCAAAGGTTAGCGGTGCTCGATGGTCCCTCGGAGCACGGGAAGAGGGCGCCTTACTCTCTCAGATCAGTGTTCGACGGATTTGGCAACTTTCAGATCGGTCGAAGCAAATGCAACAGCAAGTCTTCTTCTTCCAGCTCGGCGTCGAGGATCAGCAGTTCCAGTTACTCTTAATGTAAAGATACAGATTCTGACCGTTTCTGAACAATTTCCAGTGGTGAGAGGTCCCCAGATATACTATCTTGTCTCTCATCCACACTGCTGGGTCAAGCCCCACAGCCAATCATACAGAAGGGCATTCATGCAGTCAGTCAGCCAATCAGGCACACAGTGCATTCAGGCCATCCTCCTCCCTCTCAGACACTCACAACAAGGAATGTGGATTGGGAAAAGTACTCAGCCATTCAACACTACACACTGCATTCAGGCCAGTTTCGGGCAGGGCTGTCTCAGTCTTTGTCTCTCATACCAAAAACCAGACAACCACAACAAAAAGTGTATATTGGTCACACATGCCATTCACCCAGGTCCCACCCACAGGAGGTACCCACAACATACAGTCACCGGGAAGGCTCCAGCTAGTCTTGCTGGGCCTTCACAACACCACCATATATGGAACTTCCACCCAAAAGCCATTAGGGGGAAGGGACAGAGTCAGGGCTTCCCAGGACTTTGGGAAAACAAGGTAATAGGTAATAGAAAGCAAGAGGCCATGTGGGTCATCTTGTTTTCCATCCGGAATCAACTGATTCCTAATGGCAGGGCCTGGGTATCCCAAAATGGAGGATACTCAGCGCACCTGTCAAATTCAGCATGCAGCTGCCACCAGCCCATACCCTGCTCTGCGGGCCACCCACAGGTGCCCAAATACATACACTAGGGGCACAGGGTTGTACTCCCACCCATGGGTGCCATAAGGGTATCCCACGGGTCTGTTCACCAAACCAAAAGAGAGAGAGCTGCACCGCCAGGAGTCCCACATGAATTCCTGCGCGGAAAATATGACAGAACACACGATAAAAAGGCAGTAAAGGACAAGGATACGGAGGCCCTGTCCCTCCGATGTATTTCCAGCATCACAGTGAGGACACCAACAATATTTTTAGTCAATGAGGGGCGCAGCATAAACAAGTTTGTACACCACTGTCTTAAAAAAATAGATGGATATGTCAGTACTCTTCCCAACTATGTGGGTCATGCCCCACTGTAAAGCGCTGATGGCCCCACATCAGACAAGGAAGGATGTAGAAGTACAACAACATGCACATCCACAAAGCTGAATGATCCCTTTTATTTTCTATTCTTTTCGACTTACTGTGCATAGTTATAAACATTACTTGTAACAAATAATGTATACAATAACACACCCTAGAGCTCACTTCACTTCACAACTACACAATAAAATGGCAGAATCGTATGCAATGATAAACTATCAGAATCGGGATATTGACTTTTTTTACCTTACACTCCCGTGTTCTGTCATTGTACACACACATGTTCTTGGACCTGAACCACATATATGGACTGTCCTGCCATGCCAAGCTTCATGTAATTTTTGACAAATCATGAAATTGAAACAACAAAGCAAACCAAAGCAGAAAAAAAAACAATTGGAAACATAGTTGTTGAAGTGATGGCAATTAGATGACACCACTTATGGTCTAAAATTAACCGTCTCAGATATCTCACAGGGTTAAGTATTCACTCTAGAGCCATGTGTGGATGTTGAATGTCTCAGATTTAAACAGCGGCAGGACACAACCTTTCCTCCCTCTGTGATTATTGAATTGAAAGGTATAACATAGATTGATAACAACTGTGTAGTAGCCAGCACTATATCGGAAAAGTGTTAATTTCTTGCAATGTGCTGGGCTGGTATCCCTCTGATATTCTGTTCTGTCCTTTTCTTTGCTGGCATTACCTGCGTTCACTCTCTTCCTCAATGTTCTGCAATTATCTTGTAACAGGCAAGTATGTGTTTCTGGACATGCTCATAACATGCTTGCATTTCCTCCAGATCGCCCTGGTGCATGTCTCTGTCCTGAGCCTCCACTTCTGTCTAATCGAACCTGTCTTTGAAAGAACCTGCTCGCCGAATAGGCCTTTCTATTTCTTTGTTTATTCTTCAGGTTTTAGATCGGCCTTTGGCCTTTCCTGATTGCTTCCCTTAAAGGTGAACACTATCGAGTTTCATTAGGCTAGGAAGAAAACAAGATTGTTTTGGTTCTTACTGGAACACAGAACCTATTAGATGTTCTTACGGAAATGAGATTCTGCGTGGTCGGCTTTTTGTTTCTTTGAAGCCCTTCGCGAGATGTATCAATGTGCTTATCATTCCATGCTGTATGTGTATGGGGTCTACCGGTTGGAGTCCAGAATCCATCACTTATTTATTTCTTCCCGAAAGCGGTGCACCTGTGTCCCGTCAGGAGGAGATTATGTTGATGAAAATGCGCTGGCTCTTGCTAAGGCTTTAACATGGTGTCATGGTCATGTGGTCTGATAACACGGATTACAGCTGGCAATGACACTGTACTTGATGCTTAATGATTCACTCTTGCCCTATAAATAGGAGGTGCTTTCCTTTAATGGGGTCATTTTCAAAGACACGCTAATTGAATGCAGGAGACCACCAATGCTGGCACTTACGTATGTATTGCTTGTCGCCTGTATGCAATTTTAAACACTCTCAAAGCGTAATGTAATTGTGAAGAGTACATGTCAGCGAAATTGCCTTAACCCTTCCTTTTTACTCTCTGCTTTGTGAGAAATAGAACACTGCTTGTAAATTACACTTTGCAGGGGGCTTTTTGTAATGGATTCCAATAGAATCGGCCTGGTCTTTAACAGGTGCTGAAAGAATCCTTTGGTTTTACGCCTGCATGAACATGGCACGCAGTTGTAAAACCACGTACTCGCTGCAGTTGTAAAACCACGTACTCGCATGTAACAGAGGAGGAATGTGTATTGGAGATGCAAACTACACTTAGCTGCCCTCCTGTACCTTGACACAGCAGGAAAATTAGACGGCTCACACAATGAAAGCATAAAGGCACGTTTATGCTTTCGATCCAAGCACCATTGATTTGAAAAAAATGACCCTGAAATTGTCTACAACTTTCCCAAGCTTGGCCTTTATCTAAATTAATAGATTCGCATGAAGAAAGATATTTATTTGGCCAGCAAGCTCCTTTAACTTTCTTTCTGCTTAAGAAGAGGCGTGAGTGACACACTGCATATGACAGGCATGTTTCCAGGTAGCCTTAATGGTCTTTATGACATCAGAGTGGCACCCAATGATTGCGTATTTAAGCAGACCCGTTGATCGCCAGACATTTCTTTTTGTTGCATCAGCAGCTCTGCAGGGTTATCTTGAGTATTTAGTTGAGTTGAGGAGTATTTAGTTAAGTCAATGTTAACATTATCCTGCCAAGATTTCAGCAGCATTCAGTTATCTAACTATTAACGAGTAGGGCCCAGCAAACTGGTTCAGGTGTTTGTCGAGAAAAGGTTAAAGTCAGCCAGGGTTAAAAATGAGGGGCCAATGAAGGTAGACAGTCTGCTATGGCCTCCGATAGTGCCCTTTAACTAGGGAAGTCATTTAGGGGTCACCAGGGGTCGCACTAGAGGTCTCCCTTGCTACCCCTGTGGTCTCCCTTGCTACCCTTTTACACAAATTGGAGGTCCTGGGCAGTGGCCAATGCCATGTGGCTCTTTGTTTCTAGAGTGGCCGGCTTTCTTGATCAAGCTTATTAAAAAAACAGGAGGTTCCACACTTTGAGCAGTGATCCTAAATAAGAAAGAATAGAAATAACAAATAATTTATCTTTCTGGAATTCTATACAATAATTGCTAGACTCATTAAAGTTTATTTGAGGTAAACTTCAGGGGGCGAGTCACTGAATTAGTCTGTTCTTAAACACCTCAATTCACAATGCTGACAAACTACTCCAAAAAGCATTTTAGAGTAGAAAAGCATCCATTTCAGACTATATATTTTTTTTCGCAAGTTGCAGTTATACCTTGTTTTTTTCTGCCGATACATGTGGTGATTCTTTGTTGTATGAAATGTTTGTCACGTTACAGCGATATTGTAACCATTTTTTTCATAGTGTACTTAGGAACAATGCTATGTGATGCCACTTCCTGTTTTGTCAAGCGGTAAAAGGTTGTGTTCCATAATTTCCCATGATGTCACTTCCGGGTGTGGTGAAATGACGTCACTTCATGTGATGTCATCAGAGGTCAAGGGTCATGTGATGTCACTTCCGCTGCCCCAGGCATTTTGGTGAAATGACGTCCCTGCCTTTAACCTGTCCCCATGCTCCTGTTATGCGACTGGAGGCTGCTGGAAATAGAACCAGTTTAAAACATTTCTTGGAGTACTGAAAAGGATGTCCTTGACAACAGAGGGAAGGGAAAACCCAGGTGTTTTTAAGAGGTGGGACAGCAGATTTATGTCTCAAAAGTCACTAAAGTTTGAGCATGGTAGCACATAAATATTCAGTGTTCTTTTTGGGAGGGATTTGACCCTGCCGATCTAATGGGAATACTTTACAGATCAGATCAATCCAAATTCTTCAATGTGGACACACTCAAAATTGGATTAAGTCAAGTATTCTATTTCAGATTGTCAAAAGAAAACATGCATTTCAGATTGATTCAGAAGCTTATTTGCAGAATGTAAGCTCAGGGTAATCATTTTTTTAATTAATTTGAAATTCACAACATGTTTATCAAAATGTATGATTTTATGGATCAGAAATTGCTAAGGTGGGTTGAAAAGAATGGTGGAGGGCTGCCAGTAGAGCAAGCTCCGCTTCTGTCTCTGAATTAGTTCTGTCTGATTTAACATGAATGCAAATGAGCTGGAGATGTTTGCCAGTACTAAGTGTATGTTTTTCGTTGCTGCAGTAAATTAAAAGCAACAATTATGTAACAGGCAGCCATAGGAAACATTTGCACACAAAAAGAACACAATGAAATTGTATGTTTTGTTTTGTTTTCAATGCTCTTATTAGCATTTCATGATACAACATATAGTGAAAAGGGCAAACTAGTACCCACACCAGAAATAACGACTACTATGCTAAAGAAAATAATCAGTAAGACAATACTATTACAAAGGCATATTTACAAAGTAAGGGTCAGATCTACAAGAAACATCTAAGATCTTCCTTAAATCACCAGGCAGTCAAACCTATAGTAGCATTAAGCACCCAGGAGAGGTGGTGAGTTTGGCTGGTGATGGACTGCCAACCTTAGCCATGGTGAGCCTAAGGGAAGGAATGGCTCAAGTGAAGACTTGGGGATCTTACCCACCGACCCACATGACCTCCTTTGTGCTTACAGCCATAAGCAGCCCTGGGCTCCCTCCATGATGTTAATAGTTTTTTATTATCATATTTTCATGGAGAATCGACTGTGTGATGCAAGCACAAGCCAGATTCCCTGTGAAAAAAAGAAAAACCAAGATGACCAACTTGCAACGTAGAAAGGGACGTAAATCCTTTTCCTATGTTGCTGGTTGCCATCCAATAGATGAGGAATGGCGGTGAGGCACCAGGGTGGGTAAGAAGGGTAAAAGGGTAAGTGGAGTTAGGGAGATGTGTAAGAATAAAGACCTGAGTCAAAAAGTAAATACTGATCAGGGGCACACGGTACATTGAACATTGGAATGGGACTGAGGGTTTATCTGTTCACATCAAAATGCATACCCACCCCCCTTTATGACATCATCTTGTTTCTACTCTGTGTTGTTTGTCACTATTATTTTACTCCTAGTCGACTTTGGTTAGAACATTCTTAGGTCCCCTATTGCCATCAGGCAATGCTTGAGCATTGTGAACTGGACTGTGCATATGTACCAACATTGCTGACTGGGAACTTTCCTCGGGAGGGATCTGATCAGCGGCGTGGTTCTGGTCAATTTTGGACTGTGCCTCAGGCTGGATTAGGATGGGCCCTTCTGGTTACTGGACACGTCAGATGACCGGAAGCAAGTTTCAGTGGGCAAACCTTAATGATAGCAAGCCAAGCTGAATCAGAATGATTCTTTTAAGTTCTGGAGGTTTGCAATTGGGTCAAGCTAGGAAGAGTTCTACAATGCTAAAGTCGGGATTCTGCAAAGAAATCTGTATCTTCAAAAAGTTCTGGAGTCAGCTACAAGATGAAGAGTTCTGGACCAAGGTGCTGCGCGTCAATCTGGATGGGTTCTGGAAGCAGTGTGTCCTATGTGTAGTGAAACTTCTATATTTATTCATTGCAAAGTTAATGGCATGGGCAGAACTTCAAAAACACACCCCTATGTCTGTGAGTGGCTACAGGCATGTGCTTTGTCCTGGTTGGCGGTCTGAACAGAGCTGTCATTTTTATGACAGGATTTGTAACTCCCAAATTGATTTTTACCAAAACATAACTTTTGCACACATGTACATTTCTAACATTATGTACCCTAATAAAATTGGACACATATATTTGATATTTGATTGTCTACATTTACATTCTTTCCCCATCCTTGTGCGAGCTGTCTTGGTCATTCTACGGATTTTTATCAATTTCAACTATAACGGTTTGGATTAATCATTTATACTTCGGTACAACTCTGGGCGCTGATCAGTGGATCATGTACATACAATTTTAGGTTTGCAACGTTGATCGTTCTGCTACAATAAGACATTTTTCATAACTTTTGTTCCGTAAATGGTACAAGTTTCATCAATGTATTCAAATCACAAGGCTGAAATGAGTTTAATGTCTACCAATTTTCAGATGTGTTCATCTTTAGGTTGTTCAGTTAAATAGTTCTACACTTTAATCAAACTTAAGGATTTAACATCAAAGTCCTCCTTTGTAACCTCCCCTTCTCAAATAGCAGCTGTCCAGTCCTTTTGATTAGGGAGGTGTGTCCCCCTTCCTGGAGGGAGGCTTCCCTGTAGAGATCAGTTGGGCAGCTTGACATTGTCCTCGGCTCAGCCCCTGACGAAAGTCTACTGAGGTCCCATTAACTGCATGTTATCATTATGTGGGAACCATTAGCATCACTTAAGCCTTCCGGTAGCAGGGAAGTTTCAAGCTTAGATGTCAACTTTCCCAGGCCAGGCACTGTCATTTCAGAATTAAATAGTTGATTAGCTCTAGACTGAGTTCCTGTACAATTCACCTACAATCTTTTATTTAAAAGATCTACAATGAACAAATTTTATAATGGATTTTGACAAATTAAAGGAATTAAGCCCTTCACAGAAAAATGCTTTAAACAGGCAGATTTTTCACTTCATCAGGAAAAAGAAAACACATTTAAACTGGCTTTGATGCTGCTTGGATTCCTCTGACTGACTGGAAAATCAATGATTTCCGCATTTTTTCCTTTCCATAATTCTCTGGGAAAATGACTGAATTTTTAAGGACATTTTCAGATTTTGCCCTTCTGTGGCCTTGTTTCAGGTGACAGCAGTGAGTCCTATTTTTACACCAACTTTGCCTGTGTGTGTGGCAGGGTGTGCAGCTATTTTGTGATTTGTGAACCATGCGCAATTTTGCATATTTAGTGCACACGGGGGTTATCGCCTCCATTTTTGGCAGTTTTCTTTCCCAATTGGCAAAGGGATGCAGTGTGGCGCATTGGCTTGGATAAAAATATTCCACAACATCCACTCAAGCAGGCCAACAATGGGTAAACAACCAGTGAAAGTATGCATACCAGTACTAGTTCATGGGTTAGGGACCTTTTATCTGCCTTACAAACACAAGAGGGAAGTAGGATTCGAGCATGCCGATTGGCGCTAGGAGTGCCCTCCTCTGAAGAGAAGGGGTTTTTGGTTTCTGGGCCCTAGGCAAAGCTGTTGCCTTTTTTGGAGGAATGTCCTTCCTCATTACATAAAGTACTGAGAACAGGGTTAGGTCTGAATGGGACATGCCTGCAAAGTACCCGAGTAAGCTTCTGCAATTATATATGTTTGCGCTTTCCAAAATGGACAAATGTATGGCCATGCTTTTTTATCCTTAAGTAGCTGTGGGTGTTTTCCAGAGGTTTTTATATGGCAATGGAGTGACATTTCAGAATGTATTCATGAGTGAAACACTGCATTCATCTAATGTGGCTTCTTGTCCTACTTAGCATTCTGCCCCTTTTCATGAGAAAACATTTCTCCTACCGACCCTAAGAACAGTTGAAGAATGTAAACTCTGTTATTCATTCTATAATGGAGTAAAAGTATAAATTAATTGTTTCATTCTTTAAACTAGGAGGGTTTAGGGTTCTCTGTGAAGATGCTGTGGTAGGCTAAGTAGAGAGATATATGAGACCAGAAGGTATGGTTTAGTACTCCTTTATTAACACACAGGAAAGAGTGGAAACATGAATGGTTATGGCTAATAGTCTAACTACAAAGGTGCTAGGGTATGGGTGACATAAAGTGATAATTCACTCTGGTGGATCACTGTCCACCCTCCCACCCACCCTCATCCTTGTGGTTACAGTTGATACTTGTGTTCATCCTCGTCTCTCCTAAGACACATTATGCTAAAAATCAAGTTCTAAGGTATCCAACACAGTATCACAAAATGCTACACTTATAAAGTTGTTAGCCTGATGGCTTCTATACTCTACAGAACATCCATTGATTAGCCAAAATCAATGTCCCATAAAGGTTCCTAATCTTAATAAGTATTTCTCTATTCTATGTTCCAAAAGTGTATGTTTGCTACTAACAGTTTAGGTGTTTCCTCCGCCTTTCTGCTTCCACCCAATGTCTTTTCCAGGGATGCCCTCTTGATATGAAGGTTCTACCTCTTCTCTCATGACACCTGGTTCTCTTGTGCTAGTCACAGTCTAATTTTTTCATCTCACACTTTCTGCATCAGAACTGGCTAGGTTAAGATTTCCCAGAGACATCCCTAGCCACCATATCACAGCCTTCTTTCCACAAGTGGTTAATTTATTAATTGTCCTTGTTACTTACACCACACATAGGTATTTCCCTCTCCATCCTGGAGATTCTTTTGGGTTATATTTAGTATCTCGTGGTATTATGTGATATTGTTTGGCAATATTTTGGGGTAAACTTATTGGGGTATTTGTATAGTGGTGAGACTAATTTCAGAACACTGCCTAATAAGTATTTCACCAGGGTCACTAATGGTAAACAAATACTGGACTTAGTACTCTCTGAATAATTGTCTCATCCTCTCCTGTAATACACTATCTACAATATCACTCTTATGCCTTTTGAATGTGTTTTAAAATACATAAAGCATGCCAATGGAATACAAGACATTCATTCGACCTCTCCAATTTACTGTGACTAACCTTGCTTTGATTTTTCTTACTGCACGTTATATCTCCCTATACATCCCAAATCAATGAGACTGAATGCAGCAGAAATACTCAGAGACTAGATTACCTTTCCTTATCATAAACAAGAAATATGCAAGTTACACATAATGACACATGCACCCACGATAATTCACAACATAAGCAAGGTTTTTACTGCAATGGGTTTCAAAGCTCTATCTGCGATAATGTGCAGAGCTCTGCTGGTTGTCGCCCTGACTTCGCATCAAAATTGGCAGAATAAATACACTCTGAATAACAGCAAAACTTGCATAAATATAAACATACTTTCACATGTATTTTTAAATTTGTATCACTAATGCAGTGCCTAAAATGAACGGAACTATTTAAGCTATGCTACATAGTATCAAACATCCTCTTCACACGTCCCTCAATTAACAGCACAAATACCTAGTTCTGTGGGTGATATTCCCCGACTCAGCTTGGCAGTAACCCAGGGTCATTCACAGATAAAGTTGCTCGAGACTTTGCAGCTCTTCTAAGAACTACCAACCCAGGAGATAGAAAGCCTTGTCCACCAGTCAGTCAGCCCAGGACACAGCCTTCTTCTGCCCCTGTCAGTGAGTGCAAGAATGCCCAGCCCTCTCTGCCTCATACCTTCTTCACAAAACACTCTGTCGCTCAAAAAGCACCTCCTCTTGACAAGATCATCCCACAAAAATAGCACATGATATCCTCTGTGCCTTTACCCAAAACGCAAACTGCATTGCTGAAGAGAACTTGTCACATCTCTCTGGCACTTCCTGCCCTAAAACAATGCCACGTCTTTAGGAGAACGGATCTCACATCCCACATCTTACAACACAGTGCATCTTTTTATCTTTTTCGCCTGCACGTTTAAAGTTAATTTTTTCCATTTCCAGAGCCTCATGCATTTCCATCAACCTGAGTCCAGTTTATATAATGGACTCATTTGCACTAAATGTTATTATTGGAATCTGTTGCATGTTACATGGGTAGGGTAAATTAGTATATCTGTTTCAGGTTAGTTTCTTTTTTTTAGTGCAACTCAGCCCATTACAATAGCATTGTGGAGCAAAGCAATCATTTTCTAGCATGTGTTCTGTGCATTGGCATCTATTTATATTCAGCCTGATTCTCATGCCCTTGAGTTCATCCATGAGTCTCACACCCTTGCCCTAATTACAATTCAAACCTTTGCTGAAATGTGAATGATGAAATGCAGAGTGTAGATGTTGAAATGCAGAGCCTACATTTCTACAGTCCTCTTCCGGTGCTTATCATGCAGACAAAATTGGTTTTAAGTTGCCTGACTGCCACAGCACATTTAAGCTTTTTGTGACAGGTGGGGTTTGTAGGATTTCTTACCCCAGTAGCCAAACAGTCTCTGAATCTTTATTGGTCTTGTTGACCTTATGGTTTCTTACTCACTACCCTAATTACTTCTCTTTCTTCATGGCGGCCTTACCTGGAAAGATTCCACAAGGCCACCAGCTTCCATCGCCCCTTTGACACTGTGTATCACGAGAGCTGACATCAATTTACCATCCTCCCCTCATAGCAAGTGTGCTGCTGCCAACACTCCATTCTCCCTTACATCAAGGGAGATGTTCTACATGCTTCCCCATGTCCTGAGCTTCTCTGGCTCCCTCGGGGGGCTAGGTTTCACGCCATATCCTCATTGATTACTGCTTTTTAGTATTCGAGCTTGAGACTCCAAATGGTTATTAATGATGTGCTGTGAAATTATAAAGCACAGAGTATCTGGCAATGTCATCTGGAATCTCATCTACTCATGGATTGCATCCTTTTGCTTCTCTGCATCTCCTCCTGTGTGCTTTCTTTGTGATCCCCTCAGATCCGAAAGATCTTCTCACAGGCATAACATAACAGGTCTTTCTGTTAACTGCATGTTCACCCCCAGGGGTATTCACAAGAAGCCAAGATACCGAGACAAGGAAGACACACACATTCATGGCAAACACATAACAAGGGGAGATGAAACAACAGATGGGAAAGGCAATAGTAATTATATCAATTGCAACTAAGCATATTTACCTGCAAGCAACTGAGTGAGTTCAGGAGCCTGAAGGGGAGGTCCAGAATGTTGGTCATTACTGGGAACTGGGAGCTGGAGGACTGACCCAAGAGAAAATTCCAAGGAGTAAAGAAAACTGGAGACACAGGAAAGGAGTAAGAGAATGGTGGCTTTCTAAAAAAAAAGAAAAAAAAGACATCATTTTTAAGCAATAGCTTTGTGGCCCATGGCATAGGGAAGTTTCCTAGGGAGTCAAGAACAGAGAGACCTAGAAACCATAGAGCAGGACAACAGAGTTAATATTAACATTGGAGCACAACAGGGAAACCTGGGTACCCAGTGTTGGTGAAAGAGAGGCAGGAGTCCCTGAGCAGTAAAGTTAGACAGTGCGCAGTGCTCCAATGTCCTGTGGATTGAAAAAGCTACAAGAGTGAAAAAAGGGAGGATGGTGGAACTGAAAGGGGTCAAATGATTGCCTAGAATGGTATAGAAGGTGAACGAGACTTAGAGGTCATTAAGGTTAAGAAAAAAGGAAACAAGTAGTGTTCAGAAGAGTTTAGAAAGTGCACAAATAGGTAAAGAAGGTGTTAGATAAAGTAGAGACTTGGAAAGTAGTGATAGTAATGTCCAAAGGGTAAAGAACGTGAGAGAAATAGACACAAATTTTATAACATTGAGAATAGTGCCCAAAAGGTTGACAGAGTTGGGAGAGACGTTAGACACTTTGAAAATGTAGACGGGGAGAAGAATAGGGGGTGAAGAATGTGATAGAGTGGGTAGGGGAAAGGCAGTACACAGATAAGAGTTGCTTATGGAGGGATACATAATTAGACCCACTGTATCTTCCACAAAGGAGAAATATCAATTTGCTTATCAGTCTGGTCACACCCACAAGGACAGTCCAGCGCAAAAGTACTAGGAAATTCTCCTCAGAACAAGAGTTCCAACAGCAGCAGCAGACACAGGTTTCTGCCTTGTAGGGTATCGTCATTAAGGCACAATGACATACCTATCCACCTGTTTCGGGATCCAGGGGCAACATTCACCATTGAATCTATTATATGAAGCTGGCTGAGACTTGTATCAAATCCTCATTGAGTTGAGGAAGCTGCAATCCAATGATGCATCAGATCTGAGCAGGTAACCCATCTGAACACATGCCCCTGGTCCAAACAAGACGTATGCTATGTACAAGGTGAACAAAGAAATTAAAACACATGTTCCTTAGATTGAGATTGCAAATACATGACAACCTGAGCAGAACATATGTGTTTGCTGAGCAACCTACAAGGCATCCCTGAATCTGCAGTGCTAGTTTCGTCTGAATAAGGCAAAATAAAAATCACAACTATTATCCCACTCTTTTGTGCAATAAGGGGGTGTTACTTTCTAAAGTTGAGGGTTATTATTCTGATCAGTATAGAAGAATGCAGTGTACTCTTTCTTTGGATTGGAAAGAGAGTGTGATGACACTGTGCACAGATAGCAGTGCACCAGGACACTCTGGTTGTGTAATACACCTACCAACATAGGCACTGTTTTATGAAACCGATGGGAACAGAACGTAGCCCAAATGGTAGATGTGAGATCTTTCATTAGAAAACACAAGGTATCTTATGGGTGACTTCCTAATTGGAATGTGATGGTAGGTGTCCATGGGATGGATCTATCCCAGTAAATCCTCTGGGAAATCCTCTGGGTTGAAGAAAAGGGGTATTTGCTGGAGGATCTACATCTTGAAGTGGCTCAGGTAAACAAGTACATTGTTCATGTTTGTGATTACCCTGCACTCTGCTCACATCTTTAACAAATCAGATGACCTAAATGATCGACTCAAGGAGTAAAGGCCAAATAAACCTTTATTTAGCATTCTGTTGTAGTTCTCAGGGTTTGTCCCCATCTTTGGGAGGTGATGCTTAAAGATTTAATGATACCTATGCTGCTGATGTAGTGTACATGAGGAGTATGAGATCCCTTTGGGCAGCATATACTACATATGTCAACATTAAGATTCATACTCAATTCCCCACCATAAAGTGCTTCAGGCAATTAATCCGATTTAACAGATTGCAATGCTTAATTTTCCACGCACTTAGTGTTTTAAGAATCGGTTTCCATCTGCCCATTGCATCACTTTGCATTTTTACTCTGGGACTTAACTCACAATATGTAGCATTATTGGCAGCTACTCTCACACACAGTAGTTAAAATAGATTAACCATTTTTTGCCAGAGTGCCTCATCTACCTACCTACCAATTACTGATAGTCAGATTGTATTTATTTTTGTATTTGAATTGTAAGGGTGCAGTAGTATAAGTCTGACAGTGGTGGCATGGAGATTGGCAAAGACTTTTATTCAGGCAAAAATAAAGAGGAAACCTATCTCTCCCTAACTCTAAGAGGGGTTTTCTTGCCTCTACTAAGGAACTAAGGAATTGGTCAGAATGTCCAAGTAAATAAAAAGAGTCCACTGTCATGTCAAAATGCCAACGTCTATCCCTCACACTGTAAATAATAGGAAAAGAGCAGTGGATCTTCTTGGTCCAGAAGAATCATTCCTTTTTGTGAAGAAAGTTCCAGATTGTGATTCTTTAAGATTTCAGTTCCAATTCAAAAGAAACAGTTTACAACTCAAACATCATTAATTAATGACCATAGCTTTGTTTCACTATTGGGTTCCTGGAGAAGGCCTCCCTTATCCAGGTATGTAGTTCTCAATACAGTGCCATGGGAATTACTTCCTTCCCCGGGTCTTCTTCCGGTTTACTTCACGTTTCGCAATCTTCAGTATTTGGGGTCCTGGAGAATGCCTCCTTTCTCCAGGTATTCCATTCTCACAGTGCCAGGGGAATGACTCCATTTTCTGGGCCTTGCTTGTGTTTGACTTCACAATACACAATCTTCGGGAAAATCATTTTGAGGTATTGCTTCTTTCTCCTGGGGTATTTTGACTTCACAGTTAAAAAGGGCTGGGCAGAATGACTCCCCTCCCCTAGGCCCTTCTTTAGACTTTAGCATGCAGTTCACACTACCAGCGGGAATACCTCCCTTCCCCAGGCTTCTTTGCTCCTTTTGGCTTTCAAAATTCACAGTTCAATATAACCAGGTGGAATGCCTCTCTTCCGCTAGTTTGATTTACACTTCAAAAGTTCACATTTCAGATGAGCTCACTGTCTTATGGGTGTGGTTCCAGACCCATGCATTTTTCCTGTCTTTGTGCAGTAACCCTGGGTCACTATCCTGCCAGGAACTGTGACTATGAAGATGTCTTGGATTGATCTTCATAAAAGGGTATGGGTCACAGACCTGGGGAACTCTCCTATTTAGGTGCTGCAGAACTGGTTCACTATCCTGTCAGGTACTGTGACTATGTAGATGATGTGATTGTACCTTCATTATAGGGTGCAGATCCCAGACCCATGTTTGAACACTTTTCAGCCCTTTTGGAGACCCACCAACCATCCCGTCAACCCAGGTACCTGAAAGGGGCTTGCCAGTATTCTTTGGTCAGTCGCGGACACCCCTCTGTGTCGGTTCTGGATTTCTGCAGTGTGTGCTGGTTTCAGGTATGCTGTGGCAGCCCTGCAGCATTTAGTTCCTTGTGGGCTGCACGTCTCCTGTCAATTGCGAGTACCAGCTGCTCCTTGCATCTGGACTCCTGCTTTTCCATGGCTCCAGTCAGTCTCTCCACGGGGGCCAAATATGGACAGATCTGCCAGCAGAGCATAGTCCACAGCAACAACCTCTCTCATTCTCTGCTCCGATCTGCTTCCCATCTCACGGTTTCTCCAGGGAGGGCTTCTCTCTCCTTCATGGTTTCCCTCTTCAGTTTTGAATGGGCTCTTCCATTCAGGTTTCAAGAGAAACTAGACTGTTCATTCACATTCTTGGAAGTGCTCACTATGCTTTTGCACTTCTTCTTCATCCCAGTACCAATCTTGAGGTCTTCCAGGGAGTCAACTGGGCTCTCCCTCATTTTAGTACTTAAGGGATACATGTCTCTTGAGGAGCCCAAACTCTGACTCTTCCCAGTACTTCCTATATTGGTGGTATAACAAAGATATATACGAATACTAGGGAAAGTGCTGGTGAAAGTACAGGTAGGATGGTGTGTTAGGGTGAAGTTGGCTATTGGGCTACATGTTCTCTGCAGGTCGCCACTAATCCGATAGGGTACTTCCCTTCCCATGAGATCCACCCGCTGAGTACCACCGCAGGGGGACTATAGAGTAATGGCCTCACCTCCCTTGTCTCATGGGAAAGGGCTCTGCCTAGAGGAAAGGGGACTACATCTGAAGATTTGTCACTGAATTTATACAGTGCTTACATTTGAACACTTTAGAGGTTACAAAGATAAAAAAAAAGTTAATGAACGGAACCAATGGAACAAAAACGATTTACAAACATAGAAATTTGAGGAAGACTGGAGGTAGGTTTTATGAGACAAACAAAATAACTTACAGTGACAGACAGCACAGTCCCTTGTGTGCTTTATTTTCACTGGGGACTGTGCTGCATGCCTGAGAGGAGGGACACATCCCTGCTATGCATTTTTGTTTGTTTGTTGTGGAGCCTCTTTGGTTCCATAGCAAATATAGCTGATAATAATGGCAGCCGAAGGGGGATTATAAGGCTGGCCCCAGTCCCTCTCTTTATTGCTTTAGTAGCATAGACACACTGCCTGACTGGAGAATAGTCTTCGTCTGTCAGTCAGTATGTTTACATCACAGAGAGGGTGGGAGAGCCATTTTAGAGGTGTTATGGGCGCATTTGGATAGAGCATGTAGATAAGGTAAATGTTTTTTATTGAATATGTATGGATCTATGCATATATGGATTGTATGCATGCATGTATGCATATATGTTGGTCTTTGCTTTTTTATTTTTTATTTAGGCATGCAAGGAGTTGATTGAATGCCTGGGTGAAAGTGTGTGTGTGTGTGTCAGCCTCCACCCCCTCTTAAGTGGCATGAATGCCCTACATCAAATGTACTTCCGCAAGTCTCTCTGTTGAGCATGTCATTCGGAGATAAAGCCAAGAAAAATAATAAGAGTGTTTTAGCATATAAACAAGGTAGTCAGATTTCATTCTTTCATTCTAGCAGCAGCATTTTCAATGTCCGGGAGTTGAGCAACCAAATGGCACATTGTAATAGTAAATCTGCTAGCTATAAATCTTTTGGGTAAAGAAAGCGAAGAAATTAATTATTCTGGTACAACATATAAAAACAGGATTGAGACACAAATAATCAGCCAAGAAAGGTGAGGACAAGAGATAGTGATTTTTGCATAGCACAGACTGTCGGTATTTGAACCATTAAGCTTAAGTCAAGATCGGCACATCACAAGTCTATTCATCAGAGACATGCTTTAAAATCATCCAAAATGGCAAGAGAATCACCGTGATGACTTGGGAGTTTTCAGCATAGATTAAAACTGGAAGCTGAAAGACTACTCCAGAAATGCTGGACGATGGTAACCTAAATATTAAACAAGACAGGGGATAAAATAAATACCAGGGGAACACCAGACTATAAGCGGAGGTAGTTCAACGTTATGGAAGTATGGACAATGTCTGGACATGATCCCCAAGAAACAATTGAACTCAATCAAAAACAAAGCCTTACATGTCAAAATAGGAAAGGAAGGAGATGAACAGCTGATGATCGTTGGCAGATTAAATGTCTGATTTAACCAAATCCAGGCAGCTGAACTGCTGACATGCAACACCTTCTACAGTTCAATAAGAATGCTGACCACAATTGGTTTGTAATCCATACTGGGATGACACATAGCTTGCGTATTATGCAGTAAGGCTGTGGATGTGACATGATTTTGAAGCTCATCCGTGACAACTCTTTCTAGTATATTCAAAAAGTAAGGAAACTGAGAAAAAGTTGATGAAGATTTCAATAGGATTCAAGTTGTGTGTTTTCTTTCTTTTCAACAGTGGTATAACGATGTTCTCCATAAGGTCTGATGGTTCCTGATCCTAAATAATATAGCCAGTTCTGAGGCTATAGAATTCTGTATATATTACAGCATTTTGGATGAACAAACTTCCAGGGGGATCCCAATGTCCTGCACATACACATAATCATACAGTTGTTTTCATAAGTTTGCAGCCTGGTATAGGGTCTAAGAGGGGCATCTGGCAACAGATCAGTAATCGAAAAAGGCAGGGTTAGTTCCTACTCAGCCATATGTCTTCTTTATGACCGACATTTTACCTTGAAAGTTAGTATCCTAAGAGTTACTTAATGTCTGTCTATGAACGTTGGAATTCATTGTGGCCTTGGGGGTTGCCACATGTTTCATGTCCTTGAAGAATTCTTTAGAAACTAAAGGCTTCTTAGCCTTATGAATAACATGCTATACCCTTGGAGCACATAGAGCTAAGTACGTTTTTGTTCAGGATTGGAATTTCTGTGAAAAATGTCATCATCAACATCAGTTTGCTTTATCTCGGAAATTTACATTAAAGCCATTAAATACAATGCCTCATTACGAGTCTGGCAGTCAATCCTACCAGCACCTTACTTCCCGGAGCCACCGGGAGATTCCAAGTACGCAGGCGGGGAAGTCAGGCGCAGGTAAAATGTCCCCATTGCCATAGAGTCCCATAGGACTCTGTGTGAGTGGGGACACGGAAGCACAAGCACCATTGCTTCTGTGACCGGTCTCCCTACCGTGGCTGCTCTGACCGGCAGGGTCAGACCTGTCGGGCGCAGTGGCTCTGGCAGGAAGACTCATAGGTTGCCGGTCTGGAAACAAGTGTGCTGGTGAGCTTACCAGAACCCTGGTTTCCCGACCGGCAAATTTATAATGAGGCCCAATATTTCATAAATACCACCATTTTAAAAAATAACTGAACAATACATACATTAATTTCCTATATAGATCATGGACCAGCAAAACATTTCGTCTCTCAACATAGTTAAAAACATATAATTTCAGGTCAGTAAATAATACATGATATTACTTCATTAAAACCAATATCCATTCTAAACAAACATATTAACATGTATTCTGAATGACATTTCCTTTATTAAAAATGCATTCCAACGAAATGTGGCTAAAAAAATTGAAATTTCTTTAGAATTACATGTTCTTAATGAAATAAAAACATAGTGTCTCTTCTATCTGTCCAATCCCATGCTCCTTAATATAGCCTCTGAGCCATTTTTGTAGGGCAAACTTGTACGAGAGGCAAAACAACAACACATTATCAACAATTTGGGAATATCTTTGAAACATTGACAGTCTTCTTTTCTCCCTTTGGCCCATTCAAAACAGGATTAGGTATGATGTTCAAACAGATCCTTATTAATAGATGTGTCTGAGATGAGTTACTAATCCCAAATAAATACTGCTTGAAACCCAAGTGTTTCTTTACGTTCAAGTAAACTCTACTTATTTTACCCATTGCCGTATAATTTTTTAAGTGTACCAAAGCCCAATCATAAATGGCCACCTTTATGTTATTTTTTATGGACATAGACCTAGTTCAGTTAACATAGACTTTACAAGTTTCAGCCATTTCCATTTGCTATCTGATGAGATAATAGCAATAGACCATATAACGCTTGTAATGCAAAAGCAAGTGGGAAGTAAGTGGTGCAGTTTGGCTTACTTGGCAGGGAGTTTGCCTTTGAACGCTTGAGCTCTGTGTGCTGAGTCAAAGAATTGGCAGCATTGAACCAGAGCCTGCATAGAGCCTCGACTGGTCCCTGCGTTTGCCTAGGAGAGGCGTTTGGCTCGGTAATTGACTACCTAACTGTTTCCTGCGGGATTAAAACCACCACACTTGCATGAAAGCACGTGCAAATGCAAGTGGCACATAAGTGGTGCAGTTTGGCAGTTCGGCAGGTAGATAAGGCAACAAACAGCAGGTACGGGAAGGTGGGAGACCTTGTAACCATCACATTTACTATTTTTGGACTGTTTTGAGGAGAACGTGAACTCAATTTACTCTTTGCGCAGTCATGAAAAACATTCAGACCAAACAATAGCAGAGCAGATGTTTGAAATGGCAAGAAATGTACCCCTCCCAATTTCACACAGTGGGCAATCTGGAACGAATTAAGTGGTCATTTTTGGTGAAGGGAAGGAGAGTTCTACAAACACTGTCTCGAGCCACCAAAATCTGGAAGCCCTACCAGAATCCAATGAGAAATGAGAACCTGGAGACTATAATGGCAATGGATAAAGAAATGGCGGAAATATTGGTTGAGGGTAATGGACCAGAATCACCACTAATATATATGGACAGTGAAGGGGAAGTAGGGGACAGTGACTCCTCAGCAACAAATTATGCTTCTACGCCAGGTCCAAGACAGCAACATAGGACCTCCCTGTCTCCACCCTCTATGACTCAAAATCCGAATGCAGAAAAGGTTCTTGTTGCATGAAATTATGTTCTTTCAAAATGTGTTTCACTTTACGAAAGTATAAATACAGAAGTCCGAACGCATACCATCTTGCTTGAATCCATTAGAACAAAACTGGAACTAACTGGACAGGAAGCAGAATTGAAGTCTCTCTTTATTATTAAGTCCCACAAACAGAGCTCAGGAACATCAGAACATTCACAGTCAAAACACTGGAGAGTCTCCTAAACAGCAGAGCATAGCTTTGCAAAACTCATTTACTTTGCAGCCTCGGAATGACTGTCGAACTTCTCCAACTGTTCCTGAGGTCGCTACTTTAGCTTCTTCCTTTTCATGTAAAAAAGCTATGCAATAACAAAAGCCGTTGGAAACCGACACAAACAACAAAACAAAACTCTTCAAAGCGAAATCCAACAATAAGAGATCATCGAAGAAATTCTTAAGAAATCTGACAATCCAGGACAACTTGGCAAAATCGAAACCTATAAGACATGAAGTAAACACAGACACAATTCAATCGGCCGAGAAATCTATAGCAATAGTCATAATTGACAGTTTTGTGGAGGGGTAGGAGAAGACAGAAATTGCCTCAGAGACTCCACAGAACTTTATTTATAAATGTACACTACCTACTGAAATTGTAACAAAAACTGTTGCCACAAATCAACGTGATCCAACATTGAGGCCTCAAGAGGTTCTACAGCAAATATGAAAACCAAAGCCAAGCAATAAACTCAGTATTGATAGACATTATGCAAGTACTATAACTTTGTGACAAAAGATGGAAACAAATGAGGTTGATATGCCATTCGCAGAAAGCATGGCGACTAAAATTCGACTTCTAAAAACGGTTCCACTGTACAATCAAAAAGCTCCTGTCCGGCATTTTAATGCAAATGTATTTAGTGTATTGAGAGGTGCTACTGGGTGCTGTGAAAATAACCTCAGAGATTTGAGTCCAAGTGTGGGAAACCCAGCTGTAACTCTGGCTGAGAAGCATAATAGGCAACCAAGTGTTTTTTTACAACCCTCCCGCCGGCTCCTTATTGAAAGTCTCTTTAAAAATGAAGAAAGTTTGACCTTAAACAGATCAGCTATCTTATTGGTGTTTTCAGAGCTCCAAAACCTCTACTCTATTAACACTAAAGACATTGCACTAGTCAAATGTTGTCATCTGGCTCAAACAGACATAGTAATAATTCATGTCTTATCAAACATTGTGGCAGAGGCTATTTTACGTGAGGAGAATAACCTGAGATGACTGGGCTTCAATGTAACTGAATGTACTTCACTTAATGCTGAGAGTGAACTAGACCCTAGAGTAAATTGAAATCTGAACAACAGAAAGGAGATTGCAGTTACCCTTTCAAACAACTCTAGAAAAGATAGGGTGATTAACTAGCATAAAATGGTGAGTGTGACAATGATTGGTCCTGGAGCTCAGGAGCTCTTAAACGTTGAAAGGAAGTAAACAGCACCAATTAAACTCCTTTAGTGACTAATGATATTCTAGGCCGACTAACTTGGAACTTAAGAGGTCACAGTGCTCTCTTTAAAAACTCCATACTTATCTCGATTTTGAGACAAAACAAAATGATTGGTTTACAAGAGCACTTGTTGACCGTATAGATGGTTACACAATTTGTTTTTAGTCAGCACAAAAAAGGAGTGTGGCCCGCCCTAAAAGTGGCGTAATGACATAATGATGTGGCTTTAATGAGGTAAATGACGTTGCCTTCAATAGGGGGATCCTGATTGTGGAATTTATTTAGTTACACCCAGAGAATCAATGATTATCTTACTAATTAACATTTATTGTCACAGAGGAGTCAAGGTAATCGAAAATTCCCTGACGGGACTTAGATCTCACATAGTGGGATGGAGGAGTAGAGGGAAGCCCAGTCACGTAATGATTGTGGGTGAAACAAATTTGGCTTGTTTAACTATAAAAGAATATTTCTCCAGTGGTGGCAAATACAAGTGCCTCTATAATGGAGAAAAGTGGGTTGCATACTTGGATTATTGTCCTAAAACTGCATAAAGTAAATGGATCTTTTAAGGGTGACATCCAGGAAAATTATAACTGGAGTAGCTGGAATATGAAATCTACCCTTGACTACATTTACATGGATGAATATTTGTTTGTTAAATGTGCAGAACTTTGAATCGAACCAACTTTGTGGAATTACCATTCTATGCTCCTCTGCTCGTTGAAGTACTAGGAAGTACTTTCTCCGAGGAAGTAATAGTTAATATGGTGTGCAATAGAATTGTGTGGAATTCAGGGACGGTCAAAAAATGTAACAAGAGGATGAATTGTGTAATGAAAACTACTGACTTCTAATATGAAATCATCCTCCTTTCAATTGATAACTTCGAGCAAGTACTAAATAATAAGTGACAGACTTCACTGGGTCACAGAAGCTTGGAACGATATAGAGTGAAAAGGAAATACAAAATACACATGATTTTGACCAGGAAATCACTGATGAAAATAAAACAATGAGAGCTGAGATTATAAGCATTAAAAACTGCATATTCTAGATATCGAACACAGTGGAGGAAGTCGTCAAGATAACACTGACGTACAAAAATTGGGTGAGGAGACAAAAATCTTGATTACATCCAATGTGACACAGAACAGATTATAGGTTGTTTAGCATCCAAGAATACATCTCACATTTGGCCTCTTGTCAATCATAAGAAGCAGTTGTAAATGGGTAAACAGATAAATGCTGTATCAGGGTCGAAAAGGATCCATAATTTTGGTACGCTATCCTTCAAGGATGGATCAGAATGATTCGGTGCTAACCTAAGGGAAAACAATGATAACACAGAGAAGCATATTGACATTTTCCCTGAGATTGCTTTAGAAACTATTCACAGGGTGAGTCAGTTACATTGCTACTATACTTCCCAAGTTGACATACGGAATAAAAATTTAGCGGGAATGATCATCAACCATTTTACAAAGATTAGAGGGTATGGAGAAAGGTTATGGGTATCTCAAATGTGGTCCGCGACATCTGCAATTCGATTTGATTTGGATCTGAACAGTATAGGCTGTCTAGATAAATGGAAAATGTTTTCAATGTTAAATAGGCTGCTTACAGCCTGTCACGATTCGCTATATGTGGAGTTACAAAAACATTTTGGTAACAGGGATGATAAAATGATGTCCACATTCTGAGCTCTCCACGACCGAAATTGGTTCCACTAGAACATATTTGATGAGTTCCCCAAACAAAGTTCAGAAATCTAATCAAATATTTCACTGGTGCATGATAGTTGAACGTGAACGCTTCCACTGGCAAAAGAGTGTGCAACATCTGACTCATAGACATAAGAGTTTGGGCACTCCTGAACCACATTGGAACTTGTTCCTGTGCCCTATGCTCTGTCTGGCTTTTTCTAATTTCTGGTGGAACACATTTTATACAACAGAAGTTTTGAGCCTGCGTAGGGAGATGGATTCTAAAATGACTAATTTTTGATTCTGTTGCACTGAAGGCACTTTAGAAACAATGGAACATTTGGTTGTGCACTGTGAATCCCTAAACCCGAAATGCAATATTCACTTTAGAAGGTTTTGAGCAAAAGATGGATGAAGATTTTGGGAAAAGTTGTTTTGGGGGCAAACCCACGGTGTTAGTTATATCGTTTTTGAATGTTGTGGACTCTCTGGACTTGGAATCATGTGAATAATAATGACTAACGGATTTTAATAACTCTTTGGAAAAATGATTAGTTGATAGAGGTGCTGAAATTATCCTTGTCTTATTTCTAAATTTCCCTTCTGAAGGTTCAGAATGTTTCTTTTCTTGACGTTATCATTCTCATTATACTCTGGGGATGACCAGATTTAAATATGACGGGGAGGTGGGGGAAAATATGGATTGGCCAGTTTACTATATATATATATATATATATATATATATATATATATATATATATATATGTCGGAAAAGACTGTTTTCTACGGTCAATGGAAAGCACTCCCCCATTCGAAAAATGTTACTCCAGGAAACCGATGTTCTGTGTCCAAACAAATGTTCTTTATTAGTTAAAATTGCGCAGCATATGGCTCATAAAAATCCACTAACATTGTGGTCCTCCCAAAACATATGGCCCTTGCATAGCAAAAATGACGCGTTTCGCGGTTTCCTCACCGCTTGTTCACAACAGGTGATCCATGTTACCAGTACTTTAAAATAGCTCATGTGGCATGGCTTTAGGCAAAGAAAGAGGACTCACTTTGGCGTATGGTCGTAAATTTTCGGCCATCTTTACATAGGTAAGTCCCAAACATAGACATCAAAATGGGACTAATTGGCCATAATTGCAACTCTTTGTACGGTCATCCCCTATCTGTTTTAGTTAAACCTCTGAAACGGTTATAGTAAACATTGGTTTCCCCCGACATACATAGTAATAGCTCAATGCCTATACAGTTATTTCGTGGGGGAATACGATATGCAGGAGTACATAAAGACAATATGTTGTCGTTCACACTGCTTCATGCTTTTTACTTTTATTTTTTCCCAATCGTATCATCTGTTGCCTTTATGTGTTATTGCAGTTTATATGCTATTAACTTCACTTGTAAAGTAAGGTGCATGGTGCAATTCCATTAAAGTGCATAGTGCCTATAAAGTGCCACATTGTGATCTGATGTTAGACATTCCTATGTATATACATTAAAGTGCATAGTGCTTTAAATGTTCCTATGTCCATGAATTAAAGTGCCTCGTGCTAATAGCCATAGGGCACAATTGTACTTCGACATATCATTAACATAAAACATCAGTTGTTTCTTTAGTTTAGATACTAATAAAAAGCCTGCAATAAAGTTTATTTTAGATAAAAAACAATTTTAAAACCCAATTTTTAAAACAGAGGTTTCATAGTTTAGGGACCTGGCAATTCCAGTGAGAAGAGTGAGAAAAATTTGCTGAAAATATATATCCACGCTTCTCCTCGTTTTAGCCTATCTTCACCATGCACATGTGTAAATTCACCAAAATTTGTTAAAAGAAAAAATCACCAAAGTGTACTACTCTAGAATTTACAGCCCCAACTGGGGTGCAAAAAACACCAAATTACCAAAATTAGCACCATGTTTCGTTACCCTGACTGAAACCAGAGAAGTTCTGACCAGGTCACACCCTTAGGGAAAATAGCCAATAAAAAATTTGGAGGTTTAAAAGTAAAAGGGAAACAGATCATTTTCTCATTGGAGTAGGTCCTTATGCAAAAATAAAATAAACATTTTAATTTATTTATGTCAATGACACTCTCGTCATATCATTTTCAATAGGTATATCAGCCTAAAAAAGTATACATCTCTTCATCTGTATTATGTCCTTTAGGATACTTGGTCTCAAAGTCTATAATGCAACATGTCTCTTTCTGACGGAGTGTCTTTTCTCTATCTCCGCCTCTCACATCATGCTCAGTTCTGTAAATGCCAAAGAAATGAAAATCCTCAAGATTGCAGTGATGATAGTCATAAAAATGTTTGGCCATTGGATAATTCGGATCTTGGTGTAAAATGGCCCTCACATGTTGCTGAATTCTTATTTTGAGTTTACATTTGGTGCTGCCTATGTACCATTTTTGGCAGGTACATGAGAGTATATATACCACATATTCAGTCTCGCATGTGATTCTATCTGCAATCTTAATTGAATCACCTAAAATCGGGTGTATGTAGTTTGAACAACTCTTGGCATATTTGCAGATGTTGCATTTAGTGCATTTACGGAAACCTTGCTTCTGTTTGGTCAGCCATGTCTCTTTTGTGGATTTTATTTCTTGTGCTAAGAAACTCTGGACCAGAGAATCTTTAAGCGAGCAATTGCGTCTGAGACTAATTTCTGGATAAGTTTTCAAAATAGGTGCAAGGTCTTTGTCCGCTCGTAAAATCTTCCAATGTCTTTGTAATATGCGTTTAATTTCAGATGTTTCATTATTATACGTAAGAATTAATCTTGTAGCATCATTGTCTTTACTGGACTCATTTGTTAAGCGAGTTCCTGTCAGCAGGTCAGATCTTTCTTTCTTCCTCGCTTTTATATATGCTTTAGCAATGACCTTCTTTGGGTAACATTGACTCAGGAAACCCTTTGCTGCAATTTTACTATCATTGTCGTAGGCCTTCAAGGTTGAGCAATTCCTCCGAATCCTTATAAACTAGCCATATGGAATGCTCCATATTAGATTTTTAGAGTGGCCACTAGTTGCATGCAGGGGTGTATTTGTACCAGTTGGTTTCCTGTGTAGTTCTGTGGTCAAGGTTTCATCCACAATTCGGAGATTCACATCCAAGAAAGTTAGAAAAGTTTTACTATGTGTTTCTGTGAACCTCAGGTTGTGGTCATTGTTGTTTAAAAGCTTTACAAATGTTATCCATGCTTTCTCCGATCCTTTCCATATTATAAAAAGGTCGTCAATGTACCTGAGCCACAAAACGATGTTATCGGTAGTTGTGTGATTTTCTTCTGTCCATACATCTGAAGCCTCCCATGCTCCCATGGTCAGATTCGCATAGAATGGGGCGAACGTTGTGCCCATTGCTGTGCCTTGCACTTGTCTATAGTACTCGTTGTTAAATATGAAAACATTATTCGTCAGACACAAATCGATCATCTGAAGAATCATCTTAGTGTGTTCCAAGAAATTTAGAGATCTAGTGTTCAGAAAACTTTCGCAGGCCTTTTTCCCATATTCATGCCCTATGGATGTATATAGGGAAACAACATCCATAGTGGCCATGATGTAATTGGTCTGCCAGGGCATGTTTTCAATATGTGTCAGGAAATCTTTTGTGTCCTTGATATAAGATGGAAGAGAGGACACAAAAGGAAAAAGTGTCTCATCTATGAATTTTGACATATTTTCGAGGGCGGAGCCCATTGAGGAAACTATCGGTCTGCCTGGAGGTTTCTTAATATCCTTATGAATTTTCGGAAGAAAGTAAATTGTCGGAATCACCGAGTTTGTTGTTCTAAGGAACTTACAGTTATCCTCAGTAAGGATCCCTCTTTCTTCCCATATTCCAAGGAAATCTCTTAATTTATTTTCTAGGGTTTTGGTTGGATTACCCTCAATTTTTTCATAACATTTTTTATCATGTAGTTGTTTATAGGCACTCTTGATGTAGTCTTCTCTGTTCATCAGAACGATGTTCCGACCTTTGTCCGAGGGCTTTATTATGCAGTTACTGAGGGTCTGTAGTTCTTTTATTGCCGTTCTTTCCCACATTGTTAGATTATCTTTGTATCTAGCTTTCTTTTTCTTGCGATACTGCTTGAGATCTTCGATGACCAATGTCTGGAAGGCTTCGATGTTATTACCTAGATTGTTAACAGGGTTAAATTTGGATTTAGGTTTGAGTTTGCTTTTCGCTGTCCAATCAGTTCTGATATCATAGTCTCCAAGGTCCACTACATTGGTCACATCCGTGGAGTCTGAGTGAGCCCCTTGTTCTAGTTCTGCTAAATCCGTTAGAGCTTCTAAATCCCTGATGGTTATTACTGTTTTTCCGCTTTCTTTGGGTGTGCGCCTATTGGCACATTCGGTGGTGGCAAAAAACTTTTTTAGGCGTAACTTACGCACAAAGTGGTCAAAGTCAATGCGGGTTTCTACATAGTTGAAGTGGGCGGTCGGGCAGAAGTTCAAACCAAGGCTCAAAACCTTCTCTTGATGTTCAGTAAGGATATGGGTGGATAGATTGATGATTCTCAAACCTTCATCTTTGGGTATATCATCTATTTCCCAGAGCGCAGCAATCTGTCTGGGATATTGATGGCCGTATTGATTGCCCCTCTGCCCCCTCCTCGTTTTGCCTGGCCGCCTCTGCTTTGTCCCCGACCTTGTTTTCCTCCTCTTGGTTGTTTTTGTTTGCCATCTTGGCGTAACAGTCTCATCTCGTCTAAAAAATGTAGGCGTATAGTTGGTTCATCGCTCTCACTCATTGTGGCATCTGACTCTGATTCGGACGACTCCAAGTTGCCTCCTGTCCCACTAGCTTCCTCAGATATTAATGTTTTCTTCATAGAGTTCTGTCTTAGTTGATCGAACCTTCGGGCAAATGTATACACACTTCCCCTTTCATAATCTTCCTTGTCTCGTAGGAATTTGCGCTGTTTGCGTTGTTTGATTTCTTCCTCATATCCCAACAGATTTTTTTCAATGTTTTTCTTCAATTTCTTTCCCTCTTCACTTTCGGGTAACGCAGTCAAGTTCTTCTCTACTTCTTCAATTTTTTTCAATATTATCTTGCGGTCGGTTCCTGCATATTTAATTAGGAGTTGTAGAAAGGTTTTGGAGCAGAGATTAGTAGCTTCACTCCACTCATTGAGCATATCGGGGTCTTGTTCTTCAAAGTAGGGGATGGTCAAAATTCTTAAACCCCTCGGAATCCTCCCTACTTCAATGTAGTTCTTCAGGGAGTGCTCCTCCCACCATTTACTCACTTCTTTTTTCTGGAGTTTCTCTAACTCCTTTAAAAGGCCAATCTCCCCATCAGCCTCTGTTATTTTTGCAGTGCTTTGAGCCGACTTAGTCTGTCGCAATGTTTCATTGAAAAGGGTAATTGCTTGTGCTTTCCGTGCTGCTTCTTTGTTGGCCAGGGAGTTAGCCATATCTGCGCAAATGAATACAGTCACACGCTTTCCTTCTATGCCTCTGCTATGGGCATATATTTATAAAGTACAATGACTTTAAATGCTTGTAATTAGATGGGGACGCCTGTGTGCATAGGCTAATACCTTGCATGCGTTGCGTTTAGAGAAAGATTGCTGTAGTGTTTAAAGTGAAACATAAAGTACTCGCTGTAAAGTTCAAATAAAAACTGCAGCTGCTCACTCACCCGGCTTCGTGTCAGCGTCTGTTGTAACGCAGGCGTTTTCACTTTGCCGTGCAGCGTTCTGCCTCAGTTCTACTTTCCACTATAAATCAGCAAAAAAGTTCAAAGCAATCCAAGCAGCCACGGGATAAATATCTTTTCTTGACGATCCACCGTGCGCTTTTACTCAGTTTCAGTCCACTGGTGCATTTCCTACGTTGTCGCAAGGCAACGTTAAAATATGTCGGAAAAGACTGTTTTCTCTGCAGTCAATGGAAAGCACTCCCCATTCGAAAAATGTTACTCCAGGAAACCGGTGTTCTGTGTCCAAACAAATGTTCTTTATTAGTTAAAATTGCACAGCATATGGCTCATAAAAATCCACTAACATTGTGGTCCTCCCAAAACATATGGCCCTTGCATAGCAAAAATGACGCGTTTCGCGGTTTCCTCACCGCTTGTTCACAACAGGTGATCCATGTTACCAGTACTTTAAAATAGCTCATGTGGCATGGTTTT
This sequence comes from Ambystoma mexicanum, assembly GCF_040938575.1. Lineage (NCBI taxonomy): Eukaryota > Metazoa > Chordata > Amphibia > Caudata > Ambystomatidae > Ambystoma > Ambystoma mexicanum. The sequence goes on from NC_090929.1 coordinate 1,179,383,234, forward strand.
AGGCAAAGAAAGAGGACTCACTTTGGCGTATGGTCGTAAATTTTCGGCCATCTTTACATAGGTAAGTCCCAAAAATAGACATCAAAAAGGGACTAATTGGCCATATTTGCAACTCTTTGTACGGTCATCCCCTATCTGTTTTAGTTAAACCTCTGAAACGGTTATAGTAAACATTGGTTTCCCCCGACATACATAGTAATAGCTCAATGCCTATACAGTTATTTCGTGGGGGAATACGATATGCAGGAGTACATAAAGACAATATGTTGTCGTTCACACTGCTTCATGCTTTTTATTTTTAATTTTTCCCAATCGTATCATCTGTGGCCTTTATGTGTTATTGCAGTTTATATGCTATTAACTTCACTTGTAAAGTAAGGTGCATGGTGCAATTCCATTAAAGTGCATAGTGCCTATAAAGTGCCACATTGTGATCTGATGTTAGACATTCCTATGTATATACATTAAAGTGCATAGTGCTTTAAATGTTCCTATGTCCATGAATTAAAGTGCCTCGTGCTAATAACCATAGGGCACAATTGTACTTCGACATATCATTAACATAAAACATCAGTTGTTTCTTTAGTTTAGATACTAATAAAAAGCCTGCAATAAAGTTTATTTTAGATAAAAAACAATTTTAAAACCCAATTTTTAAAACAGAGGTTTCATAGTTTAGGGACCTGGCAATTCCAGTGAGAAGAGTGAGAAAAATTTGCTGAAAATATATATCCACGCTTCTCCTCGTCTTAGCCTATCTTCACCATGCACATGTGTAAATTCACCAAAATTTGTTAAAAGAAAAAATCACCAAAGTGTACTACTCTAGAATTTAAAGCGCCAACTGGGGTGCAAAAAACACCAAATTACCAAAATTAGCACCATGTTTCGTTACCCTGACTGAGTAGTGGCCATGTAGTTATGGTTAAGTTGCTGTTTCCATAGGAAGAGCACTTTTTGAATGGCTTATAACTTCGCTCTCCCTGGACGGATCCTCCCCAAACTCTGCAAAACAAGTATTTGGGTCACTCTGCATTTCTTTGCAAAGTTCGGTGAGGATTCGTCCAGGGGGGGCAAAGTTATAGGGGGGGTCCCAAAACTTTTTTTTTCCGATAGACTGAATGGGAAAAATTTTTTGCTTGCGCCTACAGCCCAAACTGCTGGACGGATTTCCACCAAATTTGGACCTGGAGCAGTGGCTTGGTCCCGAAAGCGTGCTTTTGCAAATTTGGTGAAAATCTGTCCAGTAGTTTTTTTTAAAATGATCAAAAAGTAGGTAAAAAACAATTAGTGATATCTGTGTTTGGTTCGCGGACACACTTCCCTGTTCGCTCCGTGGACAGTGTCCTGAATGGCCAATCGTCTTGCGTGATGTTTGCGGACATACAACGTGTTCGCTGATTGAACGGCGTGGAGCGTGAAGCGCATCAGATTTTTCGGTAGCGCCCGCCATCTTGGATTCGCGGACGTCCGCGGACAGCGCAGTGAAACTTTGTTCAAAATGTGTATTTTGTAGAGTGTGTTGGTGTGTAGGAGTGTTTGGGGAGGGTGGGAGTGTATGAGATAGGATGAAAGTTGTGTTTTTTATGTGTTAGAAGTTCTTTTTGTGTTCGATTTGTTTGCGGACATCACGGGTTTTCTGAAATGTTCTAAATAAACTGACTGGGGGGTGTTCTAAGGACTCAATATGTGTCCGTTTTGTTCGCAAGCAAAGTGAAACTGTTCTAAGAACACTCGCGGTGTCCGGGGAGTGTTCGTAGGGAGTATCCTGAGGACGCTGTCCGTATTGTTCTTTGTCAAGTTGAATGTGTCCTAAGAACACTCGCGGTGTCCTGAAATGTTCGCAGATAAACAAGATGGTGGTGTTCTGAAGACGCTTCTAAGAACACTCACGGTGTCCGGGGAGTGTTCCTAGGGGGTGTCCTGAGGACGCTGTCCGTATTGTTCTCTGTCAAGTTGAATGTGTCCTAAGAACACTCGCGGTGTCCTGAAATGTTCGCAAATAAACAAGATGGTGGTGTTCTGAAGACGCTTCTAAGAACACTCCCGGTGTCCTGGAATGTTCGTAGGGGATGTCCTGAGGACGCTGTCCGTATTGTTCCTTGTCAAGTTGAATGTGTTCTAAGAACACTCGCGGTGTCCTGAAATGTTCGCAAATAAACAAAATGGTGGTGTTCTGAAGACGCTTCTAAGAACACTCACGGTGTCCGGGGAGTGTTCCTAGGGGGTGTCCTGAGGACGCTGTCCGTATTGTCCTCTGTCAAGTTGAATGTGTCCTAAGAACACTCGCGGTGTCCTGAAATGTTCGCAAATAAACAAGATGGTGGTGTTCTGAAGACGCTTCTAAGAACACTCACGGTGTCCGGGGAGTGTTCCTAGGGGGTGTCCTGAGGACGCTGTCCCTATTGCTCTCTGTCAAGTTGAATGTGTCCTAAGAACACTCGCGGTGTCCTGAAATGTTTGCAAATAAACAAGATGGTGGTGTTTTGAAGACGCTTCTAAAAACACTCGCAGTGTGCGGGGAGTGTTCGTAGGGGGTGTCCTGAGGACGCTTTCCGTATTGTTCTCTGTCAAGTTGAATGTGTTCTAAGAACACCCGCGGTGTCCTGAAATGTTCGCAAATAAACAAAATGGGGGTGTTCTGAAGACGTTTTTGAGAACACTCCCGGTGTCCTGGAATGTTCGTAGGGGGTGTCCTTAGGACGCTGTCTGTATTGTTCGTTGTTCAGTTGAAAGTGTTCTAAGAACTATTGCGTTGTTCTGAAATGTTCGTAGGGGGTGTCCTGAAAACGGTGTCCGTATTGTTCGCTGGCAAGTTCAAAGTGTTCTAAGAACACTCACATTGTTCGCAGACATTAAAAGTTTCCCATAGATCATAGTTGAAATGTTTGACTCTATGGATGTGATATGCTGCGGTGGTTGTTGCCAGGGCATAGAGTCTTGGGTGCATGGCCATTTCGCCATGCACCCAAGACTCTATGCCCTGGCAACAACCACTGCAGCATATCACATTCATATTTGCTTATAACTTTGGGTGAAAAACAAATGTATAAGGAACAAAGGTATTAGATACTATGGATGTGATATGCTGCTATGGTTGTCCTTATTATTGTATACTTACTGTTTGGTCTAGTAATGGGAGTCCATGTTTTTCTTCTTCATTTCTGTGATAAAAGAAAATAGCATGTTAGTATTAGTATTTTGTAATGACTTATTACATTGTATAAGCAATATACTTTTATTTTTTTTCGACCCTCATATTTAGTAGAGTACAAATCAGAGTACTGTGCAATTTGCTCAGTTCCTGTATTTGTTGCTAAAATCATTGGGTCTGCGGGAGAAAAAAAATCATGTTGGATTAAAAAAATAAACCTTTTTCTGTTATGCTACAGTTTATTTGTTTGTTTGTTTTCAGTGTTCACTTGTTGTTTCTGGCTAATGCTTTATACTTTGCTTTGTTGTATTTTTTTTGGAGCAGTAACAGATTCTTCATTTGTTTTGATATTATAACATTTTGGAGGAGTTAGATACCAATTGGCGTATTCTAACTGTCTATTTTTTTAATATATTTTAGTGGTTTTGATTTATCTATTTGGATATTGTTAAATTTTGGGACAGTTAGATACCAATTGGCGTATTCTAACTGTGTATTTTTTGGCCTAATTTAGTGGTATTCATTTATCTGATTAGTTGTTGTAGAATCTTTGAACTGTTAGATACCTTTGGAGTATTCTAACAATTTATATTATTTTAACACACATTTATAATTTTGGGACAGTTAGATACCAATTGGCGTATTCTAACTGTGTATTTTTTGGTCTAATTTAGTGGTATTCATTCATCTGATTAGTTGTTGTAGAATCTTTGAGCAGTTAGATAGCTTTTGGAGTATTCTAACAGTTTATATTTTTTTAACACAAATTTACTTAAAGGTTTAAATACAGTTTATTTATCAAATTTTGGTTTTAAGAACATCAAATAAGCGTTGTAAGATTCGCTGGTAATCTCTGCTTTAGAGTAATGGTACTATCATTACGTTCAAACCATCCACATTTCTTTTTTATATATGCCGTGTAGTGCCCTGAATTGGTTGTGGCTCCTGCGTGTTAGATTATACCTATTGTTCTGAAGGTTTTCTTACCAAGTGATATTTGACTGTGTGAGAATCCAGTCAGCTTGCAGTTGTTTTTGGTACCATCTGCATTGTAATGTAGAAGCATTAGTATTACGTATTTACTATGTATTTGTATTACTAACGTGGAGCGATTATCTGAATTGCAGGTAGAGCATAATCTACCATGGTTTGCATTTTGTACAAGTTGCTGAAATGGAATGGATTCACAATTTAGTATTGATATATATATGAAGCGTTCATTGGGAATTTCTTCTTGTGTCACATTGTTGCACAGAGAGCATGTATGTTTCCACATGTATGAAATCTGGAAGATTTCATTTATAGGTATGTTTTTGATTTCCAGTACTAATAGTAAGTACATTAGAAATTCTTGTGGATCTTCCTGTGAGTTTATAGTGAATTTCACCATTCCAGCACAGTAGTCCAATTGTCGTCTTATTCCAAAAACACTATATGTGTTGTCAGGATTGTTTGCTGCACTTCTGTGAAGTACTAACATTTGCAAACACAAAGGGTCTGTACTGTGTAAGTAAATGTTGTCAACAATTGGTGGTAATTGAAATAGAATATTCATTGCTACATTTGCAAGCGAACTTACACCAACTATATTTGAGAATTTAAATGGTCCAGGTAGTTCTGTATCTAACTGCTTTTTTTGGAGTTTGTCTTCCTTCTTTAAAGAAGTACCTGGTTTACTTTGTCTAATTGATTCTTTTTTGTTTGTGGTACTTGATGAAGTATTAGTTTATTTTACTCTCTTTGGAGGATTTGCAGTGACGTCCTGTTGCATTTCTGTTTGATTTAGTTTTCTTTTACAACGTTTTAGTTTTTGTGGAACAGAATATGTGTTTAGATGGGGAGTGTATAGTGAGCGAAGTCTATTATATTCTAAAATGAAAGGAATATCAGCGTTTACTTTACTTGCATCAAAGTTGATTAGAAATAGACCGTCAAGTGTACGTAAGCGTGATAGTGCTACGTAGCTCATGCCTTCTTTAAAGACTGTGTTACCAATATCTATCATTGCTTTGTCTAGGGTAAGACCTTGTGATTTATGAATCGTGACTGCGTATGCAAGAGTTAGAGAAAATTGTTCTCTGCGTACATACATATCTTTGAAGAAAAGGAATCTAGCTGTTGAGCGTCCTATCCGTTTTACTTCTGAAAGTTTGTCAAAGAGTATATTGACAAACTGAATTTTGTTGTCACGTGGGTATGTTTGAAAGCCAACAACTGTACCCAGTGCTCCATTAACTAGTCCTTGGTCGACGTCAAGGTTACGTTTAAGCATTACTCTGCAATTTAAGGATAATTTTAACATCTATTCTAAGCCTGCTGTGTTTGAGATTGATTTTTCTAAATTATTTAGTCTTGTTGTGGCTTGGTCACACATGGGTAGTGTCATACCATGTACATCTAGTTTGTCTGTGGCGCTAATTTCCATTATTGGTTGCATTTCTTTACTTAACATTATTTCAGTGAATTTGAGACAGCTTGCAAGAGTTGGCATTAAGGCCATACAATTGACATTTTTGTGGGCTAATCGTTCCATAATATCTGGAGCACATGCATTATCGCCATAAAGTGCATTAATGTGCCGGGTTTTCAATGTTGCTTCTGCTTCTTTAGAAAGTGTACCAACTCTCAAACTTTTTAAAATGTTGGCATAAGTTAGATCTGCAGATTGGCGCATGTTTTCTGTTAATTCTCTGTATTGGAAATGTTGCCAAAGGTTGACATTTCCAATGCTGCCAATAGTTTTACGGCAGAGTTTGTGCCCTAGTGTTTAAAAATAGGTTCACCTTTTACTGGTGTTAATTGAAGCAGATCTCCAAAAACAATAATGTGTTTTCCTGCAAAGAGCTCTTCATAGTCTGTTTTGAGTACTTCTTGTAATCTGAGGTGAATCAAAGCTAACATCAGGTTGGAGACCATGCTCACTTCATCTATTAGTAGCATTTTCATTTGTTTCAATACTCTGCGTAATTCCATTGCAGCTTCTGCAGAAAAATTGTAATAGTCTAATTTGTTCTGGTGTTCTACTGGTAATAGTAGTAATCGGTGTAATGTAACACCACCTATGTTGTGGGGGCAGTGACAACAGCTGACAGTTTGTTGTTTGTCAATTGTTGAAGGAACTTACTAATGATTTTGATTAGGAATGTTTTGCCAGAACCAACTTCACCACTGACGTACAGTAGTATAGGTTTATAATTATGGCAGGAACATTCTTTATTTTCATGTTTTACACCATCTGCAATTTGTTTTGTTACTTCTTGAAAATGCTACTTTGCTCACTGTTTAGTTTTGATTGTAGTATAGTTAAGTCTTCCTTATCTTCATACTGACACATGGTATTTTCTACTTCTATCATAGCTAATTCTGCCTCATTTGTTATTAGTGGTTCTGCCAGTGGTTCTTGGCTTCCTGTGACAGAAGGTTGACTACTATCCTTATCTAGTTGGGCTTGGAGTTCTTTTTCATGTTGCTGTTCATTGTGCAACATTGCTTTGTACTGTGTAAAGTTTACATCAGTTATAGTGCTTTCATTTGCTTTGAAAGCATCCTCATATGAGTCATAGTTATCTAGTAATTGTTCTTCTTTTCTCCATGGTTTGAAGAGTTGTAGCAGGGACATGTAATATACTTCTTTATGTTGAGGAGTCTTCAATGGCAATTTGATATGATTAATTAAATTTGGTTTAGTGAGTTTAACTAAGCTGCCTTCACAGTCTGTCACTCTATATTTACCTTTTTTTCATCAGGTTTCATATTATTTTTGTATGTGTAGTTTTGGGCTATTTGGTATAGACACATGTTTTCCAAAGTATTACTTCTGTTTGGGTAGTATGTGTCCAATAATTTTTTTTTTTTAAATGTCTTGGCTGTTGGGATCATGTTTGGCTATTGTTTCTATATCTTCATATGATTTTAGAACTCTTTTTCTAGATTTAGCTGGACCAAGACTTAGCCATACTATATTTTCAGATTTACCATGCAATGAAGTACCAGTTAAACAATCAGCTGCTTCATAAGATCCACATTCTCTATGGGTGAGCATTTTTATGCCCAAGCTGTATCATTTCTGAGATACTGTTTTATCTGATAAAAGTCATTTCAGAGGTCTTGGAGCTCTGTCTTTTCTGCTTTAGTTAAGTATAATAATAATAATAATAATAATAATAATAAGTATTAATAATAATAATAAGTATGCTGTGACATATCGTGCAACTGCAGTAGAATTGTCTGCAATGTACTGCACATCTATGTTTGCATTCCATAAGTGGGCAATGATTGCATTATAATCATTGATATATTTTTCTTCTTCTTTTCTTTTTATGTAATATGTATTTTTAGGTGACTTACCTTTAACACTATGTCTAACTGAAGACATGAGGTTGTTTACTTGACCTGTATTTGTAACTGGTCTAGGGAAACCAAATCGGCATTTGGTGTAGTATTTGCCTTTGTTTTTGTATTTGTGACGACAATATCTTCCACATTTGTGTCTTTGAAATTGTAAAATTTGTGCATGAAGATCACTATTTGTGGCTTCTGATGGAATTTCACAAGTGACATATTTTTCAATAAACTGTAAAACAGTGGCATCACTGTCTTGACCAAATTTAGGAGCATCTTTAATCCATAAAAGCATGTGGATATGTGGTGCTCCTCTGGCTTGGTATTCTTTTCTCCAAAAGAAGTGTTGCACTTCTCCAAGGGGAGGAACAGTTTTATTACAAATAAAATGTAGCATAGCAATGAAGCAATGGTGAAAATATCTTGAAACATTAACAGGATCCAAAGAACAAAGTTCTCCAGGTGTTAGAATATCTATGTTTGTTTTGTTTTTATTTGATATGCGTAGGAAATCATGTAAATCTTCCCATGCATATTCTGCACAACTTAATGTAACAAACCAAGTGGGTGGGCCAAGGTTTATGATCATACAACGTACATCTCCATGACGTCGAAACCAGTACTCTTTAGTACCACGCATATTTGCTAATAGATTTGTAATATTTGATTGTAAAACCTCATCCTTTTGTTGCACTTTCTCTAATAATTGTGTAGCTGTCTTATTTTGAAAGTGTGATCCTGATTTTAATATGTGTGCAACTCCATAACATAAAGTTGCTTGTTCACTTTCAAAGAGTAGGTGGAATATGTATTCCACATTTTGTCTAAATCTGGGATCTTCAGAATACATCCGTAATGAGCGGTATTCTGAAGCTGATATTTGAATAGGTCTATCATCATACCTTCCTCCTTTGCCAGTAGGAAAGAGTAGAGGAAAAGCACGTGCTTCTATACTTTTTTCCCATATACTGATTGGCCATCCTTTTGTTTGACGCATTTGGTAAGTTTCCAGTACATCTTGTACGGTGTCATTACAGTGCAAAGGATGAATTGTATAATGGTCTAAAGTATTTGCTATTGTAGCAGGATCTAGTAGCTCAAATTGACCAGCTTCTTGTGTTTCTTGAATTATTTCAGTTGTATCTTTCAAGTTTTCTTCAATATTAATTTCTTTGTAATATTCATTATTCTCTTTAAGATATTGGAAGGCTTGTCTAACTTTATATAAATCTACCAGCTGTTGCCATATCTTTTTGTCTTTTGTAGGTACTCCATTTACTAATATAATTAAAGATTGCTGCATTGGACGTTGCACTCCTAGAGTATGCACATTTTCTTTTAGATTTAATGGTAAATAAACTACTTTTCCACAAATGCCTTTTACCAATTCAGAGGGAGGTAATTTTGCTGTTTTTGGTTGAAGGCGTATTATTGCTTCAAATGGGTGTACTGTTTAAATTATGATGCTCTCATATAAATTAAGTTGTTGTAGAGGTTTTGGTACTGGGTATAATTCCAAATTATTTGTGATAGAACGTGAAGGAGTTTGGTTGTTGTCAAGTTTTGTAGTGCAAAAACTGCAAAGTATTAAGGGCTCACTTATTTCATATTTGTTTTCTGCTACAAGGTAGAGGCTAATTCAAACCATTTAGAATCTTCATTGTCTTCTATTTTGTATGATAGGTTCACAGTTTTTGTGTTACTTTTATAAAAAAATTCTACGGCAACATACACATACATGGTTTGGTACTTCAGCTGATGTACTTTTAAATTTTAGTATTTCTTTTTTGTATGTGTTTAGCAAAAGGTTGCCATGTGTAGAATTGTTGCTTAATTGGTTTAAAGCTATTTCATTCTGTAAATGGCTTTCACTTCCAAAATATTTTTTCTGGATATAGTGAATTTCTTCAAATAGGTCCTTTGCTGTACCATGTAGAAGGATGTTATTTAACTTTGCTAGTGCTAAAGCAGGACTTTTAGCATAGTACATTTTATAGACTAGATTTCTTATAGTTGAATGATGTGTTGATATCCTTTTGATATCATGGAAAGTGGTTTTACAAGTAGGTCCTGTAATGCAGGCCAATGAATGTCCTTGTAGTCCTGTGTACTTGCGCACTGGACAGGTATCTATATTTTGCAGTAATTTAATTTTGATTTTGTCTTTGCTTTTTACATATTTATTGAGGAATTGGCGTAAAGATTTGAAACATTGTTTGGGAATGTTACACATTGACGTGCATGGCCATTTGTACACTAGACGTTCTGATTCAGTTGAATGGAGGGGTAATTCTAAGTTTTCAGGGCATATTTTTGTAAGAAGTACTTCTTGTTCCATTATGGTATCATTCACTTTTTCATAACCTCGACCACTGCTATGTATGGCAAGTGTATTTGTTTGCTTTTGTTTGTACGCTTCTTCATTAAAATATGGTTCTGTGCTTGTAGTGTGATTCCATTCACGTCCGCTGATACTTAAGAAGTTCTTTCTGTTGATATTTCGCTTATTGAGAAGTCTTTTTTGTAATTTAGTTATTAGTTTTGTTAGTGGTTTCATTTTGTTTAACAGTAAAATAAATACATTTCTTTTGAGAAGAATTGCACTGTCCATCAATGCTTCTAAGATTAATTTCCAACGATAGGTTTTAAGCTTTGAACCTGATTTCTCTCCTGTTTTTATAAGATTTTGAAGGACTTTGTGACGGTATATTTTGGCTAAAATACTTTTCTTGGTATGCTTACTTTGCACTATATTAAAATTTGAAGAAGTAGTTTTATCTGTACTGATAGCTGATTTTCTGTTAATTGTTTTTTGGTTTGTTTTACATTTTGATAGAGGAAGCGAAGTTGTTGTACTTGAAACTTCTTGTGTTTCACTAAATGATTGTATTAGCTGTTTTGTTTCAACTTTTTTTACAAATTCTGCTAGAGATGGATGCTTATGTTGGACACCTCTATTTTCATTTGGTCTACTTTTGCGTTGCTTTCTACGGACTTGACTTTTGGTAGGCATTCTTTAGGGTCTGTTGAAAAAAATAAAGAAGATATGGGTTGGGGTGTTCTGGAATGTATGTGTGCTGTGTGCATGAGTGTTTGAGTAAGATGATTAAGATGTATGTAATGGTGTGTGATTGTGCATTGGGAACTAAAACTAGTAGGGATAGGTATTCTTGAATTTATGTGTTACTAAACTGGGGTTCAGATGACAAAAAAAGTAAGCTAGTGGTGTGGAAAAGTGCAAATAGTAAATCTAATGTATACAATTAAAACAGTTGTTTGTTCTATAACATGAAAATTGTAGTGGTTCAGTTGGGTAATTTGTGTGTCCAAAAATAGAAATTTGTGGGCCATTCAGGCTGTAAATCGCTGTTTAAGACATGGAAATTTTTGGACAAAATGGTACAAAATCTCTATTTTTAGAAACCGAAATAGCTCGTATTAACGTTATAGTATATTTGATTAATAATACAAATATTATGGTGATATTTTACTTACTTGTTTTAAATTAACAGGTAACTTCTTAGTTTTTCTTTCTTCTTCGAATTCGGCTGCTTCTTTTCAGGAAACTGGTCTTCACTGCAATTGTAAAAGCTTCAAATTAGTAACTTTGTATATAGCACTGTTTTTAATTTAGATATTGATTTTTTTAATTGAAATCCTCAGTGCCTTCTTTAAAACCATTAAACTAATTTATTTACATAAGATACATTGCATCAGTTCAGTACATATGATATGTTCTTAATTAACAAATTGTATTGAATGACTAACTGTAGCAACAAAAAAATATCTTTACTATGTCTTGTGAAATGTATAATATATTAGTGAATACCACTATTTCTGTAAGTAAACTGTTCTAGGTAATAGCGCCTCAATGTCATGTCTAATTTAAAGTAATTAAGTAAATAAATAAATAAAAACAAAAAATATGAAATTGTATAAGTATTTTTATAAAGGTTTAAACATAGATTGTGTTTGCATGCAATTTTGTTTGAATATATGTAGTCTATATATTTCATTTAAACAATGTTAGTTTAACATGATTTGAGTGTGTGTGTATAAAGAAAGTAAATAGTATAAAGGTTTATAAGTGATAGTTGATTTTAGGAAATTGAAAAAAGTACAGTAAATTCATTTTACAGATTTTACAAGGTAAAAGTCTGTTTGAAAATGTGTTCATCTACTATACAGAAAATATGCATACCTGAAGTTTGTATTCATGCATATGGATATGCATTGAGCTGCAAGTAGAAATCTTGAAGACTTGTACAGTATTTCTGGTAGATGCTGCTTGCCAATGATATGACACTTGTACTCAGAGAGATTCAGAGTACATTTGCAGTGCTGATCTATGATGATGCAGTTAGATGTAGAGGTCTTGAATGTGATTGGTGCATGGTCATGTGATTTCTGAGGTGCATCCAATGAGGGAATGGCAGAGAGAATGTAGTGGAAATGGTAGAAGGGCTGTTCATGTTACGATATGTCCGCGGACATGGCGGTAGTTCGCGGACATCGGGAGTTACATCCGGGGATTTTTGGGTTCAGAAGTCATGCAAATGAGAATAAGCACTGAAAGGGATTGGTCAGGAAAGTTTGGTGGGTGTGTTGTGCCAGGAGAGATTTTCTCAGATACTCTTTTTGCTGAGTGAACAAAAGATAGCTATGGCTGTGTGTTTCAGAAAACAGATTGTTTGGATTTTAGGAGATTCGTGGATACATTGGTTGAAGGTGCATGCAGAAAGCTGTGGAGTAGCTGTAGATCTTGGATTCCCACATGTGGAAGTACACTGGCATGGAGTACGTGGAATGAAGTGGTTGGACTTGCTACCTCTCTGTGCTACTTTGGAGACAGAGCAACATCCAGACATAATTGTAATTCATTGTGGAGGGAACAGTTTAGGACATGTGACTGGAATTTTTTTGCAATTTGCTATGAAAGAAGGATTTAGGAAGGTTATGGACATGTTTCCTAATTCTCAAGTGATATTTTCACGGATTGCGCAGAGACAAATGTGGCTTCGTTCTTCTTCATTTGGTCCACAAATGGAAAAAGCAAGGCGCAATGTTAATAAGGCTGTTTGTGCCTTTCTAAGAGATTTTGGCATGTCTTCTTTTCACAATGAAAATATTATGTTTTGTAGTACATACATTTTTCGCAGAGATGGAGTCCATCTTACTTATGCTGGCAATCAGATTTTTCTGAGAAATGTACAAAATGCATTGCAACCTTTTTGGAATTACAACAACGATTTTGAAGTAGATGTTAAGCATTTACAATTTTTGACTTACAAACACCACCCAAAGGCTCTTTTCAGAGCCACCACTTCTTTCCAGAGAAAATTACAATGTTTGTGATGGAGTAGCAACCCAATTTTTTTAATGTTCGTGAACTGTCCGCGGACTTCTAAAAAATACAAAGAGCCCTGCTTCATTTATTTTCACTTCTATTTTTTAACTGGGAAAGGCGGCTCTGAAAAGAGCCTTATTGTTTTTTGATTTTTGTAATTTTGTATTTTTTTTGGTTTTTCAGACACGACACACTAGGAGAGGAGGGTAAAGGAGGGTAAAGGGGGGGACACCAACCACAGGGATAAGAAAGGGCGAGCTGAGAGAGGAAGATGTAGAGTGGGTTTTATTTGGGTAGTGAGCAGGTCTTCTCGTGCTCTGAGACGATAGTCTCAAAAGCACTCTGAAGTCGCTCCCCCCTGCAGAGTACTGTGTCACAGTACATACATACAACTGAGACCCTCGAAAGGTAAGAGTCATCAGCATTCTGTATGGCCTGTGAGGCAGCTTGAGGAAGACGCTGTCCCACAGAGGTGGTCCTTGTGGTGACAGGATCAGAAACAGAGGATGAAGTAGAGGAAATCAACCTGCTACGTTCTTCGCAAGGTACAACCCTGCGAATAGCCCCAGAGTGAAATGACCTCAGGTGTCGCTTCATAGTAGTGGTCCCAAAGCTGTACTTACCGTGCTTCCCGCGACTGAGTATCATTTTGCACTCATTGCAGGTAACACGGTTCGCACGAGCCTTGGGAACATTACCATGAATGGTAAATAACCGCCACACCCAAGACTCACGCCTAGTGCGGGTAGTAGGGTTTTCCTCTACCTCATTCTCATCATCCTCTTCTTCCTCCTCCGCATCCTCACTCCTGTTCCCCTCTTCAGGCCCTTGGGGAGGTGGTGGTGGTGGAGGGGGTGGGGGTGGTGCTGAAGCAGGTGCAGCACCAAGTGGCAGTTCAGCAGCCAAGGATGTCATGTCGATGATGGTGTAGTCTGCAGATGGCAGCAAAAATCACTGTGTTCTGAAGAATAGCCAGAAACACAATGGGAATAAGCTCTTCAGCGTGGTCTTTTATAGGGGTGCTTGTGCACGGTTCGCGGACATGCGCACTGTCCGCGGACAGATCGAACACAAAAAAAGGATCGGAAAGTTTCAAAAGGTATATAGAAACTCAAGATTGCTATATGGGACTTGTGCCATGGTGAGATTTTATTGAAAAATATTATGGATTAACTGAAAATGTACTTTTAAATTGTTCGGGGACACGAACAGTGTCCGCATTTCAGGACACACGATGAGCGTGGGCGCGGTCATATGATCCGTTCACAAAATAGTCCGCGAAGGAAGCGCCTGTCCGCAGGACACCAAGTGCACGGAGATTGGTTAGCGCATGCGCATTGATGTCCTACGGACACTGTTCCGGTTCTGAAGTAATTAAAAGTGCGTCACACGTGAAACGAACATTTCAGGACACTGCGTGTGTTCTTAGAACAGTTTAAACTTGGTAGCGAACAGTAAGGACAGATATAGTGTTCTTCAGGACACGTTTAATTTCGGTTATGTACGAACATTTCAGGACACCAATTGTGTTCTTAGAACAGTTTCAATTGGGTAGCGAACACTACGAACAGGTATAGTGTTCTTCAGGACACCTCCATTTTCGTTTACGTACGAACATTTCAGGACACCAATTGCGTTCTTAGAACAGTTTGAACTTGCTAGCGAACAGTACCGGACAGGTATAGTGTTCTTTAGGACACTTTAATTTTTGTTTGTTTACGAACAATTCAGGACACCGCGTGTGTTCTTTGTACAGTTTCATGTTGCTAGCGAACACTACGAACAGTTGTACTGTTGTTCAGGACACATCATTTTCATTTATTTACGAACATTTTAGGACACCAATTGTGTTCTTAGGACAGTTTTAAGTTGATAGCGAACATTACGGACAGATATAGTGTTCTTTAGAACACTTTAATTTTTGTTTCTTTACGAACATTTCAGGACACCACGTGTGTTCTTAGAACAGTTTCAACTTGCTAGCGAACAGTACGAACAGGTGTGGTGTTCTTCAGGACACCTCCATTTTCGTTTATGTACGAACATTTCAGAACACTCGCACTGTCCGCGGACACTTTTATTGTTTTTAAAAAAAAAACGGAAACTATTCACAATACAATATAAAAATTCAACTTTATTTAACATATATTAATAATTTATGACAGAGAAGGTGAGGCAGAAACAGAAACAGGAGAATTTGGGGTTTCAACATGATTGGTATTAGGTGAAGAAGGGATGGAAGTCTCATCAAAACGTTTTGGATTATGGAGAGGGTTTGGGGATAATTGACTGGGATATGGTGAGGAGGGACAAGTACATGTGGGGCCAATGGTACAAGGTTTTTGGTTTGAAATGATTTTCTACAAAAGTTTTTAAATTATTAAAATTAGCCAACAATACATCCATTTTTTCTTCTATATTGTGAAGACTGTTATCCATAACAGGGTTTTCTGAAGTTTTTTCTATTTTGGTATGCTCTGTACAAAAAAATAATATATATGTTAAATGTATATAAAAAAATAATAAATAAATGGTTTATATTATAAAGTGTTTACCATTAGTTTCACTATCTTGTGACATTTCTTCATGTGGGAAATTGTCCTCTAGCCATTCCAGAGTACTAGACATTTCTGTGAGAAAAAAAAAAAAAGATAATATATTTTTTTAATCTAATACAGAAAGTTTATAAATATATGAGTAAAATGAAGTACACTTACTATTTCTGGTAAGATAAGTCCTATGTATTCAGTGGGTCTGGTCTTGTTCTCAGTTCTGTTGTGTCTGTGAGGTAATTATCTTGGAAGCCAATTTATCTTCTTGTGGTATATTCCATTTCAGAACATATTGTATTTAAATGAATGGTTAGTGTGTTACATATATGGGTTACATTTCTTATGTATTACTATATATAATGTGTTTGTGTGCAGCTTTTTGAATTTGTTAAATGTTCCTATATTATGATATAACAATCAAACATCCCCCACCCCCCCCCCCCCATAGTTTTTAGGTAGTGGTACTGTTCTCCGAATATGTCCGTGAACATTAAATAAGTTCGCGGACATCAAGTTCATAAGAAGAGATCTAGTCAGTTCCATATGACATGTATATAAAGTCAAAGTCATTATTGTTAAGTTGTGCTACTAAAACACTATGAAATTCAGTGAAAAAACTTTGTTAAAGGGACGTTATGGTTAAGTTGCACTACTCAAAAACCTATGAAATTCAGTGAAAAAAACTTTGTTAAAGGGACGTTATGGTTCCAAGTAAAACTGAAAAACCCTTGAAATTCGCCAGTTATGGTAAGCTAAGCAACCATAACTCGCGCCACGACCGTGCACTGCTAAGACTAACACCCAGGACATCAAAGATGACATCACAAATGTCATTGATGAGTTGGAAGTTTGGTGGAGTTTTGTTTAGAGGGGGGGTCTCAACATTTTTAGATGGCTTATAACTTTGTTACCGTTTGATGAATTTGCAGGAAAGTGTATAAACAGATTATAGACCCAACTTTGAATGTGTGTGCAAAGTCTGAATGGGTTTGTCAAGTGGGGGCTGAGTTATAGGACTATTTTATGCAAGTACATTTTGACACTTTTCAAAAAATAAAACATGGGTGGATTTGCAGCACACTCGTGCAAGGAGTATTGGCAAGGACCTGAAAGCATGGTTTTGGTAATGTGTACGTGTTTTATTTTTTTGAAAAGTTTCATAAAGTAGGTACACAAAAAGTGATATACCTTTGGTGACTGAGGTGTAGCCTGTGGCCATGGGCAGTGGACAGATTGTTCGGATCATGGCCTAAGGGGATGGCCCGGACAATCTGTCTACTGCTCATTACCACGAGGGACTATCAATGGGGTTTAAGTAAAGTGGGAATGGCCACTAGGGACTGGATATGTGGTAAAGCTTTTCAAAATTGGGATAGGTTTGAAAGGGGAAAAGAATTCTGGTTGTGGGTACAAGTTGAAATGCTGGATGGGATTGTAGCAAATATGCACGACGGTGGTCAGCAAGAACTTCAAAACAAGGTTTTTCAAAAATGTCCAGTCATTTTTTCGAATACAAAAGTTTCGAAAAGCAAACTTTTGAAAAAATGTTTTTCTTCGAAATGCCATTCTTTCGAATGACAATTTCTTTGAAAAAAATTGGAAAGTGCCGTTGACATGGGTTAGGGTTAGGGTTAGGGTTGGGGCTTGGGTTAGGTTTGGGGGTGCGAGGGTTGCATGGGGGTTGGGGGGAACCCCCCCAATATACACTAAAACCTTGAAACGTTACATGGAGCTGTCCAGTGCCGAAATTACAGCACTGGACCGCTCCATCTGATGTTTTAACGTTACAAAAAAAGTATTGAAATGCTACTTTTAACAGGTAAAAGTGCATTTCAATTGAAACCAATCCATGACTATTGTCGATGGATTGGTTTAGAAAGAAATGCACTTTGCATGTTAAATATAGCATGTCACATCTTTTGTTTTCGAAACTTTTGTTTTTCGAATCTTTTGATTAAAAACTATCACTATAAACCAATGTTGGTGTCTGGGCAATGGGCCTGGCTGTCAGCAAGGAGAAATGAGTACTGTAATTTGCTTATTGAGCATGTAGCATGGGCAAAGCGGTAGGTTTGAATGGGAAAAAAAATTCTGCTTGTATTTACAGTCTGCAGTGGTGGACTAGATAACAACCAACATCCGCGACGAGCATTAGCAAGGACCTAAAAGTATGTTTCTGGAAATATGTCTTGTGTTTTATTTTCCAAAGTATAAGAATGTAAGCAGAAAAACTAGTGATATACATTTGGCGTCTGGGTAGTGAGCCTGGTCCTCGGTAAACGCAAATGTGTACTCTGATTTGCTTATTGGGTAGTGCAGCATGGCCGAAGCCCCCATGAATTTGAAGACTGTCCATGGCTGCAAGGCATGAGCACTGGCCATTGGCTACATTATTATGATATAGTAGACACTGACCTAGGATGCAGGATAGGTCTAGGTAATTTAACAATGATTTCCATCCCCAGCATGCACTGCTGATAACAACAGACATAAGTATATGTTGCACAAAATATGTTTCTTAAAGGAGCTTTATAGTTCTTTCATATATGTGAAAAGAGGAATTATGAATAACTTATATACAGTGATGTAACACCATGAAACATTTCACTTTTAAAAATCTATTTAATTGACAGAAAAAAGTTTGTTAAAGGGGTGTTATGGTTAGGATACATCCTACCCTTCGGACTCCTCTCCTCCCGTAGTTACCCTGTGGTGTCCCACCTTGTTCCTTCTATTTATGCACTTCTCCCACTGCATAATGCATATGTGCATTTATAGGAGCATTGTGTACAATGGGAAAGGGAAGAGGGGCTCTGTACGGAGCCCCGCCTTCTCTTTTCATGGTGGCCATCATGGAAAACGATTTCCCTTCCAACAGTGGGATACATAGATATAGGCAATGGTTGCAGCATGCACAATAGAAGTACAATATTTTTAATCTGATAATTTACGATAGTAAAATTATAAATGTTACCTTATGAGAGTTTTTAGTCATATTAAAAATGGAATTAATAGGTAACAATTGAAAACTTACCACACATTGTGTTAGTAGAAAAAATACATATTCACAATGCATACAGATTAGAGGCACATACAGGGAAACTAATGTTATTATCATTGTTTGGTGCTGTTGTTTCTTTCTTCCTTACTTTAGAGTTAATCATAATGTATACAAATGAATTCTGTGTTTGAGGCGTTATTATTACCCCATGCATCTTCACTGTGAGCTCAGATTAAACTCTAAGGAGCGTACTTTAAGAACATATAAACAGGTTAATGTGTAGATTTAATTGATATTTTATCTCTATCACGATTAATGTGTAGATTTAATTGATATTTTATCTCTATCACGCACGTACAGAAGTGTTTCAGAGCGCGACAAGGCAGGGGAGGGGAACAGGTGAGAACAAAACAACAATCTTACTAGGCCCAGTGACATTGAGAAGTGGAAAGTGCGGACCAAGGGAGATACAGATAAATAATAATAAATAAATAAATAAATAAATATTAAAGGCAACAAACAGAGGTAGTACAGCGAGCAAGTGGCAAGTGCTGGGTTTAAGGCAGCAAACAGGGTAGGTCTGATAAGTGCAAGAAGAAAAAGAGTGGGGGGTCTGTATAGGTAGAGAATACAGACCCCAGTAAAAGGGGTGGCTCAGAGGCAGTTGCTGAGGGTGGCAGGGTTAGCAGGTACCTGGGTACGGAGGACAGAGGGTGGACCGGTGCACGGTGCCAAGAGAGAACAGATCAGCAGGGGAGAAGGGGAGCAAAGGCAGAAGCAAAAAGGAATGTCTTGAGGTGCTTCCGGAACCAGAGATGGTTCTCCTAAAGTTTTACAGTGGCAGTGAAGCTGTTCTAGAGGGAGGCCCCAGCCGAAGACAGAGATCTACCCCCAGTTTGTTTCTTTGAAAAACGACTCAACCTGAGGGATTAAGAGGTAGGGGAGCAAAGAGTTCGAGAGGGGAGGTATTTACAGATGGATAGTTGAAGGTGTTTTGGACCCAGGCCCCAGAACGACCTCTGGACAATGCAAAGGGTTTTGAATTCAATCCTTGCATCCACTGGGAGCCAATGGAGAGATTTGAGAGCTGGAGAGATACAATCCCAGGGCTTGAGGCCAGGCAAGTGTTGCAGTCCAAGTGGCCCAGATATGTGATGTTATCAGGACATTTGTTTTGTCATCTTTCATGTCCAGGTGTTCGTTTTAGCAGTGCCCGGTGGTGGCGTGAGTTATGGTTGCTTAACTTACCATAACTGGCAAATTTCTGTTTTTTTTTGGTTTTACTTGTAAGCATAAAATCTGTTTTAACAAAGTTTTTCATTGCGTTTCATAGGTTTATTTTAGTGCAACTTAACCATAACATCTCTTTAACAATGTTTTTTCTGTGAATAAATATATATGTGTATGTGTGTGTGTGTATATATATAATTCTGATTTCTTGTTTTCTTTTTCGTTCACCAATTAATTTTACCCTTGACTAAAGGTACAAGTAGATACCTTAATTGGGCTAACAAAGTCATTTGTTTGCAAGCTTTCATGGATGGAATAGAATTTTTAAAAAACATTATGAATGAAAAAGCTCCTCCTAGTATTTCGTTTGGCCTTCTATGTGCTTGTCTGTGTATCTGATTTTCATTACAGCTGTTGGAACCCACACGTTATAGATTTCAAGGTGTGAATGCTAGTCTTCCCTATTATTAATAAGAGATAGCTCCCCCTTGCTGCCCAGCAGGACTTTTAAGGTCATGGATAATGGCTGAACCTTTGATGGAGACTATCACCCCGAGGGGTTGTACTTCATAGCTTCTCCTGGTCCCTCAGAGTTCCCAGTCTACCTTAAGGTGAGATTTAAAGAAGAATCTTTAACAACAACTACTCACATTTGTATTTATTTATTCATTAGACATTTGTATGGTGCCTAGGGACAGGTGTTTCCAGGCGCCACAAGACAAGATGGGGGCAGATGGGGAACATGGGAATCACAAAAGTAAACAAAGAATGGTTATCCTTGTCCCAATCCTATGTGCAAGTGCATGACAAGGTGATAAGTGCAATGGGGTGGGGGATAGAGGGAGAAGTGCAGGAATGAGGTACACCCACAGGTGGGAGCAGGAAAGTGCTGGTCAGTCCAAGGCCGCAACTGCCAGGGGAAATAGGGGGGAGGGGAGGATCAGTGGGGTGGACAGGGTGATCCAAGTAGGGATAGTCCAGGAAAGAGAGCCCCGTGGTTTTTATGGTTGTAACATTTTTAAAGACAGTTGTAGGAGTCTGGACCTTTGGATGCCTGTGTAGATTCATGGACTTTTCATGCATGTTCAACAAATTTTGTTGCACTGTAACCAGTATGATTTGTGAGAAATTAAGTTACTTGTACCTTTTATTTGACAACTGTGCTGCCTTGCAAATCCCAAACAAAAATACATTAAATACATGCATTGTTTCATGCGCAGTATAGAACGATTTACAATGGATATGTGCGTATTTAGCTTGAATAAAACGTATATGTCACATATCTGGGTACATATCATGCATGCAAAAAGAACGTTTGCGCATGTGAAATTAATCCCATTGCACACGCAGCTGTTTACATAGTCTATTATCAAACATTGTTAGAATATTCAGGATTAAAAACAAATATAGTGAAAACAAATATATATACAAATAAATGAAACCGAAATTATACAATGGAAAAACTAGCACTAGAAATATGACCCACATCAACTTTAAACTCTATATTGTGAAGCGTTCATCTCGATACCTTAGAGAAATGATGAGTAATTCACCGGAGTATCTTGTTTATACCTTAAGACCTATGTTGCAATCCATGGGGAATGCATGTGTATTATTTATTACTCTAATAGATTTTGGAAAGTCACACCTCATATTTCAGTGATACGTCTTCATTTGCACTCTTCATTACTTGAATATCATAGGGACAGCTGGAATAATTTACCTCCTGTAATCAACGCCACGTTCTGAATTGTAATTGCATGGCATTGCAGCTGTGCTGACATTAAAGATCAAACGGGGGCCTGCCTTCTGCTCGTCTTTTGTCTCTGGTGTCTCTGGTGTGTATTTTCTGACCTGTTGTGTGTGAGGTCATACTATTAAAGCAACATGTATTTAATATGAGGAAATCACATGTTTGCCAAAAACCCATATTGATATAAGTTCACACACTTGTGCGTAATCGTATGTAGCTGGAAGGAGGAAGACAAGCCAACGTAGGCTCTAAAGGTGTCTGACTGGGCATATGGCCACAGTGTGTGAGACTGGGGATCAGACAAATGTCCGCAGGAGGGTACATTATTGTGCTTTGTCAAAATGTCAAATTTCTAATGGGGTTGTAATTCCTAGGGTGCAGGAATTTGATTATCTGGGGGTCTGCTTTTCTTCTGCAGTTATAGGTCTAGCCCACTTACAGAAAGAAAAAAACCAAAATGAGTCATGGTCATGTGTCAAGCCCAACCCCTAGGTATGAAGTTGAAGGTCTATGAGGCCCAGTGTAAGGCCGCCGTACGCTGTGGGTTCGTGCTGATCCCACGGAATTGCAGATTTGTAAAAATTCATTTTGGAAGCGGCTATTCGCCCTCCCAGTTTCAGTTTCTTATTTTGCAGTCCATAATGAATTGGGGGCATGCTATCGTGAAGACGTTTGGCGTCTTGCTCCGCTGTTACATTTGCTCTGTACATGGTGTAACCATAATGTGATTTTAACACACTTTATTATAAGAGCCTAGATATGATTGGCGAAACATTCTGTGGCTATTTTATATTAATAAACAGTTGACACGATTGCAGGTGCCAGTACTTTTTTCCGCTTGTAACATATTTCTACTAGCACAGAAAAATGTATACAAGGCCCAACTTGACCATAGAGTCAGAGATCAGAAAGAGTCTATGGAATTCCAGGTTAATGCAAATAGATCTCCTGCATCCCTAAATCAGATTGATATATCATAGCCCTATCTAAATTTGAGTCATAGAAAGTCGGACAGGTAGCTGATAACAAGAGCGATATTTAATTGTTTGATGCTAAGGACAACTGCGGCTAGCTGGGTTGGCTTTCCAGATACCCCAGGCTGTCCTCTGTGTGGGGAACCTGTTGACGATATTTTGCACTTGGTACTGTTTTGTCTGGCCTCCCAGTACATTAGATAAACCATCATTCTTCCTGTCCCTAGACATCTTCATTTTATGAAATGTCGCCCGGCTTATTTTCTTTTCTTTTGGCAGATTCTTCACATGTATCCTCGGCCTCCTTAAGTTTATAAAAGAAGGCCATGTTTGTTTGGAAAGCTGCCATCAGCAATCCTCTGTGAATTGTCATGTGTGATTTGATATTGACATATATCTGTTTACATTTTTTATTTGAACCAGAGTCTTTTTAGAATGTGGTAAATCGATTTAACGTATAACAATTCAAGAGTGGCACTGCTTCTCCATTTTGTACAATATGTATAATTTTAATAGAGGTATACTCTGCACATTTTGCACAATTGCCACACTTTGAACAATGTGCATGATGTTACACTGTATGGTTGGCATTTAATGTGATTTTTATTCTGTATTATATGGCTTTTATGACCAATCGGTTACAATAAAGTTGAGATGATGATGATGTCAACGGTGTCTTAGAAATGTTTCTGAACAATTGTAAGTTACACTTGGATTTATGGGTGTAATTTTGTATGAGTTCAGTAAATATAATTACGTATAAATACAGCGATTGTGGGAATTGAAACGTTTTCTGTGGTGTAACATCGTTTATCTATTTAAATGCTCTTCACTTTATTTTATTTGCCCCTCCGTTCTTCCTCCCACTCCTTTTCTTTCCTTGCCTCCCACCGCTGGAACACACTACTGCCACACATTAAACATATCATTACTGTCCACTCCTTTAAATCTGCACTGACGCTCCATCTTCTTAGCATTGAGGGAATACTTTATCCTCTTCCCTCCATCAGTCCCACTACTTAATAGTCCTATCCAATAGCCCTGTTAGATTTTATCCATGTACGTATTCCAAGGCTGATCGGACTATTGTCTGTAGTATGTCTTGTCCAGTCTCTGTTTCATATATCTTGCGTTGCCTAGCCACACCTCATAAGTTTTTTTATTTGTCTTTGTGAGGAATCCAAGAGAGCATGGGTGAAATGTTCTGGTCTACTTCTGAAGACCCATCAGAAGCGGAACAGCAATCCTTTGACACACCACTAACATCTGCTCTCATGAGTCGTTAATGAATCTCCGGACTTCACGACAAGAGGGATATATTTGGCGAGGCTGATGGGGGATCAAACACTATGGTGTGTATTCATTCTATGACATGAAAAGATGAAGATTTGACAACCAGCATTTTAAATAAGACATGATGGATGGCTGTGATGGAGCGTCCCTCATTCACCTGACCTGCCTTCATGTAAGCCCCATTAGAAAGCCTCTCCATTGGTTGGAGGGGCGGGGTGCAGGCTGAGGATCTCAGCCAGCAGTACCCTTTGAAGGGACGGCCATCAGATATTTAGCCTGGACCTCAGGATCAAATTACTGACCCCCTACCACCACTCTGTCTCCATTAGATATTTTGCATCTAGCTTCTAGAAACATTTGTCCTACGAATGGAATACAAGAAATTCTGTCCTTTAAGTGATGGATCTTTAGCAGCAGTTGCTTATCACCCTGTGACGAATTGACTTCTGGCTTGCAGGAGCGCAAGGGTGAGCAGTGACTAAATCGCCTACTCAGTCCTCAATCTACTACCAAACAAGGTTGATCCCAATCACAAAGGTCAAACTGGTGCAGTTAAGAGCTATACCTCCTTTGCCTTTTGTAGTAATGCGAACTGAGGGAAAGCTATTCCCTTGAGGGGTGTGAATTTAATCTAGAAGCAGCCCAAGCAGCAATAGTAAAACAGTCCAAAATAAAGGGAATGTCAAATCAAGATTCACACTACACCAAAGCCACCCCTGAGGAAAGTACACAAACTTTGCAGGGATAGAAAGCTGTTGCCCTGTGTGTAATGTATAGGAGGTGAAAGCAAGTACAAACCACAATGCTCTTAAAAGAATATGCAGTAAAAAGTCAATAATACCTTCTGCGGTACTTGGCAGTTTGACATTGTTGAACCTGGCTTCTTGGTGCTGTTAATCCGGCCCAATGTAGTTTGGGTAGGGCGGTTGCATTCTACTAGATGTGAAATGGTGTTGAGGCGGGGACTAACAGCTCATGCGGTTTAAAGACGATGCTTGAAGTGCAGATCTTGAGGGCCAACTGGGTCAGTTTGAGGGTCAGTTCAACTGTGAAGATGCTGGTGGCTGGATGTGCTGATCTACAGGAATGGTTTGATGATATGCTTCACGGGCTACAGATCATGAGGACCACCAGGGTCAGTTGGATGGTCATTTGATTGTGAAGATGCTGCAGACTCGATAAGCAGTTCACTTTGAGCTGCTCAATGTGGTGTCCAATTCTCATGGCTCGACGATCCACCAGGGTCTGTTTGACTGGTGATTATGATTGACAGTAAAGATGCTGGTGGGGTGAGCAGTGTTTCGAAAGTGTCAGATGCAACAAAGAGCTTGCAGTTAGGGCCAAGGCCATGACTCACTCAGCTAGTTGTGGTGCACCATCAAGCAGGTTTGAAAGTGCAATTCAGTGGTTGAAAGAGCTGGTGCGTGCCAGTGGCAACTCCAAAGGGTCCTGGTGGTTTGATGCCATAGAACAGACTCAAATTTTGTTTTGAATTAGTTTGGTGGGGATAACACAGGTTTCTTCATTGTCTTGACTCTCAGGAGACTGTCTTTCCCAGTAAAGGGGCTCCAGGATAAATGTAGTCCTTGTTCTTGGGATCCTAAACATCAGGGAATCTGGCACATAAATGAAGGCATCCTACAACACAGTGAGGCCCTCGGTACCATTGTGGCTGGCAGGGCTTGTCACAGCAGCAATTCACCCCAATGTGCCCTGGGATGGTTAGGGGACAGAGCTCACCTCTGCCTCAGACACTTAGTATTCACCTCCAGCTGGGAGCTTTGCAAATATCAACTTTACCAAACGTAGGTCCAATGAATTATTTTTTTAAAGGGTGAATCAAAAAAGGAGTGGGAGACCCCTACTTTTAAAGGAAGAAGCCCACAGGTGATTGGACTAAAGCTAGCCTTCTTTAGAGGCCCATTTCCTGTTTTTTGGATAAGTGGACGTTGCCTTCTAACATGAAACCCAGCGGACAGGAAAGGAAGATGAAGCTCTTTAAAGCTGAAGGAAGGTTCCACTATTTTGTTTCTTTCTGCCTCTCTCTGTCTACACTAAGCCTCCATCTTTCCGTCTCAATAAAATCAAAACCGCTTTTGGTATGCAGCACCTTTATTTCAGGCTACTCCTTTTGTGAATGGATGTACCCTTTTGCTCCTGTTCCCAGGACAGCTTTCTGTAAGCGGCTGTCTTACTGGGGAGGATGTTACCTGCCCTGACAAAGAAACAAAGGGAGGCAACCACCAGGGTAACAGTCTTGCAGGCAGCAGCAGACAGCCTGGCTGGGGGGAATAGGAATCTTTTCACAGCTGAGCTGTGCTCACAGTGCTGACACATGTTTGATATCAAATCTATGTGACTTGGAAAATTATGGGAGATGCTAGCCATCACAACTCAAATTCAGGTATGGCTTATATTTACACTTTAACATGCCATCAGGATAGCATTCTCATAATTATGCAGTTTTTGGCACAGAGGTGCATCTCCTAAATGGCTGTCACTCCAGCTGTCAGATGGGCACCTTTAACCTCCTAACCTGCTCTATGTCACTGGAGATTTGAGGCTGCCGATCATGATACTTATCCAGGCCGGTGCATGTGTACACAATGCTTTTAATATGCTTTTCGAAAGTGGAATCTGATTATCGGATTTCCCTTCCTTGGATGGGATTACCCATATCATTTCATTAGTTTAATAAAAATCGAAAAGGCCACAGCTTCTACACCCTCACAAAATAGCAATCCATCACACACACCCTACAAGGCATTCATGCGGGAGACTTCATGAACAGAAACATCATAGCCACTTGCGAGAGAGAGTGCATCTTCTGAAAGTGAACATTTGCGAAAGCTTACAATAGGCAGGCCAGCTAGCCATCTCCCAACCGGCACAGTGAAGCAATTTACCTTTGAATATAAACCTGCTGTTATTTGAAATAAACAATATGTGGGTTAAGTATAATATATGTTCAACTGATTACATCAATTTATTTTGATAGTGTCCAGTCTTGCTAGAGCCTATGGCGGCTACATAATTGTCCATTTGTCATGATGATTTATGTTGCCTATGTTGGGTACTTTTTCATTTTGTGTTATTGTCTTTGTTTTCTTTTGTGATCTGCTATATTTTCCTTTGTGTTGGCTTCCTGTTATAATGTACTTCATTAGTCTAAGATAACTGGGTGCCTCGGACATCAGTGTGGGGGCCTCTGTTTGCACCATACAGCCTATGGGCTGTGCCTCCAGCTGCTTTACTAGTCCGAAAGTCAGGTTCAACTAAGTGTATAGTAATGTTTCTGAATTTTAACACCCAGCCAAGAAATATCCTCTCATGTGGTTGTGATACTTTTTCACAACAATTGTTGCTGCATAGGCACAACATGATTTATCATTGATGACATGTATGAATAATGTTTCTACTGATAGTTTGACAAATCCTTGCATACCGTCCCTTCTCCCTTATGGGGAGAACCATCCCATGAAGCAAAGAGGTCAGGCTGCTACCCGATAGTCCCCCTGGCATTGGCACTCAGTGGGTGGATCTCATGGAGAGGGATCCCCCCTATGGGACTAGGGACAACTGTCCATGAATAATGCAATATTTAAACCTTAAACCAACCCTTCATACACCAAACTATCCTATGCACTTCCCCTCCATACCACACACTTCCATGTATTTGTGCAGGGTAGACCACCCAACCCTCATAAAAAGTACTGAGATGAGGAAGAGTAACACTACATACCTAAGTCCAATAATAACCTCATATTGAGACCAGGAAGATTAAGGTCGACTACACTACAGGTCTATTTCAACATACAGTGATGAAAAAAACCAGGGTTGACTGCGATGAACACCTGTTACAACTTTCCGAGATGAGGATGTGGATAGGGCGCAATGTACAAACCAAGCCTGAGAAAGGGAGTCAACCCCCCTGCCTTTCAGAACTGCCAAATAGAACCTGGCAAAGGTTGGAGGAAGAGATTAATTCACCCTGGAACTAGGAGCTGTGTTTTGGGTTCAGAATACAAGAAAGCAAGAAAGACCAGGGAAGGATGTTGAGACTGCTAACATTGTGATAAAGGCCAAGGGAAGGGGGTCATGCTCTTGGCATTACAAAAGGCCTAGGGGAGGCCAGGGGAATATGCATATCCCCTAGCATTGTGAGTTATGCAGGCCTGATAGAGGCCAGGGGAATATGTATAACCCCTGGCATCGTGATCTATGCAAGACTGAACGGCTTGGGGAAGGGAGTTATTCCCCTGGCATTGGGAACTGTGCCAGCTCGAGAAAGACCATGAGAAGAAAAGAACACCCCCGGGTGTTTCCGAACTTGATAATATTGCAACAAAAGCCAAGGGAAGAAAGTCATTCTCTTGGCATTGCGAGAAGCCTTACAAGGGACCGGGAAAGAGAGTAATTTCCCTGTACTTTTGAGAATCCTGAGAAAGACTAGGGGAAGGATGACATTCCCCCTCGTGTTGTGAATACTCCAAGAAACCTGAGAAAGACCCTGGGGAAAGGAGTCATTCCCTCAACTTGAGGAAACTCTGACGAAAAACCTAAGAGAAACCTGGGGAAGGAAACCATTGCCCCAGCTTTATTGAACTGTAAAAAACTGGAAGTGTGTGTTGTATGTACAAAAGGGACTGCAACCTATGGAAGGGAGTTATTCTCTCAGGAAATAGTCCCTCCATATCATCAGCACTCTAGGCCGCTCTCTAAAGAAAGTGATCCACTCTTCTGCATTTGGTAGACCAGTCAATCCTTTAGTGTAGTTTTAAGTGTAACAGAAGAAAATAGGTTATTGACACAGGTGGTGGACATTTTATTTAGTTGAGGCAGGAACACCCATCTTAGTAATAGGATCAGGTAGGTTGTTCCTTTATTTTTGCTCATAAATAAAAAAACCTTTGGCAACAATCATGCAACCTGGGTGTCAGTCTCCAATGTCTACACCCTTACGGCAGACAGTGATCAAATAGCTTGTGACCCATGTACTAATTGGCAATTTGTCACACTGATGATCCTTTTCAGCAACTGCCAATGTGTACCTACAGCACAGTCCCAATATCTGTTGTATGCTTATAAAAGTAAATTCCTTAACGTTAACAAAAAGAAATCGGGGGAAAACCACTTTGTGGAACATTCCTTTGCTTACAATGTCCAAATCTCTATAACGTTGTGAAGGGAGATGAAATTGTTCATTCTTGCAGTTGACCAGTGACCAAACTTCACAACTATGATAGCTGTAGAATATCTCACGAAATCTAGTCTATGCATTGTGTGTGTGACTGTACTATGCTTGCCAGACTAATCAGGCTGTACATATATGTTAAAACAAATACTGTTCAAATGTAGGAACTAAGATGTACAATCTTCATTTGTTTAGATTCTTTTTGCATGATCATGAAATTTCACAGCTGCGTTATCCAATACCAGAGGTCATATTTCCCCCAGCAAATGGTGGTGATGTGGAACAAAGACAGGAATTGTATATATAGTCTGTTGTGTTTCAGGCCCTTTTGGGTCTCAAGAATGAGCAGAATCATTGAATAATGTTGTAGTAGTTTTGGTGATCTCCCCATGACCTACAAGAGTAACTGACTCATCATGGTGGTGATGGGGAACAAAGGCAGGAATTGTATATAGTGTCTGTTGTGTTTCTGGCCCCTTTGGGTCTCAAAAATGAGCATAATCATTGATTGTTTTTGTAGTGGTTTTGGTGATCTTCCCATTACCTAGATGAGTAACTGCCTTATCAATAGTGTGATATCAATAGTGTAGTTTTGGTGATCTCCCCATGACCTACAAGAGTAACTGACTCATCATGGTGGTGATGGGGAACAAAGGCAGGAATTGTATATAGTGTCTGTTGTGTTTCTGGCCCCTTTGGGTCTCAAAAATGAGCATAATCATTGATTGTTTTTGTAGTGGTTTTGGTGATCTTCCCATTACCTAGATGAGTAACTGCCTTATCAATAGTGTGATATCAATAGTGTGATACTTATAACTTCCATGTTTGTCTGTAACCCCTTTTTTGTTATGATTACTTTGATCGTGTGATTTTTCGACATCTAGCATGATGTTATGAGTTATTTCCTTGTGAACTTTTAATTAATTGGGGTTTATGTATATTGACAGTCTATCCATGTTGTTTCTTGCTGCTTGATTATTTATTTTTGTTCTTCTCTTCGCTTTGAATCTTTTCTCTTTCTCTATTTGTGTTCTGTCCTTTCCTCCTTGTTTTGTGTCCTTGCACATATGATAAATGCAGTGACATCTCGCTGGTGCGTGGTGTTTCCATATGTACCAATTTGCTGGCAATGTACTTTTTCAGCATTCGTTAATCAGGTTTGTTTTTCTGGCTTTACTATAATTTTTTTGTATATCGGTTTCAGATGTCATTTTGGTGAATATTTCTGTTTGGCATCTTTCTCTTAGAGTACATTTCACTGTGTTTGAAGTGTTCCTTCTCTACTATGAATCTCTTCACTCTGCCCCTCCTTTAAGCTACACTCATACCTGCGTTTTCCTGTTGGTTGTTTCTCTCCTGTGTCACTTCTTTGTGCAACTTTACTCCTACCTGTTTCACTTCTCCTGTGTGCCCCTTCTTCCGGTGGGCATAACCGCAACTCTGCTTTTCAATAACGCATTCTCTTCAGTTTATCTTCTGCCTGAATCTTGTTCTCTCTGTAACTTTCCCCACTGGACCACATTTTTCTTTGTTACTTTCCCATTCCCACTTGTCTTATTTGTTCATGCCTTTCCTGCAATTGTATCCTTTGTACCCCTTCTCTTCTATGTCTATTCTTTTTAAAACTCCAGTGTATATTCTTCCTCTGTTCCTTCCTATCTGTCAGTTCTCACATGTATCGCTTCCCTTTGTGCACCCTCTCTCTTAGGGCTCTCCTCCCTTTACCAGTCCACTATTTTCCCTTATTCAGTGCTGTTGTTCTCCTGTTCCATGTACTACTCCAACCTGTTCTTCTTCCTGTAGATTGTATTTACCCATATGTATTCTCCCCAGTGCCCTTTACTCCTGGGCCCCTCTTCCCTGCACTTTTCCTTTTGTTCCCTTTACAACTTCACCACTGTGTGAAGTGCATTTGTGGGTGCACCTTTCACGTGCCCCCTTCTCTCCTCTGTGTCTTCTCTCCCATACGTATGGTAATATCATTGTGGACCTTCTTTGATTCCTTCTTTGTGATATCCGTCTCTTCAACCTTTTGTTCCCCCTCCATTGTTTAGTCTCTCGTGTGCCCCTTATCTCCATGGCCCTTTCCTCGTGGGCTCCTTATTTCAGTTCCCCCCACCTTATAGTGTCCCAGCTCTCCTGCCTACCTTTCCTTCAGTTACCCTTTCCGCTATGTTTATTCTTTTTTATTTATTTGCTCTCCAGGGGCTAGGAGACGATGGACTGAGGGGAGGACTTTTAGATGATATGTAGGTGAAGTGTTGGGCTGGTTGGAGGACTACTGGTTCATGTGAGGGTTGAGTGGAAATGGACTGAAGAATGACAAAGGGAGGAACGGATTAAAAGTTAGACAATTGATTTAGGAGAATATTATCTTGTGGAAACTAATATCTTAAACAGTCCTTTATAAAAAAAAAAGGATCAATGCATTAACTCATTCGATTTCCTAAAATGTGCCCCATTTCTTCATCCTTTTGTAAGGCTCTTAAAGGAGAGCATTTGTTAAGAAAAAGTGTGTTTTCATATGTCATTCCCATAAAGGTATTAAAAGGGCAACTTTAAAGCACATTTGTATTGTGTAAATCTGCTAGGAACCTAATGCCTGTTTTAGGAACCCAAGTCTTATTGAGAGTGTTACTAACAAGCTTCTATGAATCGGATACCTTGTTTTGGTGAGTAAGTTTGTAAGCGAAGAATTTAAAGGAAGGGGTGGTTTTGATCCTTTGTAATAGCAAACTTCGGCACCTGTCTCATTAGTGTTAATGTGGCAGCGGACATTGCATCCAGTTTCTTACTTGTGAGTGGATTACCAGCTTGATTCCTGTGTTTTGTACTGATGTTGTGCCATGCGGAAGGATGACATTGAAGGGCAGTGCTGAGGTGATCCTGGTTATCACTAGTACACCTGCATGTGTAGCTGTGTATTGTATGGTTGTAATTGTAATTGGTTATTTATAACGTCCTAAATACCAAGAGATTTCTAAGTGCAGAACCGGGATCAAACCTGTGTTGCTCCTCAGCGTCTTGCTTCCAAGGTGAGTGAGTTGCCCCTGAACTATCCTTCCGAGACGGCGTGTGGGAGTGTTGAGGACATTCTCGAGCCCAATGGTAAACAGTTTGGGGGCAAAGTGGAGAGTACTTGTTGAGCTCTTTGAAGCAGAAAGCAGGTCAAGCAGCATAGCAGTGCGTGGAGCTTTTCCCATGACTGGATCACTGAGACAAGAGAGTGAACGGACAGGATGACCTTGGTACCCACATGTACATGTTTGTGTGTTTGTGGTTTTGCACATCTGCTCAACTCTTGGATTTCTCTATTATTCGGGCGTTTAACTTCTGTTAGGAAATATCCCGGAATTACAAAAGAGCCTGTGGTTATATGCAGAGATTTTTACATTTTTTAAAGTGTTTTCGTTTGATAGATTTAAAGTTCTCATGTTCTGGGGGTGCTGTGCCTTTGAAATACAGTGTTACAAGCAGCAGCCTCGTGCCCAAAAACACGTGCAATCGAAGAGAGAAAGCCTCACCAGTGGGTCTGTCCTATGAAAAGCTTCCATCAGAATTATTAGTATTATTTGTATGAAGGGGGGACATAGCTTCGGTAAGCAGTTGAGCACTTTACAATCATAGGGGGAAGAAATAACAAAACACAAATGAATGAACGAGAAGAAGATACGTTATGAACATATAACCATAACCAGTGTGTTGCACCTTTTTCTATAGAAATATTAAGATGAACGAAAAATAACTCTTGAACATTTATGTTTCTTTTAAAAAATATATTTATTGACCATGTTGCTTTTATCTTTGCATTTCAGGCGTGGGTATACGCGACAAGAGGTGAGCATGTTTAATATGCCATTAAAAGAAATAAATATGTCTGAAGTACTTGCTTAATTTATTATGGTAAACATTATTTTCCTACACACAACACGTCTACTATATATTTTTCTGGCGTGTGGATTGTGTAGTGTATGCATTTTTCTATAGCCAAAACGAATGAAAGTTGAGTCCGCTTATACGAATTAAGGCTACTTCACAATATAACTTTGTTGTGAGAATTACGAACTTTCATGGCCAGACCATTGTGGGTGGTGGTGCCACACGAGGAAACACTGTGCATGAACATTACATTGGTGCCAGGGACAATAATCTTTTGTTGTATTTGCCCTGAAGCTGATGTGATCGTGGATGCAGAAACAATGCTTGCACCTGCAAATGTACCGTAAAAGCACTGTGCTTATTAGATGATACTGCATATTGCAGGGTCCTTTGGCTCTTCAGATGTTTTGGAGCTCAACTCCTATCAGTCCTAGCCAGCATAGTCCATCGCGAGGGACCATGCGAGTGGGAGTCCAAAACATCTAGAGAGCCACAGGTTGCAGACCTGTGGCAAAGTGAAACATTCAAATCTCGACCATCCTTAATAATGCTCATACATTCATGAATGAACGTGTGTGTTTGTGTGTGTGGTCTGGTACTTCTGCCTATTATCACATGCAAGGATCTCGATTTGTTTCGAGAGGCAAAAGAAAAACGTAAATACTATTCACATATTATATATATATTCAAATGTGGCATCAGAGTAATTGTCAGTTAGGGGAAGAAGAGAATGTTAAGTTAATTTAGGAAGCAATACCTGCTTTTAACATAAAACAAATAAAGGGTTTGCTTCCAAAATGAATCTAAAATGTGTGGAAGGGTGGAATCTGTGGGCTTTTATATTTTGGGGGACTTGGACTTAATTGAAAAGCTTTAATTTGCTTCATTACTTTGATTTGAAAAAAAAGTATGCAACAGAATCTACAGTGATGCCGATGTATGTTTACAATAGTGGTGTCACGTGATTTAAGAGTGAAGACCTAGATTTCCTCTGCATGTCACAGTTATCCTACCTTTACTCCCTCATCCCTCATCACAGACCCCCACTACCCACACCTTCCTCTTCTTGTTATAGACCCTCAGTACTACAACCTCACTCTTCTTTCGCATAGTACCCCACTACCCCACCTCACTCTTACTCATGACAGTTGTCCACTACACCCACCTCCCTCTTCTTCATTATTGTCCCCGATTACCCACACCACACTCTTCCTAATCATAGTCCCCCACTACCCCACCACACTATTCCTCATCATAGGCCCACACTACCCCAGCTCACTCTTCCTCATCACAGTCCCTCACTACCCCCACTTCACTGTTCCACATCACTGTCCCCTACTACCCCACCTCATTCCTTCTAGTCATAGTCCACCATTAGCCCAACATCCTCCTTCCTTGTCACAGTCCCCCACTTTGCCATGTAAATCTAACTGTACAGACTTCCACTACCCTCAATCACTCTTCCTCGTACCACCAACTATTTCTTTCTCATCAGTCGACCACTACCCACAACACATTTTTCCTTGTCACAGTCCCTCACTACCATCACCTCATCACAGTCCCACACTAACAGAATCACTCTTCTTTGTCACAGTCCCCAGAAATCCCACCTCACTCTTCCTCATCACAGTCCCCCACTGCCACCACCTCACACTTCCTTGTCAGTCCCCCACAACCCCAATGTCACTCTTCCACATCATAGTCTCCCACTACCCCTACATTGCTCTTACTCATCACAGTCCCCAACTGTCCTCACCTCCTTCTTCCTTATCAGTCTCCCAATACCCCAACCTCACTCTACTATGTGACTACACCCACTATCCTCACCTTACTCATCCTTGCCATAGTCCCCACTATCCCCACCTTCGTCATCATAGTCCCCCAATGCCACCACCTCACTCTTGCTCGTCACAGTACCCCGCTACCCCAAAACACTCTTCCTCATCACAGGACCCCCCCTACCACCAACTCACTTGCCAAATCACTCTTCCGCATTACAGTCCCTAACCTTGCCCACCTCACGGATCCTCATCACAGCTCCCCACTACCACATATCAATCTTCCTCGTGAACAGTCCCTAATACCTAAAATGGGTTGTTACGCTATTATTCATCTACATTTAACCACAAAGGTAATCCATAAACATTCCATTTGTGATAGGGATACTTAGGTTCACTTCCAAATTGTTGACAATCTCATTTACACATTTTGATCTACTTCTCTGTAAATCTAATGACAATTATACATGTTTTGTATTTGTATATGACATCAAAAATAGTTTCAACTGTTATATTGTTTTAAAATTGTACGTTTCCGAAATATGTTTGTATTATCTGTGTCTTTCATTGTTCACCTTAGCACTGTGCAAGACCTACGTTTGTGGCATTGGTAAATGTTATGAACAAGAAATGCACACATAAATATATCTTTTCTTTAAATAATTGCACCATGGCAACTGGAGCTTGTGGCCAAACATGATTTGATTTTCTGTAATATTCTATTTCAAACTTTGTTTTTGTACTTTAAAGGGATCACACTCTTCCTTTCCGTACTGTCTACTAAATATTTTTTCTATTTCTATTCTTTTCTGGCAGCAACAACAATTGTTGAGACCTTCTCTTCTGAGACCTGAGGTAGATTGCTCTTGCCTCTCTTTCTTGTATTTTAACAAATGTGTTTTCTTCTTCAGCACATGAATTGCAAAGGTGTGAAATATACATAATCACCCTGCCAAACTAGCTGAGTCCTAAGTCACTCTAGCAATGTGTGAAACAAAAACCTCTGCCCTGCAGGAGCACAAGGATGGGCAGTGGCTAAACTGCTTTCTAAACCCACACACTTCTGCAAACTAACAGTGCTCCCAATCATCAAAGTAAAACAGGCATATACTAGGGATATACCTCCTTTGCCTATTGTGGTGACATGGGCCAAGGGAAGGATGTACTCTTAGAAGGGGTATAAAGGTGAGAAAGTATCAACCCAAACAAAAATAGTACAACAGTTCCAAAATTAAAGAATGTCCAGTTAAGGTTCTATAGACATGTATCCGTTCATTAAACAAATCAATCATAAGACTGCTATTACAAACACAATAGAAACCCCACCTATGCTTTGATGAACAAAAGGTGCACAAGGGAATTAACCACTTTGTAGGGCCCACAAGTTGAACTAGGGTGGCAAGGTCACTTGAAAGTACCTAATTCCAATGTTAGGTGGTTTAACAAGCATCAAACCAGGTTTGGAGGTGCTGAAGAAGAGGGTTAACCAGGTTGGAGTGGAGCAATCAAAATAGATGGAGTGGCAAGCTAGATTCGAGACAGTTAGAATTGGGTTCTCAGTGTGGTTTGAAAGCGTAGCACAGGCATTGAAGTTCAGATGGCTCACCAGGGTTTGTTCAAAGGTTGAGTCAGTTTGAGACATTCGTAACCACTGGTTTGTGTTGACAAGTAACACAATGTTCCAGCATTTTCAGTTGTGGTCTGGCAATTTGAAGCTGTTAACTTGATAGTCCAATTTGATGTTCAAAGAGATGGTGACTCAAAGCCATCCACAGCAGCAAACTGGTTGTCAGAGCCGAACAGGTAATGTGCTCTGCTTGCTATGAGTTGGTGAGCCAGTTTGAAGTTGCAACAGCAGAGGTCCGAAGTATGAGCGAGGGTCAAAGGCAGCAACAGCAATTTCCGTTGGTTCAAAGGTGCCAAAAGTGGTTCAGAGCTGGATCAAATGAGTTTGAAAAGTGAAAACAGGGATGTTACCTCTTCTGACTTTGAGAATTGTCTGAGACCGACTACAGGGTGTTCATGGACAAGTTGAGCCCTTTTCAGTTTCTGCTCTCACATGCTAGGGAGGTTTGCAAGCAGAGTGGTAGGCATTGGTTATCAGTGAGAGTCATTCAAGGTGCTTAGGGAGCAGAGCCTCTCTCTGCCTTGGAACACTCCTTTTCCTCAATGGATGAGGGCTTTGGGAAGATCAACTTCCCCAAGAGAGATCCAAAGTCGTTCTTTCTTAAGTCCTTGATCGTCAAAAGGGAATCAAATGTAGAGTGGGCGTCCCCTTCTTATATAGGCAAACTGCCATACAGAATTGGAGTAGAGAGAATGTTCTGTAAGAGGTCCAATCCCTGTCCTAGTGACAAATGTTGCTTGACTTCTGCAGAAAGGAGAAAAAAAAACACTGAAAAGAGTGAGGAATTCTTCCTCAAACCCATTCATGCTCCCTATCTGTCTGACCTCAGCTCCTTTCCCAGCCTGAAAGGCTCTCTGGTATGTAGCCCCCTAGTGTGAGGCAGGGCTTTGTTATTGAATTGGTATTTCTGAATCTGGTCTTTGGGCATCTTCAGGTGGTAGGTCCCAGGCCTACCAAGGAAGGTGTTAGCATTCTTCCCAGAGAGTCAACAGAGGCATGTATCCTGCCATTGTCTCAATCACTGCAATGCAGACACGCAGGTGCCTGCAACCACATAGCCTCCCATGGCTGTCTGAGCTCACCTCAAAGGGATGTCACTTGTATACTACAAATCAGTGGCTTTAAGAAATATGCGAATTACCAACTGCCATACCAAAATAGGTATGGCATATATTTTCAGATTATTCTGCCACCAAGTGGGTAGTTTATGATCATGAATATGGTTTTTGAGCAGAAGTGTATATTTAAATGCTATAAATCTTTCATACAGGGGACCATTTAATAACGAATGAGAGAAGAGAAATAATACAATTTGCTCCTTGTTCCTTGTTGTTTAATTCACTCAAATCAGAACATGAATTAAGAGTCAAATATAGAAAAATAATAGAAACAAATTGATCTCGATTAAAACTACAGGTTAATAATGTAAGTACACCTTGTAGATCATCTTTTAAAACCAGACAAATAAACAGTAAAACACATAACTATTTCAGCCATATGTACACAAAAAATAATTCAAATAACTGGGACATACAGAGAAAATACTACATACACAATACAAATACTAGTTCATAAAACACAGTTCAATTGATATACAGTTTGCTAATTTAATCAAAACCTATTAAGAACACTTATTCTAAGAAAATACAGACTATTTATTACCCAGCATGTTTCATTGCCATTGGATATTAATTTGGGAAATTCTTTAGGGAATTTTCTGTGGTTATTTCTCTATTCACATAGTGATGGAACTTAACAAAAGATGTTGTTTGCTCCTTTTCAATTCTATATTTACCTATTCAATTATTTAAGAATCAAATTGGTGGAGAAGTCCAATTTCTCCTGTCGCTCTGTTCTTGAAAATGTGCTGTCAAGTGGCTTGTAGGTGTCACTTTCCAAGATGATCATAGTGTTGAAGAGTGTTACAGTTTGCCTGTTCAGAGTATCCTGAAAACATTATGAAACTTCTCTTTCACCTCCCACCTTTTCAAATGTAGGACCTTGTAAGGTGTTCTGAGACCCTCTAGTGAGGGCCAGTGCTAAACGAAATGGCTACTAAGTAAATAAATAAGGTAACCAGGACCCAGACACTTTTTCCCGCTACCTTTTCTTTTCCTCTAGCAAATTTCAGATGTGTTAATTCATCCTTTGAAACAGTGTATTTGAATTGCTCAGAACATTGTGTCTTGCTTGCATTTTTGGGGACTTGGCTCTAACTGGGTAAAGGCAAATAGAGAAAGAATAGCAGTCATAATCAGGCACGTGCAACGTTCCTCTGGCTGCATATTATCATATTTCCTATACTGCCATTGATTTTCTGACAATGTAGATATAACAGCAACATGGTACTGAACCCACAGGTCCACACATAAATCACTTGCTCCATTTCTTCTGGACCTCTTTCCCTTTAATCATTGTTAATAATCATGAGCAGAAGATTCCATTAACCATATATGCATATTCTTTCAATTATTGCTATGTTATTAATATTAGATGTCTTTCCATTCCAGGAACTATCCATGGAGTCTGGAATTGATCCCGGTCAAGAATACTATGGACAAGATTACTACAACTATGAGCATGGGTATGTTTTCATAGACAACATCAATAGTAAAACGCCATAAGTGCTGTGCTACAATAGTTTTTATGTGTACTTTCAGAACTTCAGAAGCAAGACCTTAGACACCAATGCAGTCCATAGTCCCAGCAAAACTTTACCCAAGGTTTAGTAATTCAATAAGCCAAGGGGTTAAATGAGACCACGTGTTACACATAGTCTCACATAGAAGTGCCCATAGAAAACTGCTGCTGTATA
Source organism: Ambystoma mexicanum (assembly GCF_040938575.1). Lineage (NCBI taxonomy): Eukaryota > Metazoa > Chordata > Amphibia > Caudata > Ambystomatidae > Ambystoma > Ambystoma mexicanum. The sequence goes on from NC_090929.1 coordinate 1,179,422,172, forward strand.
TCACTTTGGATACGTGTGTACAGTAAAGAGACAGCTGTGAAAGGCCAGTTGAAACAAAATATTGCATGTATTCTCTTCAAATCAGGGTTAAGGGAAAAGAGCAGAGCAGACCATTGAGAAATGAACACAATCAAACATATATGGTAACACGCTCCTATTACTAACTTAGAACAATAAATAACTAGCAAATGAACAAAGCTGGTAAAATACATCTGGGATAATAGTAAATTGCGAGAAAGTCATTATAGAGCGACACGGGTGGTACATGTTCCATTACAAATTGTAACCTATATTCACTTGAATCTACTGTCCATATTATGTATATGATAGTCGTGTGATTCTCCCATTACAACATTACCCAACACATATACAGCATAGTGTTTTGTTGGAAGGACAATTACAAAACAATGAAATCAAGCTTCAGAATAATAATTTAAAAAGTCACCCAAACCAGCACTTCCTTGTCCTGTAACCTATTTTAAATCATAAAATGACTTATGTATGCCTTAAAATTCCATATATCTGTTTCTTTCTATTGTCCTACTATCAAGATATCAAGCTCAGTCATTGGAAATATGAACGACACATTCTATCTCCTTAGTGCAAATAAGGACTTCCAGCGCAGTGCAGGTATACTTGTTGCATTTGAGAAAAGTATCACTGGGTAAAAGCTAACCATCCTGAGACCTTTCAACAGAAGTAGAAGCAGTGAAATGTCATTCAGATATGTATATAGGTGTTTTGTCACAATTCTCACAGAGCTTAATAATCAGTCAATATCATAAAATATTGAATGATCCTCGGCCAAATAAGGGTCAGCAAATATCACTAGATGATCCTATATGAGATTAAATAGAATGCATTGATATTCTTTATATTATTGTATATTTAATGTTAGGGTTCATACTGCCATAATATGAAAATGTCCCTTTGCATGTATTGAGCTGCACTTGGGAATATAACTTAGGCCCTGGGCCGTTACCACCTGATCTGGCCAGTTGGATCAGTTCTATTGCTACAATATAAAAATAAATAAGTTTGATATGAAACTAAAAGTAAACTTGCTCCCCCTCATCAGAGTTGTTGGTTTCTGTTTCAGTTATGAACTGCCTCAATATGGGAGTCGCCGACGTTTATTGTCTCCTTCAGGGATGTATAATGAGTATGGGGAGGTCATCGTTGAGAATGAAGGAGGATACTATTACAGTCCACATGGATCCACAGCAGAAGCGGAGGTAAGTGTTTCAGAGATAATTTATAAACACCCTTGATTGTTTTTATTTGTGGGTCCTCGAGTAAAGGATGTGGCCTCTTTTTACAATGAAAAAAGCCTTGATTTTAAATTCATTTATCACCTTTAAAGAAACTGGCTATGTGGTCATACACTATAAAAAAAATAAATTGCATTTTCAAATTCCTCTGTAAAGCTCATTGTCAAACAGTATTTTTCTAAAACATTTGTCTTCATAGGCAAGAAGCGCATTGTATAGTGTTTCTGCTCTATTACATTAAATTGATATGTAGCAAATTGTAACACAACTTACTTTTAATATTAAAATATCTGCATTTTCCAGAGTAACAGAATGCATTTCATCAAATTTAATTCTCGATGCTGACAGAGAAATGCCCTCGATTGCTATGTAACACTGAGTATTTTTACAAAATAATCTGACAAGTACCATATGAATGGAATTTGTATGGAAACAACTGCACACTATTTAGGAACATCTTATATGATGGCATGCATGTTGATCGTGATGCTCATCTGTGTTGTAAATGTTCTCACTATACTAGGAGTGGAATTGTTCTTCTGAAATGAATATGTCTTGCATTTAAATGAAATTAGTACCAGTACTATTCCATGCACCTTCTTGTGAGTAAACCATTATTTTAAGCTGTAGTTGACATTGCAAAGCCTCAGAAAATATGACCAAGAACATGTTCTCTCTTTTAGAAATTTTAAATCTGCCAAAAGAAGTTCATGCATAAACAATGACAGGGTATTCCCTTCTTCATTCTCCCTGCAAAAGTGTGTAATTGTATCATTCAAATGGTTAACTGAGTTTTATTTCCAAACTTTCAGGGAAGGATGCAAGGTCGTGGTCCATCACGAAGAGGCAGAGGTGTAGGAGTTAGGCCAGGAACTTCAAGAGATCAAATTGAAGGAACAGTTAGGACCAGTCAGAGTAAAAAGAAACTCAAGGCAGTAATGCATCTAAGTCGAGTTGCTGTAAGTGCTCAAAAATCTGCAGGATTGTCAGAATCTGGAGAATCCCAAATCCCTTATCACTCTCCATGGAAGAAGGCCAAAATATTCCCTCTGCTTCTCCAGAAAGTTAAAGGCAGTGGCAAGGATTCTGCATATGCTAAACTGGTATCAGCACGTCAAGTGGATGGCGATGACAGTATGGTCATCAAAGGAAATTACTTCCAGAAATCAGCTGATGACCAGTCTTCAACCTCTAGAAAACTTGGTCGTGTACTGAAACGCATAAAGGTTTCCAGAAAATTCCACCAGCGTCGTAAATCACAAAGCTCAGTTAGCCGAAGTTCATTAGCTGATACTGAGATTGAGGAGGAAGACTCTGAGGCTCAGGGAATAAGTGAATCAGAAAAGGATGAAAGGAAATCAGGGATTTCAATCAATATAACAGCAGAAAGTGAACCAGAGGAGAGTGAAGCATCTGATGATGATGATGACCTTGACAAATCCAAGGCATCTGATGATGAGTCTTCCTTGAGAAGTAGTATACCGCCATCACAGGCAGATGATAAAGATTACCTGAGAGTAACGCTAGACCAGGATGAAGCAAATGAGAGTACAGTAGACTCTGATGAAGAAAAAGATGACATAGATGAATCTGATGATGAAGAAACGAAATCTTCTTCCAAATCAAGAAGTGTGCAGGTTGAATCTGGTGAAGATGATGACTCAGAAGAGGATGATGATGATGAATCAAAAAGTGTACGGTCTGCAATGTCAGGGTCTCAAAGTAGGCAATCTGAGGATGAAGAATCCCAATCAAAAATGTCCTCCCGCAGAAGCTCTTCCAGCAAGTCAGAACATAGTGAGAGCAGCAGTGGACCATCGAGTAGGAGATCAAGTGTGGTCACACAGGAAAGTTTTGCAAGCAGGCACTCATCTGACAAAAGTATGAAAAGCAAGAGCTTAGGAGGTAGTTCTAAATCAAGCTATAGATCTAAGAAATCAATTCTTGACAGTGAAAAGGAAGACACAATAGAAGAGGAATCTGAAGAAGATGATGTATCTGCATCTGAAGCAGAAGAAGATAGCAAAAGCAAAGCAAGTACCTGTACTAGCCAGAAAGACTCAGATGATGAAAAAAGTGAAGATTCCATATCAAGAGTATCTAGCAGTACTCAACAAAGAAAGAGTATCAATGGTAGTCACACAAGCATCAAGAGCAGTAAGGCAGCTACTGATGATGATATCAGTGAGGTTGCAGTATCAAGAAAATCTTCATTTAGTCAACAATCAGCATCGCAAGCAAGCACCAAGAGCAGTTTAGCAGGGAGTGATGAAGACGACAGTGACGGTTCCATATCAGGAAAGTCTTCCATTAGTCAGCAAACAGTATATAGCAAAAAAAGTAAGGATGCAAGTGCAGATGATGATGCTAGTGACTCTAGTGAGGGGGGAGATGCCAAGTCACAGAATACCATCAATCAGAGTGAACTCTCTCTATCTTCCAAGAGCAGTAGGCAAGATAAGGTTTCAGTGGTTACCACGGTGTCCAGTCCTAGTGTATCATCCCAGGGATCAGCTTTGAAAACATCTAGCAGCAGCAGTAGGAAGAGCAACAGTCTTAGCAAAAAAAAAACATCAGAAAAATCAGAGGCGGCCGATACAGCTCAGAGTGGGAATTCTGATTCTGAAGCTTCCAATTCGGAGGCTGCTGGGGATTCTACATCTTTTTAAAATGAGAGACATAGGTAGGCTTTTTTTTTTACAGTGGAATGGTTTTGTTTGCAGTGCCCTCTGTGTGCTCTATCCTATCTTGATCAGAATTAAAGTAGACCATTCTTCCACAATACATTTCAACTAAACCTTGCTATGATCACTATCCTGCAGACACCTGACAACTTTTAAAATGTATGCAGCAGTCTAGTTTGAACACAATGCAATTTTAACAGCATAAATTTAAATTATAGAACACAGTAAGAAAAAAGTTGAAACCTGCATGCTCAATAGATAATAAAATGCAATAAATAAAGTTAGCTCAAAGTTTAAAATGCCTCTATTTTATTATTTTTTATTGTGATAAAAAGCCTTAAAAGCTGTATTTCATAGATTGTCTACCCAGAATTGCACCCCAAACCTCTAAACGTCCATCTATTGGGGCTGTGATAGGTTCAGGAGGTCCATTCCCACCCCTTTTAAAGGGATGGTTTGTCCATCCACCAGAGGATGGATGTTGCCTGTTCTGTAGCCATTGTTAGACAGGGAATATGATAATGATATGGAAGACCAGTGTAGTAATAGATGATGTGTTAACGGTTTCAATTGACCCTACCTAAAACCAAGGTCAAAACACAGGAGGCCAGCTCCCCCTTTCCTGCAACTAAGGGAGGACATGAGGTGTGGGATCCTGAAGCAGAGCTTGAATAGAATCTTATAATTTCAAAGATTGAAGGGTATGGAAAAAGATAATCCCAATGTTCACTTACACCCATATGAACACCATGTTATGGGTAATAGTCAGGTAGTTGCAAACTTTTTGTGTTATGTTCTTGAACAAGGAGGAGACATGGGACATGCGACATGAACTAATTGATTCTAGGATGGGGTACATCCCCTTACTATGCAGAAGACAAATCAAGCAGGCCAGCAGCTTTGTGTAAAGGCATTTTCAGGCAGAAAGGCAACACTTGGAATTGCTAATGGTGACAATTTACAGAAAAATAGATCCATCTGTGATGATTCTTTGAGATAGGACTGTAAAAATATGCATCTTTGAAGTCATAAATATGTATTCTCTGTTGAGACGCATGGTAATGTACTCAACTGACTCAATTCGGAATAAATGTGTTGCCATCCCCCAAGCCTACAACATGATGAAAACCATATATAGCCATTGTGACCAGGAGTAGCACTGAATAAAATGCTCACCACTATTCTTCTTCTGGGACTAGAGCTACATCAAACTTCTCCAAAGTAGCCTCTTCCCCTGGAGACGAGTCTGAGCGTTCAGTGAATTCTTTGGAAATGTGGGTTTCCTCAGGTGAAGCAGGACAGGACATTCTGAAGACATGGTGGTATCTGAGGTACCTGATACTTTTCACTTTATAGAACTTCTCCTAACGCCTGAGCAATATAGCACTCATCTAGGTCATATGCTTAAAACTCCCTATGTACAATGTGTATGGTGAATGTGACAACATAAATCAAGATAAACTGGTAAGCGTACTAGAATGGATGGATCTCAGTAACTTTTTACCAAGGCCAAAATCGTGACTTTCTCCTTTATCCATGTATTCACAATTGGTTAAGGATTGTCACCTTCAATTAACGCATCTGAAATGATCACTCATCGGGCACAAGGTGGATTTATCTAAATTGTATTATTGACAGAACATATGTGGATTTACTTGAGAAATCACTATGTGATTTCCAGCTTATTCAATACAGGGCTGCTCAAATGATCCTTGTTCTGAAAAAGAGTATCACTTCACAAGTAATTTGATATTGCTCTCCTCTATCAAAGTATATGGAGAGTGAATTTAAAATATGTGCATTACCCAGTGAGCCTCCTTGCCCCATTGCACAGTGCCTTGTTTATTACCCGTGTTTGACCCTTGTTGGGTAGAAGCATGTGAAGTAAGCTGCTACTTGCCCAAGCTGGCAAAATATTTGAAATTCACTCTGCGGGTACATTGGCAAATTTTGAGCATACATTTGCCATTTAGTGCAGGGACCACCTGAAAATGTGTCAGTGTTCCAACAAAATGTCACCCAGTTAGGTGCTCTAGAAATGCCTTTAGCCTTTAATTGTCTGAAATGTCTGGAAAAGTTGCCCAAAAACAAGATTTCATGTAGTAAATATAATCTGTTGCCAAATGTGTCAGATCAGGAAATAATTATATCTGCCGGCAAAGTGAAATAGTTTGTGAACTTAGCTGGTGGTAATTTCACCCTCAATTACTCGAGTGGAGCCAATGTATAAGTGAGTTATCACATTCATCTGCCAACAATTTTTTTTTTTATATAATGTTTAATGAAAAAATGACATTGAAAAAAATCAATTGGAGGTTGGGGTAGGGATACAAAAATAGGGAAGCAGAGGGCTTGGGTGTACCCACAAACTATATTAAAACAATTTGATGAGTTTTTCAAATTAATTTCCTCAAAAATAATTACTTCGAAAATGACTGTCAGCTAAGGGACATAGAACCATATGTGCAAGATGGCCAATGCAGAGCTTTGTTAATACTGTTAAGAATTCTTAAAAGGGCATAGAAGATTCTTCTCTTCAACTATGAGGAAAAGACATGGCAAGTAAGAAGCCGCCCCAATGGCTCATCTCCCAACTGCAGCAAAGAATCCCCTTATGACGTAAAACCTTCTTTCAGATATTGATATCTGATGGTGTTTGTCCAATTTTGAGATTTCCCAGGATCAGCGGTAGGTGAAACATTATGTAGCCATCCCTTCAGTGACTTTTAAATTGATCATACCATTCTTAATGCTTTAGGAGGAAGCACATGGTAATCTCCTCTCATCACAGAAGGTGATAGACAACTCACTTGACACAACATCATTAAATAACATCAAAGAATCAAATAATTGAATCACAACACTCACCAGTTAAGCAGGAAACAGGCTCTTCATAAGTCCATCATGATTAGGCATACTTGTGCCAGTGTGATTGATTGCATGAGCCAATTAACTGAGCATTTAAATGCATTGGGAAACACATATATTCAAATGTGCTTCCTTGTTAATGCACACTATGATTGACTCAATGGCAGACATTCTGGTATGTCATGGTCAAAACTCCATAAATGTCCGCATCCTATAATGAAAAAAGCATTACAGCATTCCTAAAAACATGAATTAACTTGCATGGTGTGCAGTTTGCTTATGTCTGATTTGCTGTGTTTTCAAGCGCAAAGATGCAGTGTCGTTAATTATATTTCATTTGAAAGTGAATCATAAATGCTGTGAGTGTCCATACCAGAGTGAACAGATGTCTAGAAAAAGTGAAGCCTGCCGTTTAGAAAGCTGATCTCGTTTCAAGCAAAATATAATACCTTGGAATAGACCAGAAGCAGTCATGGAAAACAATACATTTTATCTGCATCTGCTTCCACTGCACTGGTTTAGGGTTTAGATGTGTGTTTGTGGAAAGGAGTGTTGACTGCTACTTGAGGTGCAGGCAGTACTATACTTCTGCAAGAAACTACTTTAGCAATAGGATGATTTGTGACAATGATTGTCCACTGTCACAGTGATCTGTAAATAACAGCAGACACCATTTCACAAATAGGTGTTTCTAATTTACAGGCTATAACAATGTCCTACCAGCAGATACACTAACTCATGTTTGGCGTTTGCAAATGTCTTCTCACTTGGTTCTACTGTGCCTTCGGCTAAGGCTCTTGTCGTTTCTAGGTGGATAATGAAGGCACTGTTTGTGTAGCATAAAGGGGTGAAGCCAATACCAGAGAAAGAGAAGGCAGTCTTCCATGGCGCTATCAGAAGTGCAGCTCCAGTATGAGACAGGTTGGCCATGCAGGCATTACATGGGTGCTTAGAGTCAGGACAGGAGACATCAGAATGTCACATCTCCTATGGTACACCAGAGTACCAGCCCTGTTTATACACCTTGTGTGCAAAGAGATGGTTGCACTTTTTGGGGCAAGGTGCACCAGATGCTCACTTGCAAAAAAACATTCTTGATAGTTCATCTGAAAGAAGGAAACAGGGAATATGTGACCAATTCAATTATCTAATCTCCCTGGTTTTGCAGGAACGCAGGCTATTTGTTCATGCTGATAACCTCAGCCTTTAGCCAATGGTCCAGCAACCAACTTGACTCTCAACAAAGCCCAATAACACACCTGAACAAGAAAAATAGCCACTATTGCCCGCACTGGTATTTCAAGACTGTAGATATTGGCAGATTTTACCTAAAGGGATTTGTTACATTTTGAAGAACATTTGAAAAGCTCCTTTTCAGAACAGTTGAGCTACAAAAGGAAAACAATAATTTGAGTCATGCCTTGTTGGCATGACACCGGGAGATACAGATATTGCCAATGCTTGCAAAGTGACAATCGTCCTTTATAATTCATTATAAGGGGGCCTTAAGTAGTTGATTGTGTTGCAGGCTTCCTGACATTCTTCTGCTTTCTCTACTCTCCTTGGATTTTCATCTAGTGGAATTTGTATTGTTTTGCTCCTTTTCGAGTTTGGCAAAGCAGTAGATCATCCTGCCAAGGCTCTTGTTGTCTCTGACATACTGTGTACAATATCTACACATATTTTGACTCGCTAGAACAATATGTTCACACTTGCTCCAAGGTCTGATTGGTTGTTTATGGATGATGGAATATTTGGCTATCTAATCAATTTTTCTCACACCCGTATCTGTTCATAAATTCTACCTATTTGATCAGAGATTGTGACAAGTTAAAATGCAGGCTCAGATTGTGACGTGAATCAGCATGGTATTCACCTTTATCACAATGCTTATGTTCTTGTTATTCACATATGTACTTGCCTTCCACACACATATATTTGCTTTTTTCCATTGGACATTACATTTTGTTTACATTCCATTGGTGGCCCGAATCCTAAGTGGCAGCTAGACATAAAAGAGGTACTACAGGATTTGCATTCGGAGATCGTCTAAACAGGCAATTCCATCAACAACAAGACATATTTCTAAATTCGGTCTACCTGCAGTTAGTTGGCAGCACCTCCATTAAAACATAAAAGTGGCACTGGTGAGGCACAGCCTGGTGAACGTGTTCACCAAGTAAGTAGGAAGGGGCTGCACATATCTCATGTGCCAGTGTTCCACACAGCACTGCTCCTGTTTAGTCCCACACATGTGTGGATCACCTTTACCTACAATACTCATCTGTCAACATCCCACATACTGAAAGAGGCTCTCTCCCAATTACCCTTCTCCAATACCCCAAGGTTGCACTTTAGACCAGGAGTGTGACCTCTGTACATGTATTCTGTGACCATGTTTGCCACCAAGAATTCTGTGTGCTTCTTTTCTATTACTAATAACAGCACCTAACAGGTCATAGTTTAACGCCAACATTGGTACAAAGGTAGCTTTGTGAGTGCAATAATTAACCTTGCAGTGGCAGTGTGTGGTTGTTACAGTCATTAGGAACGTTGTCATACAAGAAGGCATAGAAATGTAGTGGTTAACGAAAGTAGCGGCACCCATGTCAACCCTCTATGTTTGTATTAATATTAATAGAGAACAAGTACCATTCATATATAACACACGACTTTAATAAGCTAGCATTGAGAACAGAATCACAACAGCAGTGCTAAAAAAGTTTAATCAGTGGACTTTGTTTGTTTGGTTTTCTTCTGTGTATCCGTGCCATTCTCTTTCCCTTAACACCCAGTACAACTAAGAGGTTTGTAAGTAAGAGCTTACAAGTTAGTACATGGATAATGTTGTTCCTTGAGACCAATAGAAATACATCATCAGGTACATTGGTACTGTTTACATTTTGATAATATATGTTTCTAAGATGTAATATATTCACACCAAATCTTTTCTACAAAAATAATGCTGGTATAGACCTCTTTACTAAGTTGCTATTTGTTTATTTAATTCTGGAATTATTTCCATATGAACCACAAAAGGAAATGTTCTGTGCTGTAAAGAATAACTGATAAGGGCTCTGGCAAAATATTTCACTTTAAGTCAGTCTGCTTGCCTGATATGTTTCTTCATGACATCTGGACATTTTCAAAACCTTTCAGTTACAAACACTCATCATAGTGTCAAAATGTTTATTTCCAACCTACTTCTGGTGACATTGAGTAATGCTAGATTTCATAACTGCCCCCTGCATTTTTAAAAACTAAGTAGCACTCATTGACTAGTTTCTATTTTGTTAAAATGATTTGAAAGTTTTCCTGTAACAACATGCATTCTGATCATGTTTTTCTTTGCTTCACTTCATCAAACAGACCATCAAATTGATTATTATGCAAACATGAAACAATGCCTACCTTAATCACAGCCACAATTATTTAAAGTTAAGGATGCTAAAACTCTGGAACATAAAAAACAGCATTCCAAAACCTGATAACTTCTTGAACGAACTAAGACAAATCACATATTATTTCTAAACCATGCACATTAAACATAGACACCTTGAAGATGCACATGGGCATGTAGAAAACCTACTGTGTGGATATGTTGTTGAAACATTTTAAGAGACATCTTGGGGCAAGTTGAATCAACAGTTTCACAAATGACATCAATTTTACATAGTCCTAATTTTCCCCAAGCTGTTGCAGAAATAGAGGACTGATGTCATAGTGGCTAGCGGGTGAATATCCTTTTAAGGGCTGTGGACTTCTTCTATCTTTGTTGTGGAAATGACTGAAAATGATATATCTTAAAAGGTTGTCAAATGTGTGCTGTATCTAAACTGTATTTTTTTGATGTTCAACAGTGGGCTAGGAAGAAGCAAATCAAGTTGGTCATTGACCGGGAATATGAGACGACGAGCTCAACTGGAGAAGAAAGCGCTGCTGAATCCCAAATGAACCGCCTTAGCCACCCAAACATTCAGAACAACGTCAATGGCAACATTTACATCGCCCAAAATGGATCCATAGTTCGAACCCGTCGCACGTGCCTCAGCAACAATTTAAAAGTCACGTCCCCATCCAGGCTGGGGAAGCACTTCAAGAAACTGGACAAACTAGAAGTGACACATGAGGAGAATGTCCCCCTGAACACATTTTCTAAGGGGCCATCTCTCCATGACAACATGAACACAAGACCTTCCAATGTGTCGCTTGCCTCCAGCACAATGGGAACGGACAACACCACAGCAAGGTTGGTGGGCAACAAAGTCAAAAGCACAGAAGAGCAGGAGTCAGTTGTGGACAATGAGGATGTGAAAGAACCTTTGGAATCGCATAGCGACCAGACACAATCAGATGAGGATGAACTCTGGATGGGGCCTTCGAATAACCTTCACATACCAATGACAAAACTATGACTTTTTATAATCATTTACTTCTTATTTTTAATTCAGTTTATAATAAACTGCACTTTTTATTGTCACACTAGGAAACAAAACAAAATGTATGAAATTTGTATTGTGGTCATTTAATATCTTCTATGACACAACTTGCTTTTCCGGCAAAGGATGGACAGAAATTGCACTCACATTTGTATTAATTATTTGTTCTTCTCAGCCACTATTTTGATGAGCCTCTCACTCCACTTCAAGATGCAGCATTACAAGTCTAGCGGTTTGATCGAACTTGATTTACTGTGAAATAAACGTCCTACCACTTCTAAACATTAATGCATTCTTCATTGCCATTTCGAAACACACTATATTCGGCTTCCAATGAATGCACTGTACATGTGTTATACCTTGCAGAGTAAAGAAGGACAGAACAATATACATGTTGCAGATATTTCTTATTTCTGAGTTTTTCTCACAGTTTCAGAATATTCTTCCTGTACAATGCTGACAAACACTTACTATTAAAGATAACTTTCATTGTATTGCAGCAGTCAGTAGAGTTCCTGATAGGATGTTGGCGACAAAGTAAACAATATGTTTTCATGTACACAAGGATTGGACATGTGCACATATGGCTTTGCATGGTGACCTACAACAACCAGTCTGATATAGATTCTGTACATTGACTTGCCAGTGTATTTGTATATGACAATGTGGAAAACAATCATAATACCGACTAGCGTAGCCACATGGATTATACAATATCTCTTCTTATTGAGTGAACATTTGGAATGAAGAAAAGTAAACATACAGAGTGAAAAAAGCAGAGGAAAGTCATCATTTTTCATAATTAATAATGCTATATTGAGTCTTTTATTAAAAAACATGAGTTTCAATTATCCAGTCGCTATGCGGGCATTATGCGGACCTTAGAAAGAGGTGAGAGTGCAGTTGTCCCTTTATAAAACACGGTTATACGTACAAATGTTAACCTAAAACACAAACTATTGTATGTAACATTTTGATACATCTACCTATTGTCATACAATCTATGTCAACATTTAGGCCGTTGAAATGTTATAATCTACACATTTTGGCATTTACAATATATTTACCAACTAGCAACATGAGGATTGGTGATCGCCTTAGTGTCATCAAGGGCATCATTTATTAAATAATTTGTGAGGTAGTGGAAAACAGTGATGCATTGAAGTACATTTGAAATGCATGAAGATGCAGGAATCACTGATAACAAAGCACATTATATCACCTACTACTTCATTGATACCATGAACGTTCCACCAAAGAGTGTGTATTACTGAAATGTCAACATTTTAATGTCAACGCAATTAATGTAGCAATGGGTGAACGTCTGACTCATTGCCACTTTATGGATTAACACACAATTACATGCCTGGTCTGTACTCCTGTCTGTGACCTTTGTTGAAACAATTCTTGTGATGCACCAGCATGACATTTGTCACTTCGGGGCCGCAATGTCAACTGATATGCACCACAGGGGGCTGTAACCTTTTTCTCTACCAATGTTTTGTAGGACAATTGCCATAAACCTGAGCAAGCATCGTCAATAGTGAAGGAGCATGGGGGGATCGGGGGTCAAAGCCCAAAATGAATGTTGAGCTGCAAGTTGCACATCCATAATGTAGCGTTCAGAACTTCTTCAGATACACTCTAAACATCTGGTTCACAACTCCAGTCCTTGACAACCTCAGATAGGTCAGGTTTATACAATAGTCATGATTAATATTCATGGCATAAATGTTCATCGTATGGATTCTAAGGGGAATCACTTACTAATGCACTTGTTATTTTGAAAATGTTTTGGTTTTTTAGGCCCAAAGGCCAGCATTGTATGCTCTCTTTTAGGAAAGCAGCCATTTATCTAATAGGCCAGGAATCTTTACAATAGGAGAGCATATGTTATTATTGTATGTAGTGTAAAGACCTCCACTGTTTTTTGTGTGTGGTACTGACTTACTTAAATATGATATTGAAGTGATATGTGATGTAGGGATTGCTGTACATAAAGGTTCCATCAGTGGTGTGATTAGTGATGCCATGTGTTTTGCAATCACTCCTGCATACCAAAGAGAGAGAAACTTGAATGTACTGTCAGCCAAGCATATTATAAGTAGAGTTTGTTCAAAGAAAAACAAGATGATGGACTATTTCACACTTTACCACTGCAGATTTTGGCATTAAGGAAGCAGGTGACTGACCAAGAGAAGGCATGTTTTACAATGTTTCATTCTTACATAAAAAGAAAAAGGCCATTTATTCCTATTCTACGATGGTTTCCCTACCTAACAAAAGACAAACTGGGGTGGTCAGGTCAGTCGAGTTCTTCAAATAAACAGTTGTGGTCAAAACCCTGCTATCCTAATGCTGCAGCAACACCTAACATAATTATGAGCTCCCCTGTGCTCCAAGGGAGATGACTCCCTCCCCCTTAGCAAAATGAAAAGTTTATCAGGATAAAAAATAAATCTCAAAACAAAGTTCTGATAAACTGGGGAGGATGACTCCCTCCTCCCAGCAGACTCCTAGTGGAGACAAGTGGTGCTCCTTATGGTGAACTAAAAAGTTCTAAGGTAAAGTAAGGCTCAAGGTGTTCTTGTGTAGAAAACAAAGTTCAACTAAAAAGGTTCCAAAGCAATCAAACTCAAAAGTCTATGTGGTCCTGCCTGGGACGGCAATGTTTTTTGTAGTAGTGGATCATCCTCCAAGTCCTTCGAATATGACCTTGTAGAGGTTTGGCCGAGTACTGGAGGTCGAACGTTTTCTACAATCTGGCGCAGTGGGGTTATCAGGTCCACGATCCCACCTGGATATAGCATCTGCCGAAATACATTGGTTCGGGAGAGTTCTTCACTGGCTTTTCCCCAGGTCTCAGAACCGTAAGACTAGATGATATTTTTCTTCTCTGTCTTCAACTACTCGATTCTTGTATTCTGGAGGCTGAGACTTAACTGAGATGAAGAAAAATGCAAGAGTATCTTTGAATTGTGGTTTGCCTCATATGCACTCAAGGTATTGGGGTGGGGGGCTCTCTAGCTTCTTAATTGGTTTGTTGTAATCGGGCATGTCTGGAGGCCACATGTCTTATTACGGTGTGAATAGGACATTGGTTTCACTGTGCTTCCACATTGTGGGTTATTTTGGGGGTGGCTATTTTGTCTAGGTATGTGGCAATTCTAGCAACTTCTAGAGTGCCTTCGTATGGATTTCTGTATCAGAGGGGACTCTTGGCGTTCTCTGGTAACAATTTTTAAAGACACTAGTCCAGAAAGGTTGTTGCCCTTTTGAGGTACCCCTTTCCAGTCCAGTTGCCACGGAGGAAAAAGTAAGAAGAAAACTCTGGTACAGTGTTGTGGAGAGGACAAACTGAAAACTGATGCTGTAACCTTGGATTTCACAATCGGTAAGTGTTTGGTGGATCTGCAGTGGTACTTCTTTTATTTTGGGTATCCTCTTCCTTTAGTTGTGGTAGGCATCTCTTCCGAGGTCCCGGTTTTACAAAAGTTCTCTCTTATCACAACTGTTCACCCGCAGGGTGAACGGGGTCAGTCACCAGACCTTGTGTCTTCTGGCTCTTGCCTGCTGCCCTGGGTTTGGTAGTATTGTAGTTCTGAGGTATCCTGCTGATTGAACCCGAGATTCAGGCTAGAGAAGGGAGTACAGGCTGTCTTTCCCTGCTACCACGGACTCTCCTCTCCCAACCCTTGGTCAGTTACCTGGACCCACGTATCCCTATTGGATTATTCTCACACCTTTGCTGGCCTGTGTTCGCTTAAGAGGCTGTAATCTACTAGCCAGATTGCGGAATTGGACCTTTTGATATTCTGTAGGTGTCTCTGCTGCTCCTGCGACTATGGATTTGACTCGTCTTCTCCTTCACTGGCATCTTCTGTTTGAGTTTAGCTTATATAGGTAGCTCCACCCCGGTGTATCATTATGTTCTTGACCATTGGTTTGTAAAAGTTCTCTTGTTAATCCTTTACTTTTCCTCCATAAGTGGTCGTTGATATGAAGGAAAAGGACATGATTACCCAAAGCATCATTACATGTCTGGTTATCGGCGCAGGTATGATTCTGGAAATTTTTGAAACAGGGAACAGTCAAGTGAGTTGGGTTCTTACAGGGCCCATACCCTGGTTTAGTGTCACTCCTTTTAGTAGGGCTTATCTCTCCCATGGCATCCTCCTGTGTTGCATGGCCGTCAGGGTGATTCTTGGTTAGTGGATGCACTGCCCAGTCCCCATGGGAAGGTGTACCCCACCAAAGAAGTAATGCTATCTGTACGATCATCACAAGATTCCCAGTTTCTCAGGTTGAATTAAGCAAATGTAAAAGAGAACAAACTTTAACAACTTTATGCCCAATGTTCACAGTAAACCTAGCAACTAATTTGCTGCCGGGCCTCCTTGCTGAAAAGGCTGGGTTAACTGCTGCAATATGCTACTTACAACCTTATCCACTCCAAACCATGTGTATTGTAAAGATGCATATTGTTTTTTAATAACCCAGGGTTAACAATCCCATCCCGCAATTCAGGAAGAAGAAATGTATTTGTAATCAACAAGTATAATTCTAATGTGTTCCCCGAACTTTATACTGGGGTAGTCACCACATTATATCATGTAAACATAGGCTGCTTTATTTACAGAATGAAGCATATAAATGCCTGTATAGATCTCGCTAGGGTATAACATGCATACACTCATTCTAGAGTTAATGTTTTTATATTTCTAAACGTCTAATCTTGAACAATATAATAAAACTTTCGTCCAGTGTGTTTAAATACTTTGCAGGCCATATACAAACAACTGGCTTTCTTAAAAGAGACGATAGATTCTAAGAAACACTTCACTGTCTCCAATATCAATAACAAGTATTGCTATCAGAGAAAGGTTGCATCGAACAAATACATGAGGTCATATAATACATTAACAAATCTGCTCTTTTTTTAAAATGTATTTATTATTTATTTATTAGTGCTTGGTTTACAAAACCTTTCACTTTCCCAAAAAAACAAAACTCCACAAACACAATTCATCATTTGTTTTTCAACAATTCAATTAGGTACTTAATTCATCAGTCACACGTTAATTGTTACCTCAAAATAAAATAACCCATAAAATATTCTTAAAAACTGAATTCTTTCTTAGGATTCCTAAGCACTCTCTGCAAACTAAATCATATTATTCCTTGTGTTGTATGACTGGTTCTCTCTCCTTTCTATGCACGCAGATCAACTATAGCCTACCTTTGGAGATGAAAGTATTTCCAAAAACCTTAATAATGCTATAGTTTGGTTCAGGTTCTCACCCTTTATGAGCTTAAGCCACCAATCATCCACAGTGATTGAACTAAAGCTGTTGAATATTTTGCAAAGATATGGGGTTCTTTTCTCAGTTAGCCCTTCACATAACAGGGTCAAGTGGTAGAGTGTTTCTTTGAAATCAAGCTTATTATAGAATCTGCAATTTGTGTCCAACTCTTGTCATTGATTCCTGTTTATCAGGACGTCTTTTGCAGGGAGACGATTCAATCTAAGTCTAAGTAGCTTTGTTCGCATAATTGGACATGGAGACTGTTTAAGATAGAGCGGTACAGAGTTGCTCTGCCTACATTCGAGCTTGAAATCAGTATACGATTTATACTAATCTCTTGCTGTGATCTTGTCTATCCAGTCTTGCCTCCATAACTTAAGTTTGATGGCATCAGGGTTGTGCAGTAAGTCCATTTCAGAAGAACCTAGCATCTTCAACAACCTAGTACATCCTAATGACCATGTATTTAAGATAGGTTCAGCTGAACTATTCAAGGCATCTTGAAGGATGTTAAATCCTCGAAGTGGAGCATCAGTGAGACACTTCCTGTACAATGACAGAGTTTTTCATTCCGTCATTGCACATACCTGATTGCAGGCATTGGTGTGCTCATTGGTAGATTTAGCGCTCTCTTCCGAAACCGTGCCTCCAAAATTACCTACCAGGTACAGTCTGCAGCTAAGAAAACATCAGCTTCATAGGTGACTATAGCCATTACTTTAGCCTTATAGAATTGAATGGCTGTTAACAGTGAGAATTTGCCAAACCTCCTAATGAAAATTTGGGCTTGTGAACCCAAATTACTCATTCTAATTTTCAGTCATAGGATCCTTGGGGCGTCGTTCAAGCTGGTGTTTATCAACATCCCTAAATACACAAAGGTGGTAACTACCCCGATGCGTTCTTTGTTCGGACACCAAACTTATCTCTCGTTTTTCCTCCATAGTGCTGATTGCAAAATTAAGATTTTAGTTTTTGGAATGTTAACTCGAAGTTTGTTTATTTTAACATATCCCTGAAGTTTGTTTAGTTGGCGTTGGAGTCCGATAGGGATTTGGTCAACTAGGACAAAGTCATCTGCATAAAGCAGGTGACCTAAATGCCATTCGCCGATTTTTGGTGGAAATGATCTGACCTCGGATAATCAAGTTCATAAATCTGAGATGTAAAAATTAAACAACTCAGCCACCAAGGGGCAGCCTTGTTTGAAGCCAATTTTGTCTCAATACTTTCTGAGAGAAGGCCTCTTTTGTCAAGTCTGACTCTTAAAATGGTGGGAGAGTAGAATGAATTTATGGCTGAGAATAAATCTCCTGGACAACCGCAGGCTCGTAGTTTCTTCCATAGAAACTTCCGATCAAGGTCGACAAATGCCAAGTTGATGTGTTTTTTAATCTCGAGTGCCCTAGATTTCAAGATGTTCAGCAGGAAAACATTCAGAGGAGTCCCAACTTGTTTTACAAAACCGGCTTGGTGGAGGTCGAAGCTAGCCGAGACTGAAATCCACTGCTTCAAGGTCTTCAAAACTAATGAGGCGTATATTTTGCCAATAATGTCAAGCAAAGCGATGGGCCTGTAATTTGAGGGGTTATCCCGAGAACCTTTCTTAAAAATTAGAACGATTGTAGATGTTTTCCAGGAATCTGGTACCCTTCTTGGTTCTGGATTTTATTAAACAGAACACAGCTAAGGTCTGCCCATGCCAGCGGATTTGCTTTCAGCATTATGTTAGTAATGCCATCGGGCCCGGGGGCTCGAGAGTTACTCGCTTTTCTTATGAGTTGAAGGATGTCGTCTATGTCAAACTGAAGCACCCATGGCTCTACATTAGGGATTTGATCTAAATCTACCTCTTCGTTCTGTTTCCCAAACAGATCCGAGTAGTGCTTCACTCAAAGGTGCGTGGGGTCTGCATTAGTTGGAATTAGTTTTAATTGCTCTTGAGTCAGACCCCGTTGAATTTATTAGCTTCCATACTTCAGCCACATTTTTATTTGTCATTTCACCTATCATGAGTTCACAGTCAGCTAGGTCCAACCTCCACTTGTGCCTTTTCAACCAGTTACGGTAGTTCTGGCGACATCTCCTTAAATCCTCTTTCATGCTGGGGCCTCCTGCTTTGCAGATAGCTCGGACATCAGCTCTCAAACACCTCTTCTCGTTTTTTACGAGCAGGTTGAAAACATGTTTTGGAAGAAATTCGGTTTTAGTCAAACAACTGCCTGCTAAGGTGAAATCCAACAGAAGTCTAGAATACTCGGGATTCTGTTTTCCTGCTAGATTTTTGAGGTCAGATCCCAGGCCCCATAGTCTCATCTGAAGGGTTGAGATTTCTTTAGCAGACATCCACAATCTGTGATGCCCAGAATTAACCTCTGGTTCAAATTTGAACTTTATTTTTGATGAAGCATACTTAGTTGACCAATGAGTGTATAGGATCTTATGTTCACTACTGGCAGTGTCTCTAATTTCAAAACCTTCTGACAGACTTCAGGAGTCTCTCAGTGACAAAAACGTAATTGAGCGTGCTGGACTTCAACACACCCTTCCACGTATGTCACCCTCGGATATCACCTGAAACGTGACCGTTTAGTTTGTGCACATTTCGGTCCCATATTTCCTGGGTCCACAGCCTCCTCTTAAGATTGTCATGTACTTTATTACCTCCAAAGGTTTCAAATTCAGGCAAGTTAAAATCTCAACAAACAATTATCTCAGCTTCCGGGTATGTTTTAATACATGTTTTTAGCATATCTGCAAATATGTCTATAAACAGGACAACTCCCTTTACTCCCGGTTTCCAATAAAGGTTACAAACAATGTAGGAATCGCATCCCAGATTGTGATCACCAAAGAGAACTACCACCTGGATGTAGGGATCTGGATGTTCATACCTTAGTACCTTCAGGCTTCTACTCATATCTATGGCCAGAAGCAACCTAGATGAAGGCCTACCCTTTGGGCCCTTAATTGCTGGATTCAAGACAACATGAAAACCTTCCATTATTGGCAGTAAGCACAACCATGTTTCCTGCAGACAAATTAAGTTTACTTTGTCTGCAGAAGGGATACCTGTTCCAAATAAATGCTTAAAGCCCTGGGTGTTCCACAAAATCTAATTAAGGCTCTCCTCTTCCACCACGCCTTCATCCAGGTTATTAGGTTTCTGGACAATTAGAGCTTCTAAGAGCCCATGAAGTTATTTGCTCAAGGCCCCGGTTGGGTCTTTCCTCTGTGGGCATTTTCCTCTGGTAGTCCGCTCTTTTAAGTATTGGTCAAACTGACTTCAGAAGGTCATATAATACACTAACAAGTATATATGTCCTCCAGTTTCTTATCTCAGAAACAACCATGAAACAAAGGTGACACCTGTACTGTTGCTTCGCTGACTTCAAAAAAGCGTGCAACCTAGTATCTAGACCCCTACTGTGGTAAAAACTGTCAGGATGAGGCATAATTTCATCGCTATTATACTATATACAACAGCTGCACACTGACACGGAAATTTCAATTTGTCTAAATTTAGCAGGAGTTCAGACCAAATACAACCAAACGAACTGCGGTTTTACCCAACGTTGTGTATTTGCACCCACCATGTATATATAACCTGTTCACTGCTGATTTTAACCAAAACAATCCAGCAAATCCAACAATGTCCCGCCAAAAATAAATGGTAAGCACATACCATGGCTAGCATGTAAAGACCCTGGGCCTCATTACGAGTCCGGCGGCAACCAGCCGGTTTTTCCGGCTCGGTAACCGCCGGTGTCATGCCTGCTGGTCATACCTCTGGACCAGGAACGACTTCTCCATACAAAATGAGTTACGCCCATAGAACCACTAGACCATTCTACTCAAAATGGAGGTTGTTCGATGCATTGCCCGGAAAACGACGTCTGCATTTTTCACGTCGTTAAAATACAGGTGATTTAGGTCCGTCACGTGTTTCACGGCAGTGCGTACATAAGCAGCGTGGAAACTCCGATCGCTGCTTCTGATTAAGTCAATTTTGGCGTTTTGGTAGCTGAACTCCGGACCTGCGTGCTCGCATTCCCTTCAGAAACTTCTTTGGCCTATTTTCAGCGTGTTTCCTACACACGCTAATTCCGGAGCTGCGTGAATCCTGTTTGCGTGCCAAATCTCCACGCGGACGCTGTCTGCAAGCGCGGCTGTTCTGAACTGTGTGAATCCTGTTCGCGTTCCAAGTCTCCACGCGGACACTGTCTGAAAGCCCGGCTGTCCTGAGCGGCGTGAATACTGTTTGCGTGCCAAATCTCCACGCGGACGCTGTCTGCAAGCGCGGCTGTCCTGAGCGGCGTGAATCCTGTTCGCGTGCCCTCCACCACGTGGTTTTCTGAACTATT
Source organism: Ambystoma mexicanum (assembly GCF_040938575.1). Taxonomy (NCBI): domain Eukaryota; kingdom Metazoa; phylum Chordata; class Amphibia; order Caudata; family Ambystomatidae; genus Ambystoma; species Ambystoma mexicanum. The sequence continues at coordinate 1,179,443,104 of NC_090929.1, forward strand.
TTTGAACCTTTGGTGCCTGTGACAGTTAACAGGTGAAATTCTAATTTGTGTTCATCGTGGGAAAGGAAGTATTTCATGAACTATTGGAAGGTTATTGTGCACAGTACTTTGGACGTTATCCTGTGGTGCACCAACCCGGTATCTAGCGAGAGCCTCGTGCCGTTCGGGATAAGTCTCCCTTACTAATCTTCCCTTCCTTTGTCGTTTGTTCAACTCCTGGATTTCTTCAAGGAACCTTCGTGGATTACTTCAGTTTTTGCCATAAGGTCAGTGTCTGAATTAATGATAAAACTGTAGTAATTCGATTGGGACAGTTTCTTATGATACTTTATCTATCCTAGGCATACTTCCTACACAATTCCCACGCCCTTTCCAGTGATCCATCTCTCTGCCTGTTTTATCCAGTCAGAGAGTTGTATCATTTGGAAGGTCTAATTTGACCTGCCTACAATCAAGTCGTGTGAAAATAGGATCCGGAAGAGCCCTACCAAATTGTATCCTTTATTGGTTACCGTATCCTTTTCAGTTGATACATTGGTGATTTATGACAGAATCAGAAGCCATGGAGGGTACGGATCCTTTAACTGTTTTGACTCAGTTAATCACTGACTTGAGAAATTAAATGTTTACGGCACAGGACGTGCTACGGCATCGAATGGATGTTATGCAAGATGCCATGCATGCCACTCCTCAGGGAGCACGGGTTCCAGTAGCCACTGCATCTGGATCTGGGACTACGACACCATCATTATCACAGGAAACTCTTAAAGTGGTTATGCCCACACAGTTTCCCTTGGCTCCCCTGGAAAGGTTCACAGGTGATCCTAAAACCTACAGAACTTTTGTTAATCAGTGCCGACTTCATTTTCTTTGCCGGCCTAATTCATTTCCTGATCTAACTACTAAAGCAGCATTAGTTCTTTCCCATTTGGGGGGTACAGCTGCTGCTTAGGCAAATCCTTTATTGGAATCAAATAGCCCCTTGTTGTACGATTGCAATGATCTTCTGGCTGCTATGAACAAAGTCTTTGATATGCGCTACGCTACTCAAGCCACATATCTGGAGTTGCTGAATTTACTACAAGGCACTCAACCTCTGTTGGCTTACATTGCACGATTTAACCAATTAACAGCCGAAACCCAATGGCCGGAAGACAAGAAGACGGCTGTTTTCTACAAGGGTCTTTCAGAAGAACTCAAAGATGCCTTGTCCACGGTCCCAGTGGTTCCTACAGGTTTTTCAGAATTTCTTGATTTAATTTTACAAATTGATGCCCAAAGAAATGCCCGCAAAGGAGAGAGAAAACCTTTCCTTCATGCATCATTTCGTTCTGATACACCGGCACCTTCTTCGAATGATCCTGAACCAATGCAAATTGGCGCGGTGAGAGGCCGGTTGTCTAGAGCCGAAAGAGAGAACTGAAGGAAAAATAACTTATGTATGTATTGTGGTTCATCTGAGCATTTATTGGCGGCATGTCCTAAAAGACCAAATAAGCCTTCGGGAAACGCCAAAACTCGACAGTAGCAGGAGTCCCTGTGTCGAGTGTTACATCGGACTCCATTACATTTCCAGCTCATGCACCGATAGCTGTTGAGATGATTTTACGTTTCAATGATCAAGACTTGGCTTCCAAGGCTATGGTTGACTCTGGAGCCACTAATAATTACATCGATATCACATATGCCAAGAAATGTTCTATACCCCTTATTGACAAGAACAAATCTGAAACTGTTAATACTGTGGATGGATCAGTCTTGATTTCCGGTATGGTAACTCAGGAGACTGTACCTATTCAGATGACTTTATCAAATGGTCATTAGGAGGAAATAGTCTTCGATGCCATTGCGGCTCCTCAATACAAAATATTACTTGGACTTAATTTGTTGACTCTTCATAATCCCGCCATAGACTGGGTTACGGGATTGATCCAATATCCTTCCGTTTTTTGCAATGAACATTGCTTTACCAGCCAGGTGGTGTCAAATAAATCACATATGTTGGCCTCTATTGAGGGAATTTCCACTATCAGTGTGGTACATCAGAGCGGTACACATATACCAAGTGAATATGCAGATTTTGCTGATGTGTTTGACAAAGGTCAGGCAGAACAGTTGCCTCCACATAGGCAATATGATTGTCCAATTGAATTAATTCCTGGAGCTAAAATTCCTACTGGTCGAGTTTATTCTTTGACTCTCAAAGAAGATGTTGTCTTGAAAGAATACATTGATAAAACTCTTGATATGGGATTTACACGGCCATCTCAATCGCCGGCTGCCTCTCCTTTATTCTTTGTTCCAAAGAAGGAAGGAGATCTAAGGCCTTGCATTGATTACAGGGCTATTAACAACATCACCATAAAGAATCAGTACCCTTTACCACTGATTAATGTTCTGTTAGATCAATTAGGAACTTCCAAGTATTTCTCTAAATTGGATTTGCGTGGTGCTTACAATCTGGTTCGCATTCGCAAAGGAGACGAATGGAAGACCGCTTTTAAGACGCGGTACGGCTTTTATGAATATTTAGTGATGCCTTTTGGTCTTTGTAACGCTCCCGCCACATTTCAGTTCTTCATGAATGATATCTTCAAAGATATGATGGATCAATTCGTGGTGATTTACTTGGATGACATTTTGATATATTCATCATCTTTTCCAGAACATGTTAAACACGTCTCTGCTGTTTTACAAAGACTGAGAGAGAACAAACTTTTTGTTAAAGCCGAGAAATGTGTCTTTCATACACAAGAAGTGGAATTTCTGGGTTACAACATTACCAATCAAGGTGTTCAAATGAGTTGTTCCAAAGTGAAGGCCATATTGAATTGGCCTGTTCCACACAATGTCAAGTCATTACAGTCATTTCTAGAATGTGCAAATTTTTATCGCAGATTTATTCATTCTTTCTCCAAAACAGTGGCCCCATTGACAGCTTTAACTAGTTCTAAAAATCCATTCTTTTGGAACCAGACTGCCCAAGCTTCTTTTGAGAAGTTAAAAGAAGCATTTACCACTGCATCTGTACTTCAACATCCTGATCCGGATGGTCAGTTTATCGTTGAAGCAGACGCCTCCAGTGTCGCTACAGGAGCTGTACTCTCGCAGGTTTGTGCAGAAGCTAAGGAGGAGCATCCAGTTGCTTTCTTCTCACGCAAACTTACCCCATATGAACAAAACTATACTGTCACTGAGCGTGAATTACTTGCAATCAAGGATGCTTTCCAAGAATGGAGACATCATCTTCTTGGGGCCAAACATCAGGTGGTGGTGTATTCGGATCATAGAAATCTTCAGTCATTCAAAACTATGAAATGTCTTACAGCTAGACAGGCCAGATGGCATGTTTTTTTTGCTCAATACGATTTTCAAATTACTTATCGCCCTGCCAGACAACATGTCAAATCGGATGCTTTGTCTCACATCGGTGAAGAGGTGAAAGAAGAATCATCGGTGCAAAATAAGTTGTTGGCAGATCACGTGATATGTAGTTGTTCTGCACAACCTTCCCTAAAAAATGAGTTACAGGAGTGGGTGAAACTAAATCCACAATTGATTCAGGAATTGAATATTGATATATACAATGGTTTGCCTTTTAGACAAGGAGTACTCTATCTTCCAACTGGTACCACTCAGAACAAGGCCCTCAGTTGGGGTCATGATTCCTTGATTGCCGCCCATCCTGGACAGAAGAAGACTCTAGAGTTACTGAACAGATGGTGTTGGTGGCCGTCTATAACACAAGATGTTATAAATTATGTTTCAACATGTTCGGTATGCAGTCAATGCAAGAACACTCCTGGCAAACCAGTGGGTTTACTCCAGTCTCTACCTGTTCCCAAAAAACCATGGGACATGATATCAATGGATTTTGTGGTTGAACTTCCAAGAAATAAAGGCTGCGATACCATATGGGTGGCGGTGGACTACTTTACAAAATTGGCGCTTTTCATCCCCTGTATTGGTGTACCAACAGCTGCTGGTCTGGCTGATCTATTTATCCGGAATATATTCCATTTTTTTGGTCTACCTTCAGTGATAATCACTGACAGGGGCTCACAATTTGCGTCACGTTTTTGGAGAGCACTAAATTCAGCATTACTAATTGATGACAGATTGTCTAGTGCTTATCACCCTCAAACGGATGGACAGACTGAGAGAGTCAATAGCACTATGGAACAGTATCTGCAATGTTTGTGCCTGCAGTTTCAGTCAGATTGGCTCAATGTTCTGCCGGCAGCGGAGTTTGCCTATAACAATTCCGATCATAGTGCTGTAGGCAATTCACCTTTCTATGCTTTGTATGGGCAACACCCACAATCCATTCCTTTGGATTCCAGTTTGTCTTTGGATACTCCTGCAGCAAGGACATAATTTTAGAGATCTTACAAGTCTACAGAAGAAAGTTAAGCAGCAATTGGAGCAAGCTAAAAAACGAGACAAGACCTATGCCGATGCTCATAGAATCCCTGCATCTGTCTACAAAGCAGGTATGAAGGTATGGCTGTCCATAAAAAACTTGAGGATACCCGGTAAAAAGAAATTGTTGCCTAAATACATTGAGCCATATGAAGTGCTCCACGTTATAAATCCGGCTGCTGTCCGTCTGGCTTTGCCACAACGGTGGCGAGTGTATCCTGTATTCCACGTGTCACTCATCAAACCGTGTTCGGATGCTACTAAATTGCCTATACGGCCTGTTGCTATTTCTGTGAAAGGGTCAGACGAATATGAAGTACAAGACATTCTGGACATGAGGTTACAGTCTGGAAAACCATATCATCTGGTGGATTGGAAAGGTTATGGTCCCGAGGATAGATCCTGGGAACCTCTGTCTAACTTTCATGCTCCAGCTTTATTGAGGCGATTCCACTCGAAAAGGGGAGAGGCTGCTCCTTTGGGGGGTGGCACTGTCATGCCTGCTGGACATACCTCTGGACCAGGAATGACTTCTCCATACAAAATGTGTTACGCCCATAGAACCACTAGACCATTCTACTCAAAATGGAGGTTGTTCGATGCATTGCCCGGAAAACGACGTCTGCATTTTTCACGTCGTTAAAATTCACGTGATTTAGGTCCGTCACATGTTTCACGGCAGTGCGTACATAAGCAGCGTGGAAACTCCGATCGCTGCTTCTGATTAAGTCAATTTTGACGTTTTGGTAGCTGAACTCCGGACCTGCGTGCTCGCATTCCCTTCAGCAACTTTTTTGGCCTATTTTGAGCGTGTTTCCTACACACGCTAATTCCGGAGCTGCATGAATCCTGTTTGCGTGTCAAATCTCCACGCGGACGCTGTCTGCAAGCGCGGCTGTTCTGAACTGCGTGAATCCTGTTCGCGTGCCAAGTCTCCACGCGGATGCTGTCTGCAAGCGCGGCTGTCCTGAACGGCGTGAATCCTGTTCGCGTGCCAAATCTCCATGCGGACACTGTCTGCAAGCGCGGCTGTTCTGAACTGCGTGAATCCTGTTCGCGTGCCAAGTCTCCACGCGGACGCTGTCTGCAAGCGCGGCTGTCCTGAGCGGTGTGAATCCTGTTCGCGTGCCCTCCTGCACGTGGTTTTCTGAACTATTTTTGAACCTTTGGTGCCTGTGACAGTTAACAGGTGAAATTCTAATTTGTGTTCATCCTGGGAAAGGAAGTATTTCATGAACTATTGGAAGGTTATTGTGCACAGTACTATGGACGCTATCCTTTGGTGCACCAACCCGGTATCTAGCGAGAGCCTCGTGCCGTTCGGGATAAGTCTCCCTTACTAATCTTCCCTTCCTTTGTCGTTTGTTCAACTCCTGGTTTTCTTCAAGGAACCTTCGTGGATTACTTCAGTTTTTGCCATAAGGTCAGTGTCTGAATTAATGCTAAAACTGTGTTATCTTAGTAATTCGATTGGTACAGTTTCTTATGATACTTTATGTATCCTAGGCATACTTCCTACACAATTCCCACGCCCTTTCCAGTGATCCATCTCTCTGCCTGTTTTATCCAGTCAGAGAGTTGTATCATTTGGAAGGTCTAATTTGACCTGCCTACAATCAAGTCGTGTGAAAATAGGATCCAGAAGAGCCCTACCAAATTCTATCCTTTATTGGTTACCATATCCTTTTCAGTTGATACATTGGTGATTTATGACAGCCGGACTCGTATTACCATTCCGCCTCCATGACTCCCGGAATTTCCAGGGCATTACGACCCTGGTGTCCCGGGAATTCCGGGTGCGGAATTCGGTAAATCCCCATTCCCATTGAGTCCCAATGGACTCAATGGGAAAGGGGAAGTGGAAACACCGGCACCATCTTGTGATGATGCCGGTGTTTCCACGTCAGCCTGCAGGCGGGCGGTGTTAAACCTGCCAAGTCAGACCTGGCGGGAACGCCACCTCCCGCCTGCAGGACTTGAGATCGGGCGGTCCGGAATTATCAGTGGCGGCAGGTTTACCATCACTGTTATATCCGGACCGCCCGATCCGTAATGAGGCCCACATTGCACTTGTTGATGAAACACAAATAGGATTACAACGGTCACTGGATGTACTTGTGGAGTATGCTATGAAAAATCAAATGATCAGAAATACAACTAAGATGAAGATTATGATCCTGGGAAAGTGTACAAAAAGCGACAGGGAGAAAAATTGGTACCTGCTTGGAAAATGTCAAGGAATATATGTACTTTGGTTTCCCCATCACTTCTAATCCTACTGCAGCCTACTATGGTGAGAAAATCACTGCCAAAACCTGGATACAAATGGGTAGTGGTAAGACACTACATTAGGAATCAGGGGTGGATATAATATTGAGGGCCTACTGGAGATCTACCGCTGATGCATCATACATGGCAAACTGTATTCTCTTGCTGCTTTACCCACTTCGACTGATAACATGGCTTGATGGATAAGAGGGAAATATTTTACATTAAGTTATGAATCTCCCCAAATCAGTGCCGAGCAAGCCTCTTTTCTGACGAGCTGGTCCACCCAAAGAACTTTGATTCTAATGCCCTACTGACTGTTGTGGAAAAACCTGGTATTGGAAAATCATAATACCTTCATCAAAGAATTAAAATCCAGGGCCATGGCACATCTTGAGGAGTTAGATCTAGCAGAGGACATCATTATACAAATCCCAGCTTTGAAAAGAGCATTAAAATCAAATTGGTTCAATGAGATCAAGTGAAAAACTGTGGGGGATTAAAAGGCACAATTAATATTCTCATCAGAGTTTTCATCCCCATAAACCCTGCTCTTATCTAGCTAAGAACTGTACAATGGAACCCAAAAGTTTTATAATACACCTACACCTAAATCTTCTTCCTACTATGGAGCATATTGGCTCTGGGTAGAGTATACCATTTGAAAAGCACATCTGTCATTGCTGCCATACCCAAGTGGAGACTCAAAACATTTATTGACTAAATGTATTTTTCTTAAACCATGCTATCAAAAAGGGTATGGTAAGTGTGTTGTTAACATTGAGGATGTTGGCGAAGATCAATTCTGGACTACCCAATTCAGTGCAGAATCTACCGTTATCACTGCAGCTGCTCACGATATATGAAACGAAGCAGCAGACATTTTTTAAGAATCAAAAAATTGTCCATAGGCGCCCCTCTGTGAGAACGAGCACGGCTCATCGACCTGTTCTTTGGGAAGGAACCCACTCAAGAGTCTGCAGCTTCACAGAGGAGTAGTTTTCTAATGTTTTCAAAGTGAGCCTCACATTCATACTCCCCATCTGATATCACAGTTTGTGAGTGAAACCTCTAACTCAGTCCTTTCTTCCTTACAGCACCAGCTTCTGGTAGGAACTTTGGCATACCAGTGCCAGATCAACTGTTGTACAGTGTATTTGTAACATACACTTCTTCTTACATAATAGTAGTCTCCCTGTTTATCCAGAGAGCAGAAGAAAGAATGTTTGTTTCTTCCCAGTTTTCCTACCCTACTGGCTTATTTCCTTCTCTTTTATAAAACTGGGAAAATGTTTGGTTTTCTAAGCTGACACGAGATTGGATCCATTGTTTTCATTTTAAATGTATTCTTTCGAGAGAGGGGCGCCTGCTACCTTTTTTGTGTTTTTGGAAGGAACTTGGGGTTGGTTACCCTAAATTACCTGGGGACAACCAGACGTGGACTCCCTGCTCACTGTGCTCAGAGAGGCACAGCTTCACCTCAATGATGAGGCCCAACAAAGGCTGAAACACATGTATGGGGTTGCTGATGGTACGCTTGTTCAGAAAGGAATTGCCATAACATTTCGGTGCTGGACTGCCCATGTGGGCGGGACAAATAATGATATGCAAATGGTTATTTCCCATCTGTGAAAGGTACAGTGAACAAAGAGCAGATGGCTGCGAACTCTGACAGTGGTTAATAACCACTGAATAGGTTACCATGCCGTGTTCTTTCGAGAGAGGTGCGCCTGCTACCTTTTTTGTATTTTTATCTCTATTTAGGAGTGGGGCAATCTTGAGTGATGGTTTAAATTTGATTGGCAACAGTTGCCACAGAGTCTGTAAAGCAGGAGTGGCTCTCAGTGCCATTTTGGATTTACCAATGTGAGCGGATGTGCTGTTCTGTTGTTCTGTAGTGCTCAGTGATCATATAGCAGACATAGTCTGTTGCTTCAGCTGAACATTGTGTTTGACAGGGTTTCTCATTATTTCGGTTTCCCCTGCATCCATCTCGTTACGCAAGCTGATTAAGGTCCAACTGGGTAGATTAACTAAATGACTACCGTACCCCCATTTTAAGAGTTAAGTGCAAATCTGTTCTCATTCAAGAAACATTTACAAGCACAATGTTTTACACTATTAAAAGCAAACTGTTCTTAGGCATGCTGGACCTTGTAGACCTTGGTCATTATTGTAAGTAAAGGTGACTCACTTTGAAATAATGAAATACCATGAGTCTTAGAGAAGAGCCAGGCAAGCGAATAACAAACCTTCCACCCACTGGGTGGAACATCGGGTGCGGTTGGATCCACCCATTCCCCTGTGGATTAATCCCCTCATCAAAGGACGGAGGGATTCTCCAACTCACCACACAGGACATGTGTCGTTATTGGCAGTTCACCAGTTGGAATGCTGATTCTAATGATATGAAAATGAAATATCTCAAGGTGCCAATCATTTTCCAGTGAAGGCAGTTTCTAGTACTGGGGGGTAGCATTAAAATAGGCCTGAGCATGGTTGTGTGGCAGGCCCGAGATTGCAAGTAAATATTGTATTCGTCATCTCCCAACCCCCAGAGAAATAAAGTGGCAAAGCTAAGAATTAGCTGTGTAAAGTTGAAGATGGGGAGCAATAATGGAAGACAAGAACTGAGAAGGATGAACCAGACCCTCTGAGAACCACATACTCATGGACACCAAGTGTGGGACACGTTCTCTAATAAGTACTGTGGGGGAAGGCAGGTGAAGTATACAAATGAAAGGCTAGTACATTGAGCACAGAATGACCCATCAGTTTCAATAGAGTAGTATGCAGAGTCCCATAATACGGCTGTCTCTAGATGGCCAAAAAACACTCTTGAACTGTGACCTTCCTAGAGCAGAACACATATACACTGTTTCTGGGTCTGGATTAAAATAGCAGAGAAGGGTATAATATTTTGCCATGAAACGAGATGTAAGGGGGCAACATCCACACAGTGTGAGGAAGCCAGTAATCTGGCCTTGATAAGAGGGCTTGGGAACCCTACTCAGTTAGGGGCAGCAGAGCAACGAGAGAGAAATCCAGAGACAGACCTACCCCTTATGTGTACAGAGTGTTAGAACCAGCCCTGTCCTTGGTCCTTACTCAACAGGTGGCATGGAACCCACCAACCGAGAACAACAAATTGCTGCGGAAATTGCCAACCACTAAGCTAGTCCATGTTCGCCAACCACAACATGAAGCCGCATGGTGGATGCCAACCATCAAACTGGACCACATCCCCCAACCATAACATGGTGTCGGACCTCCAATCGGGTGCCGAGCCTTTGTAGGAGGAGCTTTGGCCCAGTGACTCAAAAAACTGTCACCCGTACACAACGCCTCGCGTTGCAACTATTCCCTGTTGCGGTAACGCTCCTATTCTACTGTGATATTCTTCTGTCTTGTTACACCCTTGTTTCCTGCTATCGCCCCCTCGCGCGTCCTCTTTTCTTCTAACCTGCCATTCTATTTCATCTCCAGTGCCTCCTGTAATTTGTGGGTTTATGCACAACCTGTGTTTGCTTCGCTCCAATCCCTTTTGCCTCCAGTGCTCTTGGCATTGCTCTACTATTCAGACTTCAGTGGAGACTGCAACCGTCTCTTGAGCTGCATCCAGGACATCCATCCAGCTTCTTCAGCACATCAAACAGCACCAAGGTTTGTTACTCCCACAGTAGTTTTCCTTAGGTTTTTCTTTCTCTTTGCCAACTTTGTCTGTCTTTATCCAGCATCAGGAGTGGAGAGGCCTTATTTACATCACAGAAGAACTACTGAAAAAGACCTGGGTACACAACAGCCTAAAACATGGCACCCCTTGTGCCAGTATGCTCCTATCAGACAGCAGTTAACTCCAGCTTTACCCACAATGGCATATATTTGCCAATTACTTGTTTTTACTTTGAGAGCTCTGGCACCTGAACCAGAATACAAGGAATGCCATAGCGATGAACAACCAGAGAAAACATCCAAATTGTCCAATGAGATCTGGAAGGAGTAGCAAGAGAAAGAGAAGAAATAGAAGTGAATGCAGAGACGTGTCTACAAATGCACAATGGAGGCTATGGTGCTCTGCAATGGGGAAAGCTACAGCCACACATAGAAGACCCTTCCAAACGTGGCAGAAAACAGGACTTCACATAGTTAGAAAGCAACACCAGCAATGCTGCGCAACAACATTGAAGTCCCCAATACAACCACCAGGGACCAAAAGGGAAGCAATACACACCAGAACAATGTCCTGGAAGATGGACATGGTCACTTGCCTTCACGGGGTGTCATCTCCATTATATTGGTGAGGCCATGTAGGAAAAGTGAGCTGTGCTGAGCCCGCTACTTAAGGCTTCTCCTTTAAACACATACCCTAGGTGGTGAAGACGGGACCAGATTGGTCAGGGAAAGAGATCCAAACCAGGCTGGGATGGTAATATAAGAAAGAAGTGAGGGTTATTCATAGGGGGTCAGAGGTGGAGGAAGACCAAGAGATTGTATGGGGTATGGGGGAGTGACAGACTGTGGAGGTGATTTGGGGAGCAGTTGAGGTATTGACATTAGTGTGGAAGAGCAAAGTCAGTGTGAGTGAGTGTTTGTGTGGATAGTGTGTAGAAAGATTACTGTAAGGAGTGATTGTGATTGGATAATAGTGAGTGAAAGGAGGTTGTTTGAATAATTTGGAGGTGGAAATAGTAATTTGAAGGGAAGAGTAGTGGTTTGGAGAGATCACTAGTGTGGTGATGGGAGTATGGGAGTAGTAGTGTGGAGGAGGAAGTAGTAATGTGGAGGTGGGGGTAATGGTACGAAGGAGAGAGTAGTAGTGTGGGGATGGGAAAATTAGAGTGGTTTGAGATGGAGTAACAGCAAAGGGTGGAGACAAGACCCAGGAGGAGTGAGAATGTCAGAGAGACAACAGACTAGTGGGAGGTTTGATTCATCATAGGTAGTAAACTTGTTTAACAGAGCCTGAATCAAACAGGATATTTTTAAGGCACCATCCCAAACACGTTAAAAACAATAACCTCTGAATAGTGAGGGAGAATTGGGAAGTCGCTGATGGAGTTTACTGAGATAAAGCATTGGGCCTTTTGATCCTCACCACGAGCAGAAGAAAGAACTAGACGGGAGGAGTTAATCTTCAGTAACTACTAACCTGTGTCAGGGATGCCTGGTTTAGGGTGAACACTCTACACAGACAAGAGAGAAAGTAGGATGGGCATAGCCTAGGGCCCTCCAAATCTTCAATAAATATACATCAACTACCTCTGAGACTGGGAGTGATTCTTGTGCCATCTGTGACACCATAAGCTAATTGTGAGTCGGTCCTCTAGTGAGAGGCAGGAAATGTAAAGCAGTTACGGATCAAGCATATATGTTAGCTAGATTTAAATGAACATGCCTACAACCTCATCCAGATAGCTTCAAAACACTCAGGGAGAATTGAGCTAGTAGAAAAAGAAGCAGCTGCCTGCAATCTATGGCCACCCAAGCATGCAATCTGTGTACATGGTCTACCCAAACAGCAGATCATCTGGGAAATGCTGTGAGCAGAGTCCAATATAAGCTGCAGCATGCACTGAATCGGAGAGATACATAGTAAATAAATAAAATACTAAATCGAAAACATGGTTATATAGGAGTGAATAACTAATTTCAATTTTAAGGGTCAATATGAATAACTTTTATCACTGGTCATCAACAGCTGTAATGCTTTAGACCTTTGAAGCCACTATGGAGGAGGCATGATCTGTTATACTAGGCCCTGTCAAATGCACTCCCAGGAAAGAACACCTGTTGCTTTAAAAAGAGCCTTAAGGATGTTTTCTTTCTTCAGTCTAACACCAAATGAAAATGGGTTCCTTGACAGAACAATAAAACCACTCTATTTTCCTGATGCTCCATCGCCCACTTATACATAGGTAATCACCTGTATAATTACTCATCTGCCCACTACCTTTCCTAGATAGGATCTTTGATCAGACAAACGTTCTAATACTATTACAACAGTCTTAGACAATGAATCGTTTAGCACTGAATTTTACATCTCTGACAACTGGAACACAAGATCCATCCTTCTGAGGAAGAAGCCTATCCATTTCCTGTTTTCTTATCTTCCTTAATTGGCCCTATTCATTCCCAATCCCCACACCAATCGTGGTCCACCAGCGTTTTCTTTTGTTGTTTTTTTTTTGTGTGCTCTGCATATTGTACATGAAATCCCCAGTTAAATAAAATATTGCTGCCACCATAGCAGATTGAGGCGGTACAAAGTCCCTCTTCTATTTCTGTGGCAGCAAGGACTGGGAGTGAATGTAGTGGTAGAGCCGCTGAATACAGATGGTAAGTTGTGTGGGTTGGAGCAGGTGGAAAAATGATGAATTGGCTCTGCAGACAGAATAACGTCAGGGCCCGTGGCTGATTGGGTGAGCACCTCTTGCTGGATGCAAATGAGGCATTCATAACCTATTTACATGTCAGAACATGTGAGGCTAGTTAGGTAGAGAGGCACATAATTGTATTCCATTTTTACTGAAACAGTGTTGTGTAGAGAAGTAGAGAAATGGAATCGTCCATTAAAAACCTGTGAATATTTTAAGGGGTATTGAGTGGCTTAGTTGGGATAAGTGGACAAAAAAACATATTTTTGGGATACTGTTTGCTGATGCGCATATATCAAATTCAAAACAATAAATTATGTGTATTCATTCCTTGCTGTGCTTTTGGCACAATGACTGCTCTGACAGCCCATAGCCCTCAATACAGATTTGCTGGTCTATAAAAACTGCCTGTAAAATTGGTGGTAATTTTAGCACCCGCAATTTTACTGAACCAGTAAAACACAAGTTTGCTGGTTGGGTCACAGATTTACCACCAGCCAAGGGCTGGAGGTCAATAATGCCCCTACTGGCAAATAAATTCCAGCATTCCTGGTACCAGTATTAGGACCAAGCCTGATTTTCATATGGTCTTTCCACTTTCTGTAAGGGCTTGGCAGTCTTACAGGTCTCCCGACCAAAGCAGTACCTCACATGTGTGAGTGCACTTAACTTGGCACAAAGGGAAAAAGGCTTACCCATTGGTACACCAAAGGGCCTGGGAAGACCAGGTTTTTACTGTATTCGGTCTTGTGGACAACACACAGATTTTGGCCTGGGGTGTCACAGCCACCAAGGAAAACAGGGAACTCCATGGATTTCTGAAAAGAAGGCACCCGTGGGAATCCAAACAGTACTAACTTGCATGAATCACCCTAGAATGTATTACCCACACAGCCGGCAAATTCCAAAATGTAGGGTAAGAAACACAATTTTCAGACATTTGCCATCAGAAAAACACCCAAACACGTGGAAAACAACACATTCCCTACCTTCCCATGTTCCTGCAGGTTTCCCAACAAAAACGGTACTTCACATGTGTGGGTGCATTTACCTGGGCGCAAAAAGGCAAAAGGCTAAACTATTGCCACACCAAAGTGCCTGGGAAGACCACATTTATAATGTATTAGGTCTTGTGGACAACCCACAGATTTGCGCCTGAGTGTCACAGTTACAAAAGAAAACCGAGAACACCATGAATTTCTGAAAAGAAGGTGCTCATAGGAATCCAAGAGGTCTGACTTGCACGAATCGCCCTAGAATTGATTAGCCGCAAGGCCTTGCAAAGTGCAAAATTAAGTGGAAAGAAACACCATTTTCAGACATTTGTCACCAGAAAACCACCAAAACATGTGGACCACAACACATGTCCTACCTTCCCACGTTCCCACAGGTTTCCCACCAAAACGCATACCACACATGTGTGAGTGCACTTACCTACGCGCAAAGGGAAAAGGCTAAACCATTGGTAAACCTAAGGGCCTGAGAAGACCAGGTTTTTACCTTATTCGGTCTGGTGGACAACCCACAGTTTTGGGTGTGGCGTGTCACAGCCACCAAGAAAAACAGGAAACCCCATGCATTTATGAAAAGAAGACACCCAGGGGAATCCAAAGAGGTCTGTTTTGCAAAAATCACCTTAGAATGATTACCCACAAGGCCCAGCGAAGAACAAAATATAGGGGGAAAAAAAACATTTGCCACTAGGAAACCACCGAAACACGCCAGCAACAACACATGTCCTACCTTCCCACATGTGTCCCAATGAAGACAGTACCTCACTTGTGTGGGTGCACTCTACTGGGTGCAAAAGGAAAAGGCTAAACTACCGGTACACCAAAGGGCCCAGGAATAACACATGTTTTTTTTAATTCAGTCTTCTGGATAACTCACAGATTTGGGCCTAGGATGTCGCAGCCACCAAGGAAAACGGGAAGCCCCATGCATTTCTGAAAAGCAGACATCCCTGGAAATTAAGAGGTCTGATTAGCTTGAATCTCCCTAAAATTTATTACCAACAAGGCCCAGCAAATTCCAAAATTTAGGGGAAAAACCCAAAATCTTTAGAAGTTTGCCCCCAGGAAACCACTGAAACATGCCAGCAACACCACATATCCTACCTTCCCACATTTCCACAGGTGCCCCAACGTAAAGAGTACCTCACATGTGTGGGTGCACTTACCTTGGTGCAAAGTGAAAAGGTTAAACCATTGGTACACTAAAGTGCCTGGGAAGACCACATTTTTACTCTATTCAGTCTTTTGGACAAACCACATATTTGGGCCTGGGGTGCTGCAGCCACCAAGGAAAAAAGGGAACCCCATGCATTTTCTGCAATGAATACACCCGTAGGAATTGAAAGAGGTGTGACTTGCACAAATCGCCCTAGAATGTATTACAAGGCCCGGCAAAGTCCAAAATGTAGTGAAAAAAGAATATTTTCAGATATGTCCTACCTTCTCACAGATGTCCCGACAAAAACGGTACCTCACTTGTGTGGGTGCACTTACCTGGGTGTAGAGGGAAAGTCTCAACCTCTTGGACACCGAAGGGCCTGGGAAGACCATGTTTTTACTGTATTCGGTCTTGTGGACAACCCACAGATTTAGGCCTTGAGTGTTGTAGCCATCAAGGAAAACAGGGAACCCCATATATTTCTGAAAAGAAGGTACATGTGGAAATCCAAAGAGGTTTGACTTGAACGAATCACCCTAAAATGTATTAACCACAAGGCAGGGCAATGTCCAAAATGTAGGGAAAAAAAACACAATTTTCAGACATTTGCTACCGGGAAACCATTGAAACATGCCAGCAACAACACATGTCCTACCTTGCCACGTTCCCACAGGTGTTCTCACAAAAATGGTACTTCACATGTGTGGATGCACTTAACTGGGTGCAAAGGAAAAAGGCTAAACCATTGGTACACCAAAGGGCCTGGGAAGACCACATTTATACTGTATTCGGTCTTGTGGACAACCCACAGATATGGGCATGGGGTGACGCAGTCACCACAGAAAACAGTTAACCCCATGCATTTCTGTAAAGAAGACACCCGTGGGAATCCAAGAGGTCTGACTTGCATCAAATGCCCTAGAATTTATTACCCACAAGGCCCAGCAAATTCCAAAATGTAGAGGGAAAAACTCAATTTTGAGACATTTAACACCAGGAAACCATAGAAACACACCATTACCAAGCACATGTCCTACCTTCCCACGTTCCCACAGCTGTCCCAACAAAGAGTGTACCTCACATGTGTGGGTGCAGTGACCTGGGTGCAAAGTGAACAGACTAAACTACTGGTACACCAAAGGGCCTGGGAAGACATTTTTACATTTTTTGGTATTGTGGACAACCCACAGATTTGGCGCTGGGGTGTCACAGCCTCTAAGGAAAATAGGGAATCCCATGCATTTCTGAAAAATAGACTTGCATGGGAATCAACAGAGGTCTGACTTTCATGAATCGCCCTAGAATGTATTACCCACAAGACCCGAAAATTTCAAAAATATAGGGGAAACAGTTTCAAACATTTGCCACCAGGAAACCACCAAAACATTCCGGCAACAACACATGTCACCCTCCTTCCCATGTTCTCAAAGATGTTCCAACAAAAACGATATCTCACATGTGTGGGTGCACTTACATGGGTGCAAAGGGAAAAGGCTAAACCACTGGTACACCAAAGGGCCAAAGGGCTTGGGGAGACCACGTATTCGGTCTTGTGGACAACCCACAGATTTGGCCTGGCATGTTGCAGCCACCAAGGAAAACAGGGAACCCCATACATTTCTGAAAAGAAGACACCACTGGGAATCCAAAGAGGTCTTATTTGCATGAAGTGCCCTAGAATATATTACCCACAGGGCCTGGCAAAATCCATAATTTAGGGGGAAAAAACTCAATTTTCAGACATTTGTCACCAGGAAACCACTGAAAAAAGCCAGCAACACCACATGTCCTGCCTTCTGAAATTCCCACAGCTGTCTCAGCAAGGAATCTCATAGGGTATCAAGGTCATTCTGAGAGGTGGTCCCCATAGATTCCCTTTGGGTTGGAGGGCCATAATTCTGCTGATTGTAGTTGTATCCCACACCATACCTACTCTGACATTCTTTTGAGAAGTGCCCCCACCTTCTGCATGTCCAGCACTGCTGTGTTCCCCCTTCTCTTGGCCCCGTACCCTCAAACCCAGCCCCCTTGACCGTCGAAACCCACCTCGCCCTTGTTGCTGTCCTCCTTGCCTCTGTGGCCCTGAGAATTGTTGGCTGCCGCCCCACTGTTCTTGTCCTCTCCAGCCCACACTGTTGCTATTCATGCATTTGCCGTGTTGGGGCGTACCCTCCCTCCCCCACCTGTACTGCCATTGGCTCTGTCAGTACCACAGCTACTTTTAATTACTTTGGACCAGTTTTGCTTCCTCGGCCTGTCGCCTCTGAACCGTTTCTTTCTCGTGTTCTCTTATCCCTCTACAATGATGAATTATGGTGCTTAGAATTTTGGCCCATACTTTTGCTTCTATTCCTGCTATTTTATCGGGTGCCTTTTGCACTTCTTTGGGTATGCCCTGTTAAAATATAAAATGGAAAACCAGTGTTGATTGGTCCCAAGCATTGACTGTTTCTGCTCACCACATCTCTTGGACCCTGAGAATAAACTGAGCAGCATCTTCATCATCCGCCATAGTGCACTGCATGATGGATTGGAAATCTGCAGTATCTGGGAATGCCTGCTGCAATGCATTCCATACCCTGGCCCTAACCTTGTTGAATGAGGCTCCATCATGGGCATCATTGCTCAGTGTCACCCCTGCGTACCCCGCTTTCACATTTTCTGCTTGGTCCCCCAATGCGACCACTAGCAAGCTTTTAATTTCTCCTATTGCTAAGGGCACCCCCACTGTGTTCTTTTGAAAAGCAAATATCCACTTCTCTGCCCCCATTCTTAGTGGTGGAAGTGCCTTAAGGAGGTTATTCCTGTCCATCAGGGTACATAGTGAGGCTTCCCTGCTCCCTTGAGTATCAGTGGCATTTCCATTTCCATCTTGCTTTTTCCGCCTTTAGTCACACTTCCCTTTTTTCTTGCTAATGCAATCCTGCCAGATCTCTCCCTCAATATTCCGTCCCATAAACATTCTAACATTGGTGTGTACTGGGGCATTTGGTCTGCGTTTTCTTCCCCATCGTCTTCGGTCTCATCAAATTCACTCCAGTCTTCCACATCTCCTCTCTGTGACACTACATTCTCATAGGCCAACATTTCTGTCTCTCCGTCACGCTCTACCTGAATGGTTCTTATGGGTGTGTTGTCTATTCCGAATACGAAATCTAATGACTTCCACTCATCCCCTGCATGTTGCACCGGTGCCCCCATAGGTGGCGCGAGTGTATCTGTATGGTTACCTAACATACTGCCCTTAGCCTGGCTAACTCTGTCCATGTTGATGGCAGTGCTATTTCTAGGTCTCTCTCCCGTTGTGGGAAGTGACGTCTGCAGGTGAGACATACGGGGGAGGTTGGGCTGTGGCTGGTGCTGCCACCAACATGCCTGCCGATACATATGTTGTATTAGTGTGCGCTTCTGCTGGGCGAGTTGCCTGCAGATATTTTCCTTTTTCCCCTCCATGTTCTCATTTTCTCCTAAGCCTGTCTCTTTACTACTGTCATGTGTCACCCCTTCCCCATTTGGATCCCCTGTGCCCTCAAACACTTTCCTGAGGGTCAATACTTCTTTTATATTCTGCAGTGGTCTCCCTTTATATTTTGCCGTCAGGAAGGTAGACATATGTTCCAACACGCTTCTGTCAAAAGATCCCTGAAATGGCCAGGAGTGGGGCAATCCCCCTCCTCTAGTCTGCGTCACCCACTGATTGTGATACTTACTGATCTTTTTACACTACACCGGCAGGACCTTGCACATGTGTTCTAGGGGCGTTTCTACCCCCATAGTCGTGTCTCCCATGTGTCTGGTAATGGGGCTGCGCCTATGCTGCTAAGCTTCAATTGTTATGCAATACCTCATTCAAAACATATACAGTTCACTTTTGTCAACGATTTAACTTAATATTGTCAAGAAAAATCCCAATATAAAATAATCTGTCCAACTCCCCTACCCTTTTATTTCCAGTTTGAGCTCAATAACTACACCCACATCTCACGCTCACCTTACACGTCCACACACAACACATACAAGCCACTCCTGGGCCTCCTTCTTACACCATAAAATACACTAATAAAACAAACTAAAATAACAAGCTAAAACAGCAACCACTACTATTCCCGAGCTCTCTAATTATACAGAGCTCCTATGTTTATTCTTGTATTTCCCACACTGTTTAAACAATGCATGTGGTGCCACCTTTCCCCCTCACTCGGGGAGGTTCCCTCTCTTCCATCTTCCTTTTCCTTAGTATTCTTAAAAAAAATGAATTAAAAAAAACACACTCCTCAAATATGCCACACCCGCAATTTCAATCAGAGTTTCTTCACACTGTTCACACTGCTCCATGCATCCATCCCTACTTTGCTATCCCTTGCAGGCCATACTCACATGCATGTGTTCACACGAATTCCTCCGTTCACAGGGTTCCAAAACCAGCCTGCACCTTTCCTTGGGGCCGCACCCTGCTCCAAAGAGCAGGCAAGATTCTGCAAAGATGGCTCAGAGAGGGCCACTCGGGGGTATGCATTTTGGGGCTGGTCGCTGAAGGTAGGCTTGGCTCTTCCGGAGTGGCCGAGTGGATACCTCAGCAGGTACGGGAGGCACTGGGATAACATCAGAAGGGTCACCAAATGAAGGCAAGTACATGTTTACACTCACTCCAGAAAGAATGCAACCCTCTAGGGAAAAAGGCCAAGAGATTGCCTGCAAGGATAACAAGGTTTAATTTTCCAGAATACAAAGGTATCACCAAAGAACTCTGCTGCTTTAGAATGTTCTGGTCTCACTTAGTACAAACAGAAGCTCAAAAGGCAGTTCATCGTCATTGCTATACAAAGAAAACTAGCGTTGCTGGTTGGTGAGACCCTATGCATGACTTTGCTCCATTGGGGATGACAGGCTACTATTGGTTATCTTCTCCACCATCGGTCTGTACCCACGTGGGTCAGCTGGACTCTTCTCTTCAAGGAGTGAAGGTCAGGATCCTCATAAGTTACAATATTGAAAATGCTATGATACTCTAAGACAACTACTACATCATTGTGGCATGCACCTGGGAGGCTCGGGGACTGGTGCCAGGGGGAAGGGCGGTAGAAATACAGTTACACTGACACACACATTCTGTGCTTTGTTGATATTGCACCCCTCGAACCCCCAGATTCCTCCCATGAATGTGTGTCAGTTTTGTGAACAAAAAAGGACGTTTTTCTAAATAAAATAAAATACAAGATTTGCCTAACATAAAAAAATGGCTTAAAAAATGAACTGTTTTTGAAAAATGAAACAACAAAGGTTTGACCAACTTAAGTAACAATGGTTTCATATTCAAATCACAACAATAAATACGATTCCCAAGTTAACTGCCTGAGTGCCTCGCTCTCACGTAAAAAATAAGAAAAACATGTTTCCCAGCTAAAACCAAACTGCTTACAGAATCCAAATAACATACACAGTCGCCAAATGAAAAAACAAACGCTGCCTAACCCAACAAAACTGTTTCTCTTTCTCCAAATCTTGGTGTGGATCAGCCTTGCTTCGCTTTACCGAAGACAATCGGATCCTACAAAGGGAACAGGAAGTTGCAGATTTTGTATATAGGCTTTTGAAATTGTTCTCTACCTAAAAACTCACTAGAATCCATGCAAGATTATCCAGAATCCAACAAAACACTCTTAGCCCAATCCTCACACAATGCCGAATCCATATACAAGCTCCCCTGTTTCATCCAAGCTCACGAGAGAAATTAGGACATCACAATTCTTCTGAGGGCCAACATGGATCCACATGACTCCAGGGATCGAGATCATGGGTATTCACTGGGGTATTTGAGAAGATTCACTCAGGTTTACTTGTAAGTCATTTGAATTGCATATGCATACAATGATGCAATGATATACTATAATGATGTAAGTGTTCTGATCAAACATACATTGGCTGTTCAATTTTATCATGCTCTTCATGCCAGCACTTTGGGATTAGAAATGCTACTAGCTTTAATTTGTGTGCTGGAATATAAATTGGTAAAGTTTGCACATTCTTCAATAAACAAAATCCCAACACCTCCTTTCCTGTCTCTCTCTAAACTTTTTCCAGAAACTCCAACTCCCACAACCTTCTTCAAATGACCTAGTCCCGCCTTCCTGTAGCAGTCACTCCATATTCTAGTGGGTCCTTTTGTCAGTCCGGTATGGTTGTTAAACCCTGCACGTGTGTATACTTATTAGTGCTTGAGTGATTTTATGGCTGTGAATTACTGTCACCCGAGATGTGTAGATGATGCCTGAGCATTTAATTTGAGATGCGGCTAGAATACAGATTGTAGAAGGCATCTTGAATTGTGTGTTAATGTGAGTCTGTGCATACACACAGGCTTCAGCAGATCACAGTGCATCATCATCTGCAAAAGGACACACGATTGAGCAGAGTCAGTTCTTTAGATTTGTTTTGATCATTTTTGTTGTGGTCGGAGGCTTGCATTTTTTTGAAACTGATTGAAGAGTGGGTACACAGATGATGATGCAGGAGGCCTTGGGGACATTGGCAAAGCACTTTAAGGGTCAATAGCACTTTCCTTTGGGAATTTAACTTTCTCTTTCCCACTGATAGCAGCTTCTTCCTCATATCACCTCAAGGACATCACCTTCTAGCTCAGAGAGGTCAGAGGCCACATTAGTCACCCAACTAGAACTCTCCAGAATAGTGGACGTTTTCACAATTCTTTCCTTATGAGATTTCCAGAGAATATTGTGGCTAATTGGATCTTAGGGATCAAGTCCTATGTTCCCTTCTCTAGGACCTGTGTGTTCTTTCACGTCTGGCAGTGGGTTTGGTTACTTGTCTGAGACATAAGGATTTTAGATTTCTTTCTTTCAAAGGGAGTGTGGGGGTTTATCAGGAATCAGTTATTTTCACCTGGATTGAGCCTTTTAATAATGGGAGCTTAAATATGGCCATATATTGACTTCAATTTGATCTATTTGACATCCCACTTATTTTAACTTCATAATGTGTATCTGTTTCCCATTGGGATGAATGAGTTCTTGAAATGGGTACAATGCTACATCTTTCTCAATACATCAGGCACATGCTGTTTAATTTCCTCTATTCCGCAATCCTGAGTAATAGTTCAGATCAACTCAGTGTGATTGGGTCAGTTTTGAGTCAGCATCTGGGCCAAACAGGCCTGTCTCAGGCAACAATAGAAGCTGAGGGTCTGCAGACATAAGGACCTTATTTATTAGAGATAAGACTTTTACGGAATGGCATCACCTTTTGAAAGAACACGCACACCAAATACAGAAACCAACACTGAACCGAGACGACCTCAGCAACTATCGCCCCATCACCCATCTTCCCTTCCTAGGTAAGAGCATTGAGAAAGCAGTACCAATGCAACACTTCCAACACATCAAAGCCAACAACCTCCTTAAGTCCTACCAATCTGGCTTTAGACCCAGATACAGTACAGAAACAGCTACCACCAAGATGATCGAAGATGCCCTTAAAATCCCCGATGATGGTCATCCTTGCCTCCTGGTTCTGCTTGACCTCTCAGCAGCATTTGAAACAGTAGATGACAGTATCTGAGGGCATTGTCACATTTATCTGTCTTGAGGCCACCTCTCAGATAACTGAGAAACGTTCATGCCCCGTTATGTAAGTGACTTCAATCAAGCACTCTAACTAAGTCAATGCCTAGTCTGGGATGCCCAATGGAAGCCCTTAGTCATATATTTTTATGTCAAGTTCTTAAATCTGGATGATAAACCCTTATATAACTCCCCTCTCTTTGAATCCCCCTGACCTCACTGAGCCAAGAAGTAGGTTTGTTTTGCAAATTAAAAGATTTATTGGAAAAATGTAACAATATATGTATATATATATATATCACACTTTTATGAATAAATTAATATTTGATAGCACACTTATGAATATGAACAGTGATCAGTATTGGGTAATATTTCAATAGCGACAACTCTTTAATCAGAAAGGAGTAGGAATAGGAAGGATAAAGTAGCAGAGAATACTTTAACGGTTCAAGGAAATGCAAGATGAGAGAGAATGCAGGCACAGAAATAAAACTCGATATGGATTCAACAAGAGATAATATGATCACTTTACCCCTTGTGACAACTCACTCCCACCCTCTGCAATATGAAGAGATGGAAATGAGGGCACACAGGTTTTCAGGAATACAATCAAAAGCAATTCAGATCCCGTTCCCCCCAGCAAGCTGTGAGAAACAGGGATGATTTTAAAACACAGGCCAAATACTTTTAAATGTGATTGCAATGAAGTGAAAAATATGCTAAAAATGATTTTAATTCCCTAAAGGAGATTCAGGGTAGGTGATAGCTACTTTGAATTAGTTCACTAGCAATGAGTCAGGAGTGATTATCAGGTTGAAAACAAATTTCAGCAGTGGAAAACAAGCAGCAGCTATTTTTACAAGTGGTGAAATTGAGCCAAATTGCAATTCGCGGCACTTTTTCTGAGTGCCTAAACCACGATTACAGAAAAACTATAAGGAGTTAGAAGGTTTCTCGGAAAGCCTAGGTTCTTAGCTTTAAAATGACTGCTAAATCTCGCTTCTAGGACATATGGTTCAAAAGATACGGACATTTTTGTGGAGGTGGATTTTCAGAAATGAAGTCAAGATTTCAAAATGACAGATGACACTTTTGCAGCTTTGAAATCATAGAATGGACACACGATTTCTATGCAGTTCTGGACAGGTTGAAATGGTTTGAATAAGATTACTTTAAACTAAGAGATGGGTTCTGGACAGTTTTATATACTCACTCCTAGTTTTGGAAGGGAAGGCACCTCGTCACAGATCTGGTCAGGTTTGGGCTGCGGTTCTCTCACCACAGGACGGTCTCTGGCACTGGTTTTGCTCAGAGCGGGGCCTCTGGTCTGCTATCGGCACTGCACGGCAGTCTGGTCTGGGTCTGGATACAGCTCTGCTTTCTGGGTATGGATATGGTTCTGGCACAGGGTTCTAGCCAGAATCAAACAGCTTGCCCGGCTGTTGAATAGTTTGGTTGGTTGCTGGATTCTGAGGCCTGCTGAGAAGAGTTCAGCTTTTGGGTTAGGCCCCTGGTTAAGGTTCTAGAGTTTAGTTTTAGAGTTTGGTTCTGGAGTCTATCTGGAGTCTAAGTTCTGGAGCCTCAGGAGTCTGGAGTTTTTGTCTGGGTATGGTCGGGCAGCGTGCTGCGCAGGAATCGATGAGTAGTGGAAAAAATGAGTGTCCCTACCTGGGTCTCAGCAGTCTCTTTTTATGTGTTCTCAAAGGGGGTGAGGAGGCTGAATTTCCATACCCAACCCACTGAGGATCCTGATAGGTTAAAGTATTTTCTGTCCTCTGACTGGAGAACGGAGTTGTGAGTCAGAATGAGTCATCAGGTATCATCTTTATGGCTCACGGAAAGGACACTCCCCTTTGTGTCCATACAGCATATCTTCTTTTTCATAAAACACATATTTACAATATACCCCCCTTGTTAATATTACCTAAATTGCATGACAGATGGCTTAAGGTACAGTTTGGTTCAAGTCACATGTTTCTACGAGCTTTGGTTCAGAAATGACAAGATTTTGCGCTTTTGATGGGTTTCACAATATTAATTTTGCATCAAATCTGACACGGAGGTACACACCCTCTCTGAGCATATTACTGGAAGTTCTTAGGTTTCTAGCATAAACACTGCACCCACAATATTAATAATTACGGGACTTGGCCTCAGAACATCCCACAGCGTCCAGCTTAGTCTCAAATTGTGAGTGAATTTTTCATATTAAGAATCTCCAAATTGTAAATGTTTGTCCGCTTGGTATAACTAGCTATCACTATTCTCATAAAACATATATTTGCTGGACTCTCTGAAACCACAGTAGTTTGTCTCCGCCCCTAGAATCTTGGATTGACTCAGAAATCAGATGTCTTGCCTTCCCCCAGTGCAAGGTTGTTCAGGCACACCCAAATCAGCATATCCAATTCAGCTGAAAGAATCCTTTGTCTTGTTTCTCCAGGCTGCAGGGAAGTTCTCCCCCCTCTTAATCAACAGGGCCATGTGGTTTCCTGTGCTGTTGCTGAGAAGGCTAGGCGTGAAGGCTTCCCATGAACAGCAAGCCTTTTGAAGTCTCATCTAACTCAGGTTCCTGTTTAGCTTCAGAAATACAGGTCTCCTGTCAGAATTTAGATCGCTAGCGCCGGTCAGTGTCAAGCACCGGTATTGCACCCATTTTTGACAGCTGCCTTACCAGTAAGCAATCCTCAAAATATACTTTGTTCACATATAGATGCACTTCTGTGGACCTCAGATTCATGTAGTTTCTTGCGGGAGGATGATGTTGACCCCTCAACAAGGAGGAAGGATCTTTTTAATTGTTTTGTGAGCCATGATTTTAGCAATTTTTGACATCAAGAAAATGAATTCCCAACAGCTCTGGGTTGCTTTTGGCAATCAGTATTGCTATTCCCAAATGGTTTCAGGCTACTGTGTGTGTAGCCCAATGATGGTTTTAGGCAGTGACCTCCTGTGCTCACTAATATAGGCAAAAGAGGGTGGCAGCCTATTCTTCAGATTTTTACTGTGCATTTTTGGCTGGTTTTGAGCGAGCAGCATGCTTTCCAGTGGCCATTCTGATGTTTCTGTGGCCAGCACCGCACAGTACTGTTGTAGGGCTTGGATGAGTAGGTTGAAACATCCCACAGTTATCACCCCTGAGATCCTACAAAATACTGTGAAGAGGAAGATGTCCAAGCCGGGAAGGCCATAGAGTCCATTCAACGTGATAGCACCATCTAAATGCTGATCATTCACTGTATTCCTTTCTTGTTCTTTCCACTGTACCTGACAGATTTTCATTACCCCAAATACCACTCACTACCTAATTTGGCCATGCATTTTCGTGCTGCAACCGGCTTCATTTAACTTGTAATCCTGCGATACATCTGCAACTCTTATGCTACCTACTGTAATTATCTTTACCCTTGCTCTGCTTATATCATTCTTATGCAACTTACCTGATTGGACTAGTAGGCTTGCGCTTCTTATGTAGCACTTATGTAAATTACCTGATTTGACTTGTAGCCTTGGGCTATATATGTTTCTCATATCCAATTTACCTGATTTACTTGTAGACTTGTGCTACTTATATAACCCTTATGCAACTTACTTGATTGGACTTGTGGCCTTGTGCTACTTATGTAATACTTATGTAGCTTACCTGATTTGACGTTTAGCCTTGCGCTACATATTTTTCACATATGGAACTTACCTAATTTGCCTTGTTCTACTTATGTAATTCTTATGCAAGTTACCTGATTTGACTTGTAGCTTTGTGCTACATTTGTATTCCTATACAACTGACCTGATTTGACTTTAGCCTTGTGCTACATATGTGCCTCATATGCAACTCACCTGATTTGTCTTGCAGCCTTGTACTACTTATGTAACTTACTTGATTTGTCTTATAGCCTTGTGCTTCTTATGTAACTCTTATGCAACTGACCAAACTTGACTTTTAACTTTGTGCTACATATGCAACTTACCTGTCACAACTGATAACATCTTATAATACCATATCCACTGTAACTAGAGCCTATATGCCTTGCCTCAGGGCTTTGTGCACTGCTATAAATGCAAAAATAAAGAATACAATTGATGAAATCGCATGAACTGTTTAAAACTAATCAATTTAAAAGTACGTGCTGAAAGGAATTCCTAGCCCACCTTGTTCAAGAAAACCTGGCCCCACACAACAGAATTTCGAAGATTGGCAAGGAACAGAGACCGTTTATAACATTGCAATACACTAAATGCAGCAGCATGTCCCTTTCTAAACTTAGGAGAGTAACCTAATCCCCGCCCCCCAAATCATGCAATTTATAAACTTTGTAGACCTGATTAATTAATTTTTTAATTATAAACGCTCACTCCGAATTGAAAGTGCTACTAATCCTGAGAAGGTGCTGTCTCTTGCGGCAAGAACTGAACAGCCACTTGTCCATCTCTGCTTTCCTGTACACCTGCTGCTTTCATTGAGACATGACTTGAAGCTCCTTAACATTTCCAGACTCAGTGGAAACTGAAAGGGGTTAACTACAACCTTTCTCCAACAGTTAGCATCCTGTACTTTTCCATCAGGTCACAGTCTCATCATTTCCCCAAAACGACCTCACCATTGTTTTGGCCTTCGCTGCTTATCAGCAACAAAGCATTCAAGTGGAGTAGCACTTTTCATCGCTGCAGGAACCCTAGCAGTGTTGGCCTTACATCATTGTCTGCCCAGTTCCAGTTCATCTGCAATTTAGTGTCCATGCTAAAAGGAAACAAAAAGCAAATAATGAAGGGATGATTTAATATCTTTACAACACTTGTGGGTGCCTTGTAATTTGCAATATATCCTGTTACCAGTAGAACTGAGATATTTAGGCAAACTGATACTTTGACATTGCTGGCTATATGCCACACCAACTTGAGAAATGGCACATATCCAAATTTGAACCACTTAGTGTCTGTAATGGAAAGACTGTTTTGTCTCGGGAGGATGGCTCATCGGCAATGTGCTCGCCTTGGAAGCAAGACAAAGCAGAGCCGCACAGGTTTGATACCAGGGTCCGCGCTTAGACACTTCTGGGTATTAAGCGCGTTATAAATAACCTATCATATCATATCACCCATTAGAATGCACTATGGAAACAAACATATTATGAGCAAACAGATTATGAGCAGGAAAAAACATGCAAAACCGTGGCAGACACAAACAACACACAATCAACCATTGTCTGGCCACGGTTTTTATACAAGACCCTGCTGCCATTTCCTCCTATCCCTCACTCTCCGCTCAAGTTGCAAGCTCAAGCTTAGTTTACTTTGCCTGGTACTTGGTGCATTTGAGCCTGCTTGTACCTCCTCCATATTGCCACAGCAGTGAAGTCTGTATTTACTGCCGTACTTCAACTCACGTATCAGCAAAAATGTACCCAGTGATGCCTCAATGCCCGGCTCACCTCTTTGCAGCACACCACAGCATGCACGCAGGGAAGTAAGGGCGCAGAGTGTTTCGCTCCCACAGGGTGCTGCTGTGTGTTCCAGGAGGGCCACCATAGAACAAGCACCTGAGATCCAGGCCATCCATCCTTCCTCATATCTCTTGGCTTGAGGCCTGTCAAAGCCCACGGGAAAGTAAAGGCGCAAGGTGTTTTGCTCCCTGAGGGCTCACACTGGAAGCACAGCTGGAGAGCTTTAGGCTGTCACTTGCTATCTGCTAACATCATCTTTGGATCTGCAGTGCTGGGTGTAAAGACTAGAGGGGGGTGTCTGTACTTCTGCTCTCTATATGGTAGAGGAGAGGCACAGAGGACCCCAGCCAAGATTCTCTATTGTTGGTAGCAATGGACGAGCAATCAAGGCCTAGCTTCTCAGGAGGTGATGCAGGCTTGTTCTTAAGTACAGTGTAGTCCCCAAGCACCCACAAAGGAATGTCCACATACTGTATTAGTTAAAACACAGTCTTTCTATAATAAATGTTCACGGTTATTTACAATATCACGATAACTCACTTTGTACTCTGTTAATTTATAATGGCAAATCTATACAGTTCTATGTGGTACCACAATCACTATTCGATCTCTTTAAAATTCATCAACTGTATGGTTAAATGTCACACAAATCAGTTTGTAAAGGAAACCAACAATAGATATAAGAAGAAAGCAGTTGGTTAGAACAATTGACAGAATACTGGCCCCTACCACTAGACACAGTTCTGTGTGGAGATCCCCCCCACCTGGACAACCTGTAGAATAAAGATATATCACAAGCCCAGTCCACATATTGTTCACAAGAGTACCTGGTGTTGTAGAGTTCCTCGTCGGTAAATTGACGGCCTTCTTGAGTGCACTCCCTTTAAGGCAGGAGCCACGGGTCGTCGAACGTCCAGCGATGAACAGGGTGATCTACAGCAGTGAAGTGGCAGCTTTGTTCCTAGCGGTGCTCGTCGACGATGGGGCGTAGATGTCCTGCAAGGAAGAAGCGTGCGGGACATGTCGATGTCGATAGTTCAGGACCACAAAGAGTTTGAAGAACTATAGCCCAGCAAGGGCGTCGAGCCGTCGGCGTCTCTGTGGTCTTTAGGTGGCGGGAAACCCACTGGTGGATGCTCCTCGGTGCGTCAGTGGCCACGACATTCTGCGGTGGGAGAAAGTGGTCAACGGTGCAGTCCTTGGATCAAATGTTCTTAGGCAACGGGAGCACTGCGGCTCCGGTCGGCACGGAACGGCGGTCGTCGACTGTGACGGACAACAGTCCGGGCACTTCTCCTTGGGATTCCGCAGCAGTCCCTGTCTCCGATCAGCAGCCTTTGTAGGTCTGTCTACCAGGGAGCTTTGTCAAAGATCAGCTGGTGCACGATGGTCCCTCGTAGCTTGGGGAGAGGTCCTCTATTGGATCAGTTCTTGGAGATAAAACTGCTTTCAGATAAGCGAGGTTGAGCAACAGCAAATCTTCTCTTCCAGCAGGGCTTCAAGGGCAAGCTTCAGTTTCAACTTCAGTTTCTCTTCAGCTTCTGAACGATTTCTAGCAGTGAGAGGCCCCCAGATATACTAGTTGATCTCCCATTCATTCTGCTTGGTCACACTCAAGCAACCAATCACTCAGAAGGGCATTCAGCAGTCAGTCAGCCAATCAGGCGCACAGTGCATTCAGGCCATTCTTCTCCATCCAGACACTCATAAAACAGAATGTGAATTTGGACAAGTACTACACCATTCAACACTACACACTGCATTCATACCAGTTTCAGGCAGGGCTGTCTCAGTCACTGTGTCAAACACCAGATACCAAACATCCACAACAAGAAGTTTATATTTGTCACACACTCCATTCACCCAGGTCCCACCTACAGACGTACCCACAACATACGGTCATTGGGAAGGCTCCAGCCAGTCTGGTCGGCACTTCCCCATACTACCATATCTTGAACTTCCACCCAACAGCCAGTCAGGGGGAAGGGACAGAGTCAGGGCTTCCTGAGACTTTGGGAAATCCACGTTTACAGGCGATGGAAGGCAAGAGGCCACAGGGGCCATTTTGTCTCCATCGGGGCCTGTGCGTCCCAAAATGGAGGAATGATCAGGGCACCAGTCAATTCAGCATGGAGCTGCCACCAGCCCGTACCCTGCTCCGTGGGCCACACACAGGTGCCCAAAAACATACACTAGGGGCAGAGGGTTGTACCCCCACCCATGGGTGCAATAAGGGTATCCCATGGGTCTGTACACCAAACCAAAAGAGAGAGATGCACAGCCAGGAGTCCCACATGAACTCCTGAATGGAAAACACACCAGAACACACGATAAAAAGCAGTAAAGGACAAGCATACGGAGGCGCTGTCCCTCTGATGCATTTCCAGCATCACTCTGGGGATATCTGCGGTGCTGGGGAAATTGAGAGCCTGAGTGAGTGAGGGAACAGAAAGAGCACCTAGAACCAGAGCCCAAGTGAGAGACTATGTCATGCTAACTCCGTTCGACCGCAAGACACGGTGTGTGTAGCCCCTGACCATAGCTTTTTTATTAATTTGAAAAACTATGAAACTTGGTGATTGCTATGATAGAGTTGCTTCCCGAAGGCTCTGCAACTCTTGATACACCCGAGGCGGATGAGGCTCACAATATTATTGATATGCAATTGAATCCTGCACCGGTGCCTGCTACCAAACCAAAAAGGAACATTCTTACAGTCAATAGGAACATTCTGGTGGTGGTAGCAACGAAATAAACATGTCCACTGAGCCTACTGAACCTTTTAAATCTGCCAACAGTGTATACTCTCTTATCTATGAAATCAGCAACTTCCTGGGTCCAGCAGGTGTTCCTATCAGTTTTGACCAGTGGGTGGGGGGGCCCAGCCACCCAAGCCAGTATCCAAGATAATGCTGGCTCTGCCAACTACGGCTTCACCAACCCTGAAAATAAAGGATGCACATGTACAACCCCTGAAGGTTTGGGAGGAATAGTGCTGCTGTGACAGTGTATGGCTTCCCAGAAGGGAGCGGAAGCTGACCCTGGTATCTCCACTATCACTAATTGCTTTGCACTGGCAGCCTCAGCAGATCCAAATGTATGGGTCCCTAGTTGCTCTGAGCCAGTGATCAACAGCAATAGTAACAGCAATGCAACCTATTTTTATAACACTACGCATCTGAGTGGGTGGCTCTCCTTGCTTTT
Organism: Ambystoma mexicanum; assembly: GCF_040938575.1. Lineage (NCBI taxonomy): Eukaryota > Metazoa > Chordata > Amphibia > Caudata > Ambystomatidae > Ambystoma > Ambystoma mexicanum. The sequence continues at coordinate 1,179,474,562 of NC_090929.1, forward strand.
AAAGAAGCCTGTTCCTGATGTGCCCACCTATTGTGAAAGCCTGAGCAAGACAACTTTATGTTCCATTGGTTTATTGTCAGACATTGAAACTCCCACAATTGAGGAAGGAAGGCTGATTGAAATATCAGAAACCCCAGCAACGGGGTTCCCTCTGCTAGTGGGAACACCTAGTAGCCCTGAACATGTAATGGGCTCTCTCTCTTCCAGTAAACAAGCATCCACCTCTATTTCAAATACCTTAGATGGGGAAAGTTAAGACCTTGCGCCTGCCAATGCAGTAAGCTGTTGTCTGAAATATCAATTTCAAAACACCTAGTTTTCCTATCTAATATAACTGATTGACATGGGTAGGGGTAGTTGTGAAGGGAAGCAAGCAACAAGCTAGGGGCGAGTGGGAAGGGTTCATAATATGATGGAGGAAGTTGCCCTATCTGTGCTTGAAACATGCTCAAATGTCATCGGTGTCACACAGGATGGAAAAGGCCCAAATAATGACTCTGGAATAAATATGTTACATACCATCAAGTCAGTAGGGACCGATGGATTGCCCATAACAGATTCGAAAGTTTGCACCCCTGGCATTAAAGCTAGCCACCTCTCCCTTCTTTACCATCTGAAATAAGGGCACCAGGGGTAAATGTGTCAACTGGAAAAGTTACAACTAGGGTGGGTTGCACCCCCACCAAGTCAATAGGATGTAAGAGTATGCCCTTGGTGCCACGAAAGGGAGGTCACTCTACCTCTATGAGGTTAATAAGTTGACCTTGAGGATTTATGAACCTAGTGATGCCATTCTTAACAAATGTACTCATTGGATCCAGGGGGGAGGGATTGTTTTTTCATCTCAAGGGAGCACATTTTACAATGCACTAGGATCCATGGACATGATACAGATGCACATGATTCGATCAGAAATGATTTCACTGATTATGGCCTGGCCGAGGACCTATTGAATTATGCCAAGAGATATCGACCCCTACCAAAATCCTGAATTGAACTGAATTTTCAGGCCACAGGAAATGTGCCCAATGGGCCCATGCTCTCTGGAGCCAAAACTGTACTGCTAAGAACCAGAGATTTTTAATGGGGCCCCAGGGCCCAGAATTGTAAGATTTACTGTACACTAAGAGTGGTTGTGTTCTATTTCTTGCCCTTCTTTAAGCTGTTTTGGCCAGTTACCGCCATCGAAAAGCTCCTGGACTTTCTCTCAATTTTTATTTAGCATTTGGGTAATTTATTGGGAAGTATATATTTGAGTTAATGTGATGCTTCAATTGTAAATGTTCATGGCTTTACGCTGATTGAAGTTATGCTTGACTTGATTACTTGATTACTCAACTCACGTATCAGCACACATGTACCCAGTGCCACCTCAATGCCCTGCTCACCTATTTGCAGCAAGCCACAACATGCACTGCAAACCACACCCATCCATGCACACATCCTATTCTGATGCTCACGGTCCACACACATTCTCATATCAGAGTAGATGGCTGATGAAACATTCCAGACAATATTTGTGACAATGGAAATGCTTGACCATCAAATTCTGTCCATGGATGTGTTTTCTCACTCAGAAAGGGTTTTGGGAGTCGGCAGATAGTAGCCACTTTTTTTATTTTTGGCTACAACTTTAAGATACTGTGATGAATCGGGGGAATTTGTTCCTTATCCCCAAAGGTAATCCCCCCATGAAGTTAGGGAGTTGAGCCCACTCCGCAACACCCTCCCTAGGGGTCGAGGCAAGCAGGACCTTAATGGGAGATACTCCCCCTGTGGAGCAAGGACTCACTGTCCTGTGATGTACTCCCTAAACATTCTTCCAAGATTCTCTCTTCAGACATATTGTACCAGGATCCATATGAAAAAGGAACAAGAAGGTTTTATTGCAGAACTGGGGAAAGCCCAGAGCTCTGTCACAATGAAAAGAGGAGGAGACTGGGAGCACCAGAGAATCTTCGAGTGACAAACCGGCTGCCGAGTTGAGAGAGAAGTGCTGGACACATTACATCATGGAAACTGGAGTGTAAGAGAATGAGCAAGTGGTGGTGTGACCATGAAGCGACCGTGGTATAATGTTGAGACCACTACGCAGCTGGAACAATGTATCGCCCTAGTACATTGGGTACTGGAAAGCCATTCTGGACAAAATTGTGAAATACTAGAAACCGAAAGAAGACATGTCAGCCAAGTGAATAGGGGAACCCAACCCGAACAAAAGGAACCCCCAGTGACGTTATCTCTGAGGTTGATGGTTAACGGGGAAAGTGGGAGAGCCGGGAGGGAAGCGGAGAATCATTATCCGAACATTCATACCCATCTCATTCATATTAAAAAGACAATAGCAGCAAATGCAAGTGAAGGAGGATCATTACCAAAGTGATCTTACTCATCTCAGTCAAGATAAAGAGACAATAGCGGCAAAAGCTAGTGGAGTGAATGAGAATCGTCAAAGTGTTTCTTACTCGTGTCAGTCAGGTTAAAGAGACGATTATAGACAAAACATGAGAAGTGGATGAAAATCAATACACGAGTATTCCTATGTGTCTCAGTCAGGATAAAGAGACATCAAAAGAGAAAACAAGAGAAGTGGATCAGAATCATTACAAGAGTATTGTGCGAGGGGTCAGAAATGAGAGGCGTACACACAATTGTAATGTTCTCATTGTCAGACATTTTCATCACACAGAAATGGATTGGATAAACGCCTCTCTAACCTTATCCTAAAGAATAGTTTCCCTGCCTAGGAAACTAAAACTAAAGATCATTCTGTGTCAAGTACTTAGAAACTTAGAAACTGTCCTTGTGTCCAGAGCATTCTAATCTGACCCTCACACTAGAAACAAACAACTAAGGGTGCAAGGAAATGTCTCTGACCTATGTTTAGTGAAAAGTGTTCATAATCAAAATATCCAGATCAATCCAACAAAAAGTGGTTTCCAAGGAGAAACCCTTGAATCCAGAGGGCGGTTCCCTTGCCCTGAATGCTTAGGTAGGATGGCAAAAATGTCTCTTTCGGGCAACAGTTTCTTGGTATCACAATAGTGTCTCTTTGTCCAACAGTTCCTTTGATTCTTTATACTGGATGCAGGAAGTTTGTGTTCAAACCAAGGATTCCATGCATCCAACACTTCCATGGTTTATTTGTACTTGATTCACAAAGATACTTGATTCACAAAGTTCTAATTCATCTAATAAATTCCACAACAAGCTTGATTTAACTTCCGTTGTACTTTAGCGGATTGGATGGTGTACTTCATTACCAGGAAGCCTCTTGTGATCTCTTCAGATCTCCTGGTATACACCCCTGCCAGGTATCTTGTCACAGTGTTAAGTCTTTGTTCAACTTCATGTGCATGGTGTGTCTACCTACCAGGACCTCTTTCATTATTTCATGTGGATTCCATGGTATAGTTTCCTGCCAGGTATTTTGCAACATGGTTAAACCGCTCCTCTACAACTTTTGTGGAACTCCTGGTATACCTCACTGTCATGACTCCTTTTATGGGTTCTTCAGATCGACTGGTGTACTCCCCTGCTAGGTATCTTCCCACAGTGTTTAGACTTTTAGTTACAGATTTGGTGGATTGCTTGGTATACTCATCTGCCAGGAATCCTCTTATGGGTTCTTCAGATCCCCAGGTATACGTCCCTGCCAGGTATTTTCCCACAGTTTTAAAGGTGTTGTACAGTTTCAAAATTCCTGGTATATTTAGTTGCCAGGACTTCTTTTATTGACTTCCTAGATCCCCTGGTATACTTCTCTGTCAGGTATCTTGCCACAATCCTAAAGAACCTATACAACTTTTATGGATAGCCTAGTATACTCCCTTGCCAGGAATCCTTCTTTGGGGTCCTCCAGATCCCCTGGAATACTTCCCTTCCAGGCGTCTTTCCCCAAATGTTTTTTTGTTGTATGTTTGTTTATTTGTTTTATTATTTATAATGCGCGATCATACCCTCAGGTAACAGGGTGCAGCAGTTACATGTATATGCGAAGCTTAGTTACAACACCGAGGTTAAATACATACATACAGTTAGAGCAGGATTATATAAATACATACAAATATGGGTACAATATTAGTAAAAAGAAGGAATACTGGAACAAGCAGACCACTTACTAGCATTGGAAGTATAAGCACTGAAACATTTGTGTACGAGCATGATAGAAGTAAAAAAATATCAATAAAAAGCCAGTAAAAGTTAGCTAAAGTATGTACAGATAGACAGTGAGGTGTAGGGGTGGTGCTCCTCACGGAAGGACCTGTAAAAATGTTGCTTTTAATGATCCTACGTTTCCAGGTCTGTAGGACCTGTCAACATGTTATGTTTAATGATCCTACGTTTTCAACCATAGGACAACGTTAGTCTGGAAGTTATGGCAGGGCAGGTCGATGCTCAGACTGGGAGGTAGGGAATTCAACAGTTTAGCTGCTTTCACCGGGAAGCTGTTGTCCCCTACAGTGGAGCAATTGAATTTGTAAGCTGTTCTTGTGGGTCTCAGGGAAGTCTGTCTGTCGAATCTGTCGACCAAGTAGGTGGGAGGAGCGTTGTTAAGGGAATTTATGAGTAATTGATAGGGTTTTTAGGAGAATTTTGTCTTTGATAGAGAGCCAGTTATTCTGTTGGCTATATGCAGAAATGTGGTCTCTTCTGGAGATGCCTAATGCCGCTCTGAGGACGTTATTTTGTAAAGTTTGTATTTTACTAGTGATGGCTTTGGTGGAACCTAGATAAAGGGCATTGCGATAGTCAAGGTGGGACAAGATAAGGGCTCTGGCAAGGGTCGTGCAACTGGTATCGGAAAGAAAAGGCTTGGATGCATGGATCATTTTGCATGTGGAGGCCATGGAGGATGCTAAGGAGTTCACCTGTTTGTTAAATGAGAGGTTTGAGTCCAGGTAAATGTCCACTGCCTGGTGTTAAACTTTACCAGGACTTCTTATTGGTTTCACTGTCGTTTTCACTATGTCTCAGCCGTATGTTGTGTTTCAATATGTTTACCTAGGGTTACACTTGCTCCAGATTTCCCTCTCATTGACAGCTCATGCATAGATGTCTGTTCAGGTTTTGTTGAAGCACTTTATCTTGTCAGTATTCAAATATTCTTCCATTTGGGCTTAGATAATCAATCCACTTAATTGCATGCAAGTCGGTAAAGCTCCGGGGTCCCCAATGGCTCTGGGCAGACTCCCTGGAAGTTTGCAGCATCTCCAACTTATGGCGTGCCTCTGTAGAGAAGCCTCCTCCCTGCGACAGCTTCTTATATGATGTGGGAGTTTCTCCAGCGTTTCCTGCAGCTCTGCGGTTACCTGCCAGCATCCCTCTGTCGCTTGGACTGGAGAATGCCGCCTCCAAGCACAACTGCATCTCCAGGAGCTCTACTGCGGCCCCCAGTGCTTCAGGTGTGCCTGCTGTGTCTCTCCTTCCTTCACATCATGCTGGTATATGTAACTCACATTTGAGAGCCGCTGCAAGGATGTGCCCGCTCTCTCTCTTGACTTTCACCGGCGCAGTTCTCTCCCGTTCTGCTGTGTTGAGTTCAGATGCCATTTCTAAATGTCCTGCACACTTAGGCTCAGCCAAACAACTAGTCTGCACATTAGGTTTATGTTTTTTCTTAGCCGGCATCAACTCCTTCCTCCTCTTCTTCATCTCAGTTCTTGAGATTTTATCGAAGTTGAAGTCCATAGATGCTGTTGAATTTTTAAAATGATGTTGTTCAAATGTTTTATACAGAGAGAAATAAGAAACAGGAGCTGGCAAATGTGTGTTGCGTCTTACCGCCTTGCCCTTTTTCACCCTCTTAGGGTAGAGATAGGGTCTGTCATCCCAAATGAAAAAGAAACCTTCAGTAATTCCTTCAAGAGCATGGAAGTCCAGAAAGATAAGGTGGATGGCAACACATAGGAATCCCATGCTGGAGTCAGGAGAATGGGGACAGTGGGATCAGCAAAACAGGAAGGTAAAGCAAAGCAGCCAGGGGATCAGAACAGGTACAGGAAGAAAGGACGTTTGCTGAGGAGCGGGAGCAGAATGCAAGAGCAAGCAAGGCAGGAAAACACAGCAGGGCCAGTGTAACAAAGGAGGACAGTTTTGATGCCCAGTTTACTGCTGAACAGCCAATTTGGAGCAAAGTGACCAGGGATTGCAGTACTTCCAGTCTGTGGGCCTCACTGCAAGCATCCTTGCAGTGATGGCCATCTTGGAATGGGCAGCCCCATTGAATGGCCATCTTGGGAAGGGCACACTCAATCGCCTCTGGTGCAGGAGAGACCAATATGGGCTAATCCTATAATCATGCCCTTCCAGATCCTGTGTGACCGGGGCTTCTTGGGTTTCTGATGTGGAATTGTTTTATCAAACAAGGAGCATGAACATCCTTCACCTTTTCCCAGGTCCTTTTCCCAGGAGTCGTAAAATGTCCAATCAATCAGGTACTTCAGGTGCCTTCGGTGGATTCTGGAATCACAGATCAATTGTACTTCATACTCCAAATGGTCATCCTTGTGTATGGGATGGGGTACTAAAACACTGTTCCATTGCAGGAGTCCAGACATATAGGGCTTCAGTAAGGAGACATGAAATAATGGATCAATACCTTTCCATGACGCAGGGAGATTCAAGCGATAAGCAACTAGATTAATGACCCTGTGTACAGTAAAATTTTTGAGCGAAAAATTCTTGGAACAAAGGTGAAAACCTAGGTGTTTGTAAGTTGCCAGGCTTTGTCTCCTTCCTTGTACACCGGAGCATCTGAACGATGAAGATCCACATATCTCTTGGTGGTTCTCTGTGCAATTTGCAGGTTTTATAAGGCTAATTTTTGTTTTTCTTGTAGTTCTTGCAGTAAGGTGTCCAAGGTAGGGACGGTAGTTTCTTTGACAGCAGTAATTCACAACTACTTAGGGTGCAACCCATAACAACAAAAGTAAGGGGACATGCCCAAGGAAGAGTGTAATGCATCATTATAGGTAAACTCAGCTGTTAGCAAAAAGGATGTCCAGTTGTCCTGTGTGGCAGAAATAAGGCAGTGCAGATACTATTTGAGGGTCTGATTTAGTCTTTCAGTGTGGGCGTTAGTTTCTGAGTGATAACACAAACACAGAAGTCTTTGTGCGTCAAGCCATGCACATAATTGCTTCCAAAATCTTGAGGTATATTGTGAATCCCTATTGGTGGTAATTGTTTCAGGCAAACTTTGAAGTCGAAATATGTACTGCAGAAAGGCACAAGCCCTTTGAGCAGCTGTAGAAAACCCAGGAAAGAGGATAAAAGTGAGCCATCTTGGTGAACATTACCACCGTTATCATTATTACAGAGCTACTGTTAGAGGGGGGTAGGTCGACAACACAGTTGGTAGATATCTTTTTCCACAGCCCTTCAGGCAATTCTGGTTGTAGCAGTCTACCCACAGTTTTAGTTCTAGGGGGAAGGTAATCAGTGTTGGGTGATATAGGGATTCATTGCAGTGTGCTCTTGTGATCTTGGACAAACATACTCTGAGAGTTTGTTTTCAATGGGCAGTAACAGAAATCACTTAGCCCTGGGTTGTGGTGGTGTAAGGCAAAACTTTTTTTGCAGCTTTTCTCCATTGACTTCAATAGGTCGCCCATCATGCCTGCTGTGGATTTGGACACTTATGATTTTATAAGTGACTGGGTGTCTTTTAGCCACCCTCACCTGCTCCACGCTTAAGTTATGGGGTACACTGGGTAGTCCACTTTGTCACCAGTGCAAGGAGAAATCACCATTTCTTTGTTCACCTTCACTCTCGAATGAAGGCAGACACCACTGTTAGTGTATTCCCTTTTAATTTTTCTAAAGCAGCTTTTTGGTTACCCGTTAAATTTGTGCAAAACAGACTGGTGGCAGTGAATCAATGTTCCTCCTTTGCTGGGTGCACTGCTGCGTACCTTCATTTTCACTGTGATATTGCCTTCTTGAGTACTGTATCCTCAAAATGGCTGGGCCTTGTGTTTTAAGCCCTGTTCCAATAGCTTCCTCACTGCCCTCTCAGCTCAGAGAGAACCCTATTACTGAATGCACCCTCATGGAATTACAACACAAAGGCTGGGAAGTGTCCTTGGAACCTGCTAGTTCCAGCACAATCAGTAAATGGGATAGGGGCGGTCCAGCCTTCTTCATATTCCAGCCAGGGTGATGTCTTATTGTGGGACAGATGTGAGGTAGCTGGCTCTTACAATTGGATTGCTGGAGTCCTAGACTAAGCTGGAGTTCGGATAAGAGGAGAGGATTTGATGCCATGTTGTAGAGTCAACCATGAAACCTAAGTATCTGACGCAGACAGCACTCTAGATGAATACTGGAGGATCAATGCACCAACCACTGTGTAAAGTCCTGCCTTCTTATCTAAGGGGAGAACCTGAACTAGGTGCCCCCTTCCCTTGGCCTGATTGAACTACCCAAGTTGAAGTCCTCCTTGCTGTCCCAGCACACACATGTTTCAGTGCACCATTTGGCCTGCTGGAGCATGGACACCTTGGAGTCGTGAGAATTGAAACTTTGTGGTAATATTCTCATCTTGATTGTAATATTCTCTCCATGTCTTTCCTACCAAGTTGCCGAACTCTAAAATGGCCTCCGTTTCCATCCCTGAATTTATTGATGACCATCTACTATTTTGTACTTCTATTGAGTGCGGCTGCTGGGCATGCTGTTTCCTTAAACGTAGGTTGTGAAGCTCTGATTACAAGCAGCATCAGCTGTTTTAACTGTTTTATGAGCTCTGACAATGGAGCAGGGTGGTCCCTGCAACATGGTATGTTGAGCCCTACATCCATTTCTGTACTGGCAGCTTCCTTGGCGCATTGGGTCAGGCAGGGTCAGGCGTCCTGATACCAGCCAGTCATGTTCGTATCTGGATCACGTGATAAGAAAAGCCCGCTCACGTGACACATCCACAGATCACGTGGCATGAAAGCTCTGCTCATGTGATCTTGCTTCCATAGCAACTGGATAAAAGCCTGGATTCCGCGCCCCACAGTGCTTCACAGCTGTTCTTACCAGCTCTGTTTGGCATTCCTTGTGACCTTGATATCTGGTTCACTCTTGATCACGGACTACGGTTAACAGACTCCTTTTGTCTCATCCTTTTGCATCAGCATCTCTCGAACTGATCTTTTGTTGCCTCGACCTATGGACTGCTTAATTGGACTCCTTCTGCTCAAACCCTTGGGTTTGTTGTTCTCTGCTGTACTTCCCGAACTTACCAGGATTACGAATTAGCCGCACAGACTTCTAATGGCAGTCCCCTTTGCTACAAAGCTTCCGGCTCCTTCCTCCATTCAGTCCCGAGTGCCATATCTAAGCATTTACAGGTATTTCCAGTGATTGGCATATACAAGTCAGAGGTGGTTACCTACCATTGCTATCCTACTGCTGTCGCCCCTACAATACGCTGAGGGTACTCATCTAACGCCCACCACATTCCTTGCTCCCGAGGTCCTAGTTTTGTTAAAGAGACAATCTTTCCACACTTAGGTAAGCTATTACTCTTATACTAATCAGCTGTCCAAAAACTGGCAGTTCCATATCAGTGTTTGTGCTAATGACTTGTTTGCCTATCAGCGGCCTTGGGGTTTCTGGTGTTCTGTGGTTCTGGCGTTCCAGTAACTATCACCTGTGGTCTCAAAGATTGCACAGGGAGCCATTTTATATCTCCCTGTGCGGTACTTGGGGACGGAGGCCTTTATAATCTACACAACTATCAAGTCTTGACACAGATGACGTGTGGACACAGTAGTGGGAAAATGTCCATAACCATGATATGTTCTATCTTCTAGCATCTGGACTAAGAATCATACCAAGAATTACCCAGGAGGACCACTCGGGGACCCGGAGGAAAGACCAAAGGAGCCTGGAGTGCCGCTCCATACTCCCAACCAGAACCAACAATACTCCCGACCAGAACCGGCGAGAAGAGCGTGTCGCTGAATCCCTGACGGGAGAAGCGACTGAAATTCTCCACACGGACAGAAAAAGAACATCCCAATCTCCTGACTTCCCCTTGACGGGCGGTCAAAACCAAGTCGAAAGGGGGGGGCTCTGTGGAATGTATTGATCCACTGCGGTATGCTATGCAGCATCACTCTGATAGTATAGTGCAAGGAACTACAAAAAACCTACAAAAACTGCGTCCTTCAGCACACAAAAAGATGGATGCACAACCTGCCCCCATGGTGCATGTGTGGTGGAATAGAGCACACACTGCAGAATATGTGCCAGTGGGATCCTGACCAGCAAACAGAGAGCAGAGAGAGAAGCAGTGCTTTGTAAATACAACTCCAAAATGTGCCTACAAATGACATTTGCTTTGGTGCTAAAAACTCCAAAATGCCTATAATACAACACTTCTTAACATCCAAATCTTGCCTGGTGCTAAAGTTCATGTAATCTAATGAAGCATTGCAAACATATAAAGTCCTAATGAGAAGAGCAAAACATTCTTCAGAAAATCTGTATTGAATGTAAACTGACAGCCCCTGTCAGAATCTGGCCGTAGTACCCTGGGCTACCTGAATGACAGCTGTCCAATGAGTTACTGAGGAATTTTAAAGTGATGTAAACTAAAATGTCTGCCGGATCAGCAAAAAACATAAAAAGGATTGTGGCTAAAAAGAATACAGATCTCAGTTGCTTTTTATCCCACAGAGTTAAAACTAAGAAAACATGTTTTTATGTTTGATGCAACAAATGTGTTTTTCCTGATTTTAATTAAGAATAAATTAGCTTGGCTGACCTGCAACCCTTTGGAAGTGTACAAACAGGTTTCTCCCAAGAGGAGGGCCTTCCTCTAAGCAGAAACTCACAAGGAGGTGCTAATTGTGGGTTAACCAGACTCTTGTCTACAGAAAGAGAAGGAACAATAGCAGGCCCTTCAACCCAGGAAACGGAGGTGTGAGAGGGTCATAAATGGCTCCTGGAAGTAATAAACAAGGAGGGGGATGTTCCTAGACTCCAGGGAGAGATAAAGGGACATACCTTTTGCTGTTAAGCATGAACAAAGAACACATTTTAAAGACTCAATCAACTTGTGATTCAAAATGGTGAAAAATATACCAAGGATATATCTGTTAGTCTAATTTTTGGCTGCACGTTTTAAGAGGCGGCAGAACTGTGTAACATGTTCTGGACAGGAATGGCAATATATCTGGTTTTATGTGAAATGTATGAATGCTAGAAAGGGAGGGAGGTTTCTAAGAACTGTAAAGTAAACCTTAACATGTGACATCATCCGACCTTGATCCAATCATTCAAATGCAAGGCACAGATGAAGTTTGATCCAATCCTAGCCCACAGGCACAAGCTTAGCTAAGCCAGCCAATACACCCTTTCTGTGATGTCATTTGAAAGATAAATAGAGACAGCTAACACATAGGGCCTCACAGACCCACTCACTTTTCCTGATTCCGGCGAAGCACTCTGAGCCAGAATTCTATATCCAGCTTTAACATCTTTCCAGATCCAGATGCCAAGACTCTTACAAGCAGTAGAGAACTATGACTTTCTGCAAGGCCTCATCCTCAAAATTATTCTTGCAACCCAGTGAAGCGCTGTGGTGTGAGAAGGCCTGTTGAACTAGTATCCTGAAATTCTCTGGCTTGCTACCACTAGGCTTGCCTGGGAAACTCGTTATCCAGCTGATTGAAATATCCACAAACATGGAGGGCAGATTCTGTGCAAATCCGGTCACCGGCCTAGCTGATCCGATCCCGTGCCTGATGTGCAGATCCAATCCATGACCAGGACTGATGGTCAAATTTAATAACTTATCCTGTGAGTATTAATAGGAAGAACGGTGACCCATAGTATGTTTGCATTGTCTTATCCCAATCTCAAACCCATCCTATCTTTCATTCAGAACCATAGTGTTGCTAGAACTACCTTTGCGCTGACTCTTCTCTCATCTGAAGAAGTAGAGTATCCACAACAGGTGGGTTATGCTGATCACGTGACTGTAAGATCCATCTGTGGCATTTGCTTTTTCATAGTCATAATCTATTGTAATCAACCCATCTGTCATTTTCAAAGTGCATTTCTCTTTTCCATTCTCGCGCCTATTTTACAAAAACAACCTTTACTACAACCTCTATAACTCCCTCGGTTTTTGTGATAGAAACGCAATTTCAACTCCTATTTAAACCTGACATCCTTAGCTATCCATAGAACTCATTGCTAAAAAGTGTGATTCTCCCGCTATTGCAAATATCACGTAAGGAAAAGTTTGCCACTATTTAACATTCTGAGAAATTTTACACATGTGAAAATGCTTTAAATTGTTTTCGACTTGGACTTTGATATTTCCATTGTTTTCTTTTGACTAAACCATTGCTTGTGATTGTGTGCAACTGTTCAAAGCAGCTCCCATAAGAATTTATAACAATTTAAGCATTTTTGGCCACATTTGGTGTTTTTGCTAAGTCAATTCCAAAGACAATGTCAAGGCCATTCTGACGGCTGCAAAGTCGATTCCGTTTTTCTCTTGTGTTTGAAGGGGGAAGGTGGGACTGATATTCTGTTTGATTTGTACTATTCCTGAATACCTGCTCTCTCCTCCCATCTCTTTACATTGCCTATTGGGGGTTGAGGAGAGTTGCATGGGGAACTCCTAAACATAGTGTCATCTGTTCTACACCAATTCAAAAGTATTGTTTTCTTTGCTGCATTTGTTTTTGTGCTCATTACTTGATTCATAGTGTATTAAAGATATCATTCAGTGTTCTGTCACCCCATCAGTGATTGTTGTTTACCTATTAAAATATATGGTGATTACATTTTAAATACATAAATAAATATTTACCTTTGCAAACTAGCCTGATTCCTGGTTCAGTGTGACTGGGGGTGGGTGGGGGGTTCCGGGAGAATGGTGTGATACGAGTGATATCTCATTCAGAATATTGAATTTATAGATTAAAATAAATAATGGTTTCAATTGTTCACTACATGCTGGGCTTGACTGTTGTGTGCCGGATTGAAATCACTTACACTGCAAAGGGTGAGATGCATGAAGCCGAGGTGTCAGCTACTGAACAGGGAGATACATAGAGTTTATATTTGAATTCCTGTAGCCAATCCATGCACCATGCTTCACATCAAAGGTGATTCTCATTGGCCAATGGTGGACACCGGGGATGTTGTTTTAAACTTAAAACACACAGCTATCTATGTCCGCACCCTGGCATTCTTATACAGTATTGTGTCTTGCAAGTTCTTCTTAGAATTGTTATTGGCTGACGGGTTGGAAAAGAATGCTGGAGGGAGAAGTCAGTTAGAAGGGAGCTGTTAAGGTGGAGGTGCTGCAATCATTGCTTTCTTGTTAACTTACCAAGAAACCTACTAATAAAAGATAAAGCAAGAAGATTCATGGGCCAAACCTTGTTTATCATACTGGTGGCGAGGGTTTGTTTCTGTCCTGGCTTCAGTGGAGTGGATAGTCATGCAGCAGACCTGTGTCGTTCGTTAAGCCTGTACCTGTGTTTGGGCTGTTGTAGTGGTTTCGACAGACTGAAGTGTGGACCCATCTGCGTTTGAGCAGGTGAGTCATTTTGGGTTGGTCAGACACTGTTTGCTCTACGTGTCAGTGGAATTGGAGGAATTGACCTTTCTACGTATTACAGCATGCATCAGGCAATTCTGACTTAATTATTTGAGATGTAAGTAAAGGACTGTCTTACTTTTGTGGGGCTCTGTTGACAGTACCCCGGGTGTGTAGTATATAAGGTGCAGTTACAGCCCCTCTTCCTCATCTCAGTACTCTGTATGTGTACATAGTTTAACACTAACATAACAGTTATTCACAGTCACTTTTTCGTGTCATACTGCTTTGGTTGTGTATGAAGTCATTGTAATTTTGCTGCCTGTATCTTGTGTGGGGGCTTCAGTGCTCATTGTTTTTTTCTTTTTTTTTTACTTTTATTTTTGTTGGCAGAGGCATACAGCACACACATACATCAGAGAAACCAATGATTTCAATACATGGATAAATACATACAGTGGTAGATAAAGATAAAAGTGTAACAACCGGTGGGGGGTAAGGTATCATGGCGTATCACAATTCTTCAAAGCATCAATGAGAAGTCTGGGAGGAGCTATCTACGGAGAAGGTCTCGTCCAAGCCATTTAGGTAACTGTTGAAGGCAGTCCAAATGTTCTTAGGGTGGGAGCGAACTGGGATCATAGTGAGGAACTCCTCTTCACAATTACGGGACCATGTGAGTAGGTTTAACCACTTCTGGAATGAGGGGGGAGAGGAGCTCTTCCAGTTCTGTAGGACACACTTCTTGGCCACTATGCAGCTCATGTTAAGGAATTTGGCCACTCCTTCAGCCCCCTCAGCCTGCCACACCCCAAATAAAACTCCCATCGGGTCTGGGTCAACAACAGTGTCACATATTTCAGATAGTGGCTCCAAGATCTTGCCCCAGAATTCCACTGCCTCGGGCATTCCCAGAACATATGTTAATGATCAGCGCCCTCTGAACCACAGCGAGGGCAGGATTGCGGGTTGGTTCGACCAAACCTGGTAATCCTGTGTGGGGTATAATACAGTCTGTTTAACAATTTGTATTGTATGGTATGGTAGTGAAAGTTGAGTGAGACTCTGTTCGTGTGTGAGCACATTTTCCCCCATATGTGGTCGGTGAGCCCCAAATCCAGCTCGGTCGCCCAGTCATCGCGGGCCCTGGTGGGTTGGAGCGGGGCGCCCATCTGCAGAAGCTTGTACAGTGAAGAGACCACCCCCCGGGCACCACCCGAGTTGGCAATGTAGGCAATCCCTGGGGAGCCTGGGGGTTCGTTAGGGAAACCAGGCCAAGCAGTTCGGAAGGCGGCACAGAGTCTATAGAGTTGCAGAAACTCCAATGATGAACCTGAGTGGCCCGGTCTCCATGTCTGTGGAGTTATAAACTGCCCATCAGGGTAGAAGTCCGTTACAGTGTGGTACCCCAGGGCCTCCCAGTGTTGCGCCAGTTCTGTGTCATGTGTGGGTTCCAGCCCGTGGAATCTCCAGGCGGGGAGCCACTTGTAGTATGGCTGCTGTTCAGCGCAGGCCCCGAATATTCGACCCCAAGCATGCACAGTGGTTCGGACCGGGTCAATGGGCGAGTCTGGTACATACTGCTGGTGTAGTATCAATGACATTACGTTGGTGCCTGCTGCCGCCAGAATTTCCAGCTTGACATGGGGGCGAGAATGGGGGCCAGGATACCAATAAGAGGCGGACTGGGCTTGTGCCGCGAGCCAGTATCTCAGCTGGTCAAGGGCGGTGAACTCCCCTCTATCATAGGGTAGTGTCATATCAGACCATTTTTTGCGCACAGCACCAGAATGCCATAAAAACTGTGCACACAGTTTGTGCAGTCTTGTAAAGTATTTCTTTCCCGGCCAGACAGGCACATTGGTGAATATGTACAACAGTTTGGGGATAAGTACCATTTTAATGAGCAAAAGTCTCCCAGCTAGGGACAGTGGAAGGGAGCGCCATCGCACCATTTTGGCTTCAGCCTGATGTGCCGCGCCTAGGTAGTTGTCTGCTAGCAGTGTGTCCTTGATCAGGGAAACCTGGACTCCTAGGTACTTAATCCCGTCAGGCGACCAGCGATCATGTTGGGCCCAATAACCATAGTTTCCAGTACCAGCCACATGTACTTCCAAGACACCATATCAAATGCCTTCTGGGCATCAAGGGTGACTGTGACTGCATTCGCGCCCTGATCAATCCGCACCATGATATTGAGCAGCCTTCTGATGTTATGGGAACTGGATCTGCCAGGTAAAAAGCCTGATTGGTCGTCATGAACCATGTATGTCATGACTGGGAGGAAGCGGTTGACTATCACTTTGGCGATGATTTTAGTGTCCAGATTCATCAGTGAAAGGGGCCTATAGGACTGGAGAGACTGGATATGGCCTTGACTATTTCATCCAGTAGGATTGGGGAATCTAATTGGTCTATGGTTGCGGGGGAGATACAAGTCGTGGGTATTTGCTCGAGGAGGTCCCTCATGTGGAGTTCGTTATGTTCAGGTGGCTGGAAGTATAGTTCCATGTAAAAGTCCACAAAGACCTCTAGGATCTGCTGGTTGGACCATTGTACCGCACCCCGGTGATCCTTGTCACAAGTAATCTGGGTTGGACCCCATTCTCCCATTGTCAGAGCCGCCAGTGTTTTGCCGGATCTATCGTCCTCGCCATACTTCCGCGCAGCTTGGGGATGGCTAAAGTATTGGACTTCCCTAGTGGCATGTTCATTGAATGATTGGAGTTCTTCGCTGATTTGGGAGAGGGTAGCAGGGTCAACTGATGTCGGGTGTGCCCGCTCCAGTTCGCGTAGTCTGGTTGTGGAGCGGTCTAGCGCCGCTCTTATAGTTTTGAGCACTCCCGCCTCTTAGATATAGACATTCCCCTGATAAAGGCTTTGAAGGCATCCCATCAAACTCCTATGGTAGTGGACTGAGGTGTGCTATGTTCAAAGTAGGACTGGATGTCAGCAAGGATGTCTGCCTTAAATACAATATCCTGCAGGGCGGCGGATTTGAATTGCCATGTGTTAATGGTAGCGGTGGGTACTCCCAGTTCGAGGGATAACGTGATAGGGGAATGGTCTGACAGAGTGCAGGCAAGAAAACTTGTTTTCCACAACCCTGCCCAGCATTCCGCTTGACAGCAGGAACATATTGATTCTGGAGGAGCTATCGTGCACTGACGAGTAATGAGTATATTACCGTGTCTGCGGGTGTAATGTCCCCCAAACATCTCGGATATCAAGTGTTACGCTGTGTGTTAGCAGTCTACGTGATGCACCAGACAATAGCCTGAGAGCTGTGCTTGTTCTGTCCAGCGCAGTATCCAATATGAAATTCATATCCCCTCCCCAAATGATATGCACCCCCACATAGCCCAGCAAAATAGATGCCACTAGGTCTACAAAGCCGGGGGAATCTACGTTAGGACCATAAGTGTTCACCAAGAGATATTCTCTATTAGCAATTGTGCAATGTAGTATAATATATCTACCCTCCTGTTCAATGTAGCTCTTGAGAAGCACAAATTTGAGTGATTTATGAATCATTGTCAACACCCCTCTGGCCCGAGTGGAATATGATGTAGAATACCTGTTGGGTCCCCAGGATGGCGCCATCCACTTTGTCAAAGGGCCCGTAGAGTGTGTTTCCTGCAAGAGTAATATTTTACAGCCATGCCTATTAGAGTAGGCCATGATTTTACGAGCCTTAGTGTAATTGCTCAAGCCCCGAATGTTCCAGGACATCACCGTCTCAGGCATTCTGGGTGTCTAGGGTACATCACACCATTGTTGTCGTAAACGATTGTAGTTAGTGCTAGTCATGCACTTTACACTCTTCAGCACGCGCGCTGTCATGTCTCCTCTGCCTTTTTTAAACAACTCCCCATCCCATCCACCACCCTCACTGCAGAACCCCAACCAGCAGTGTAAACAACTCCCACTCTTGCCTTCTCACAACTGAGCCATCCCCAACTCGGCCCTACATTCGCGGCAGCCCAACCGGCGTTATCCCGCAACAGAGGCATAACTAAGAACTTTGCAGTCGCAGTGGGGTAGCAATCAGCACTCTTTGAACCCAAGGGTTCTGTTACAAACACGAGCAGTGACATCGGTCATTTTGCCTTCTCCACTCAAATTGGAATGAGACATGGGTTCCTAGAACCACAAACACAGTGCAATTCACTTACAAATAAAACAGCGGTTGTGAGCAGAGTGAGCGATTTAGTTATATGTTATCTCCGCAGCATGTAATATCCAGCAACAGATAGGTATATGCGCCTAAGGGTGGTAAAACAGGATCAAGTACATGAATGCACTTGGTTGCCGGGGAGATGCAGTTGAGTGGGATATCTCTATATTGACATACAAGGTGAAGACTCAGAGGATATAGATAATGGTGGACGCTCAATCATTGTCCATTATGTCGTTAGCGGGAGCATGTAGTGGAATATGGGCCTCTATGAATTTCACCGCTTCTGTCGGCACCATGAAAAAGTACTGTTTATCATTAAATGTGAACTTCAGGCATGCTGGGAATGAAATGGCATAGGGAATATTCCTCTCTCCAAGCAATTTCTTGACTCCAAGGAATTGACGGCGCTCCCGCTGCATTCCCGTCGAAAAGTCCGGAAATATTCGAATGACTTGTGACTACAATCTGAGTTCTCCTTTCTCTCGCGCAAGGTGGAGTATCTGGTCTCGGTCCTTACAACTGAGGATTTTCACAATAATTGGTCTCGGGAAGTCTTCCGGTTTGGGGGACGGGGTCAGCGCTTGGTGGGCTCTCTCGACAGTGAAGAAAGGAGACATTTCAGGATCGGCCAGTAGTTCCTTAAGAAGATTCTCAGTAGCCAGTTCAAGCCGGCCCTTGAGCGCATTCTCTGGGACCCAAATAATGCGTATATTGTTCTGCCGCGATCTAGATTGGAGGTTGTCGCACTTGGCTTTAACTGATGTCATGTTGTGAACAAGAGCGGTCACCGTACACTGCAGTGTGGTTATGTTGTCCTCATTAGTGCCAATCCTGGATTCAGCTTCTGTGATTCTCGAACCCTGATGATCTAGCTTGGTCCTGAGTGATGCAACATTCGAGTTGATGTCGTCAGTCTTGATGGCTGAGAGACAACCCCTTTTGGGGTAGCCTTGGTGAATTTCTCCATGGCACCAGGCTTAGCATAGCCCCTGGGCTTGTTGGGCATCTCCCGAGATGGTGGTCAAGACTGCAGTGCTCTGAATAGAGTGTCTTGTGATCAGTATACAGCAGAGTGCGCACGTGAGCTCCGCCTGGAGACCGCCAAGGGAGTCCCCCATGCTGCCGCAGAAAGCCCCCGTGGCCCACCCAACAGCAGGATACACAGCCGTGCGCTGCCCGAACTCTCCAGCCAGTGGTCCACAAGAGGGGTGTAAGGAGGACCAGGATTGTTCAGTATCCAAATGAGAGATGTGCAAGGCCTCGCCGGGGGCAGAGTCACAGTACAAGCTTCAGTGGGGACAACATAGCAGCACGGGCTTCCCAGTGCTCAGCACCAAGCAAGACTGGTATCAGATATAAGGCCCAGATGACAGGTGGGTGTGGAGGCCAGTCCCAACAGGCGAGAGGGAGCAGGAGCGGGGAAAACGAGGGACGGTGGAGCAGCACAGCCCACAATTACTCCCCCGGCTCCTCACCTACAGCCTAAGGCACAGATGAACCAACGTCAGGTGATGGTGGGCCCGCGGCCGCAGAGCCACAACAAGAGGCGCAGGGAGGGACCACGGCCACACGCCCCCAGGGCGGCCCAAGGGGGCGGCACGCCATCCCCAGCAGCAGCTCGCTTCCTCAGCCGGGGATCGGGTGCCCCCGCCGCACGGCCAGCGGCGAGGCCGCGAGAAGAAGTCCAGTACGGCGGCGCCCCAGCACCCACGCAGGATGCCGGCCCACCACAAGGTGGAGAACGCTGATGAATTCCAAGGGCCAGCGTAGCCGCAGCGGTGGGAGGTGTCCCCACAGCAGGTATGTCCAGCCCCAAGGCGAGGGCAGGTGCACACCGCGTCACCCGACAAGGGACCGGGATGAGGGTCCCAGTAGGGCAGGCTAAGCAGGATCAGGCAGGTCTGGCAGGGGGGGTGGGATTCAGAAGGTGGAAACCGCCTCAAGGTACCAAAGCGAGGGCGGCAGTGAGCACTCTCACGGCCCGAAGATTTCTCACACCCAGTCTCCCGCCGGGCCGCAGCAGGGTGCTTGTATCCCGGTCCGGGAGCTCCGATTCCTTTCCGGATTGAATGTATGTGTAGCCCCAAGATTCAGCAATACATGGAAGAGGGTGTGAGCTCTGGATCGTGCTGATAACCGCCAATGTCCACAGATATTTAACAGCTTGGCACGGAGCTGAGAAGCTAAGCAGCCATTTTCTAGTACTCATTGTTAACCTCCAGCATGGCGAATATACCAATTCCAGTGTTATTCTTACCTCAAGCAGGGGAGCCCAAACTGAGGTGGAAGGATTGGAAGGAGTATTTTATGAAGTTTGTTTTGACTGTGTACAGTTCTAACTATGAAAAAGTGCGGAAGGATGCACTTCTGTATCACTTTTTAGGTCCTGCTGGGCTTGAGATGTACAAGAGGTTACGAGAGTCCTCACAGCCCTCTAACGGAACAATTATTGAATAGTTTTGACATTAGTATTGCAAAACAGGATAAACACTTTGAATACAATTCTGATGAGATATCATTTCACTGCCAGAGAACAAAAACAAGTGAAGACGATTTAAGAGTTTGTCACTGTACTGGTGATTAAATGTCAATTTGGACATTTCAGTAGGACTACTTTAGAGATCAGCTAATGATTAAGGGTGCTGATGGTCGTGTCAGGGAAGAGTTGTGGAAAGAGATTGGTCCCAATCTTGACCTTGCCATTGAAATTGTCAAGCAAGTTGAGCACACTGCTCACTGACTATAACATTGGGTGTCTTAGGAAATGTGCACATGAAAATCAGGCAATGAAACTGGCGAGGCAAGTACCTGCCCAGGGACAGTGATGTGTTGTACGGAACGGTGTTAGTCAGATGCAACACAAACAACAAGGCCTGGCCAGATGCTGGACCACCAGGTTCACTGAGTACCAGTCACCATATCTAGTATGTACTAATACATCCGTTAGTACAGAACTTGATGCATCTGCACACGGAGATGGTGCAACCAACATGCAATTGCAGACTCAGCAAGACACAGGGATTACCAAAGATGCTGATGCTGGACAAGGCTCAAAAGTAACAGACATAATTCCTAGGGAGTAGTAGTAGGACTAATAGAACTGCACTGGATGAAGTGGTACTCCAATAAGCAGTTGTAGACCCAACAAGACACAGGGATGACCATAGCCTATTAGCCCCAAACCCAAAAGGGAGATACTATCACCTTGACAATCACTGGAAAGTCATCAGGAACAGGGTCCCCCTGCAATCGACACCGACACTCAAAAACATCAATATGCTAACTCTCTCCTCTGCACCATAAAACAATAGAATGCAGCTATACCCCTCAATTAATTTGGCCTAGCTGCACACATACTTGTACACCTCTATGATCACCTCAGCAGTCTTTAGAACACAGCTATACCCCACAGAAACCAGCCTAGCTGCACACGTGATCCCATTCACAAAATCCACTGCCACTGGAATGCAGCTACCCAAGTCCAATTGGCCTTATGGCACACATTCTACTGATCTCACACAACCACTGTACCATGCCTAGCACCAGAATGCAGAGAAATATTGGGGGCTCCAACCACATAGGTATGCTTTTCACTCTAACCTAAATTGGAGTGTTCGACTGTGCTGTATCATTTTCAAATAATGCTTCAACAAGTAAGCTGAGTATCCAAAATAGTAGGGTTATTTTACTCTGGATGTAAGTTCCATACATTTACCGTGAGCCATTGCTTTCATGCTCAAAACAAGTTGCTTTTATTCAGCAGAACCAGTCCAGGGACTGGATTTAGATCTAACATATTCATAGTACAATAAATGAGCAGAATATGGATATTATGATTTTTTACACAGAACTAAACCACATCACAATGTATCAAGGGTGTGTTAGTACTGCTTAGTGAAGTAAGTATTACATCATATTCACATTTTTGTAAAGAAGTGACCAAAGGACAGAATAACAGTATTTGCACATATAGAGACAATAATCTGCACAGTTTCTGCAGTATTGTTGTACATACAAACCCCTGTGTTAATCCAAGGTAAGGATGTGTTCATATAGATGCATTTTGTCTTTGGATAAACAAGTAATAAATGCAAACTAGTCTAGCAGTTCTAGGTTGACTGTAGAGCTGAAAATAATTGAAGTGGTCAGATCTTAGGTGGGTTAAAAGTATTTCCACAGAGTACCAAACCGCTGGGCTACACCAGGGGGAGGTGCCCCCTATGGAGTTCTGGTGGAATGTATTAGCAAATTATTGTGCTTGAACCACAGGCATTTCAGCTCCTTGTTTGAAAAGCCTTCATCTGGGCCTCTGGGTTTGTTTCTCTGGAGGAAAAACAAAGTGGGGGAAAGGTGGGGAGGGAGAGAGAAGAGACTTACTGTTCTTACTGTTATAGGGTGTATTCATAAAAACCCTACTTCTGTATGGCTGGAGGGCTACGCAGTGTTGAGGGTACTCTTAAAAAACTATTTTAGCCAGACCGTACTCGATCTGGTTCAAGTTGCTGGAAATAGTCAGGGACTGACCTGTTGGTGATCTTCGGGTGCGAGCTGAGGTAGTAGTTGCCCTTCTGCTTGTGGAGCTAGTGTTAAAAAACAGAAGAATGTCGGTTCTAAATCCGGATGGTAATTTGTTGTTCTCTAATATTAGTGTCCCCAGGGATAGTGGTTAGCACTGGGTAAAAGAGGAAAAGATAGGTTTTACTCCTTGCATATCGATTGTTTGAGGTTGCCCCAAAATAATAAGATGTTAAAAAGGGGGCTACATACCTATTGGTGGTTGAAGAGGTTGCTGCCGTAGATGTTAGTAGGCAGAGTAAAAAAGTGTCCTCTAGTAGGTATAAGGAGAGCTGGTGCTGTCTGGTGCTCCTGGTGACAGATATTGCTGGTCTGTTTTAAAAGAAAAATGAAAAATACAAGGAGTAGTTGGAGAGAGTAAGAAATAGAAGGGTTGCTTCTGGTGTAGGTGCAAGTGCCTGACAAAGTCTAGAGGGCTGCCAGTATAAAGATGCATCTGCATCTGCTCGTAGTTTACCTCGGGTGGGCTGCTTGTTCTCCTGCTAATCACCGGTGATGTGGGGGAGGCACTGCTCTCTCACCGGGATTTGTCTTCGTAGGAAGAGTGCTGTGCACCAGGACCCAGTGCGCTTGCGTGAAGGAGCAGTGTTGCTCATGCCAGGCATGCGCACTAGGTGTATTCAGTGCTCGGGGTGGTTGCCATGGATAGCCGATGCCGCCAGGAGCAGCATCAGCATCGGTGCTGCATATCCTGCAGACATCTACCTGCCGTTAGGTATCTATGCATTGTTGGTCAGTGTAACAAGGGCACTGCCTGCAAACGTGTGTATAGGTAGGACAGGGCCCCCCACCCACCTATAGTGAGAATACCAGGGGCCACCATTAAGTTTAGTTTATATGGTGTTGCGCTGGGTATGTGAATCAGTCCTGGCAAGGTTCATTGTGCGTGAGCCTGTTCATTCGCTGCACTCTGGGTCCATGGGCATTTTTCTGGGCAGGCTGTTATAATGAGTAAAACAGGGCGGTGTTGGACAATCTGTGTGGGATGGCCGTCATTTAAAATGGAAAATCCCCCCGTGTTACAGATGTGGTCAGAGTGTAACAAGAGTTAAGTACAAATGGACCCGCCATCTGATGCAAACAAATGTTTTTGGGGAACAATGAGCCACATACATATAGTATTCAGAGTTGGTAGGTGTGTGGTCACTCCCAGGGTAATTTTAGGCAGAAGTGGTCTGGGTGTAACATGAATTAAGTACAAATGAATCCGCCATCTGGTGCAAGCAAAAGTTTTAGGGGAACAATGAGGCACATACATCCAGTATTCCGAGTTGGTGGGTATGTGGTCACTCCCAGGGTATATTAGCCTCATTTAGGCCTTGCGTGATGGTCTGGAGTTTAAAAACTCACCATGCTTCTTTGTGTTTTAGTGCATTTTTTGTGTTGGTGTTGCCATCCACTTTGTCGATGACCCACCAAATACAGTCGTCAGGTCCATGGTGGTATTACAGAAAGTGGGACACTAGGGGTGCATTGTGTACTTTGCACCGAATCCTTGAGTGATGCTCACTGATACGTTTGTTAACTGGTCTTTGCTTTTGGCCAATATCCCTAAACCCACAGGGGCATTGTATAAGATAAATGGCATTGCATGTCTTGCAGTTAGAAAAGTGCTTGAGTATCCAGTCTTTTTGACCTATTTTGAAGGATTTAGTTTTTGAAGTAAACTTGCATGCCACACAGTTCCCACATGGATGGTGACCAGAAAGGTCTCTCAGGTTCCACAGGGAGGACGGTGTAATCTTCTTGAGGCGTGAATGTGTCAGATGTTCTTTTAAGTTTTTTGGCTCGTTTGAGTGCCATCCTTGGGGTGGGTTCATCTGGGAGGCTAAGTTGTATGAGCGCCCATAATTTTTAAATTGTTTGCTGTATTCTGGTTGTGTCAAGGTCCAAAGGTTGTGACGCATGTAAGACGATCTTCATTGTTTCTATTTTTTGGGGTCAGTAGCGTATCTTGTGGAGTATAGAGGGCTCTTTTGCTGGTGTTCTGGACTCGTTTTTTTGGATATCCCCTGGCTCGTAGTCTCATCTCTAGGTCTGCTGCATGTAATTTGTACTGGTTGGTGTCTGTGCAATTTCTTCGTAACCTGAGAAATTGGTCTTAAGGGAGGTTGTTTCTTAGGTTTCTGTGGTGATAGCGGGTGTGGTGGAGTAGGGTATACCGGTCTGTGTCCTTCCTAAACAGGTTCCAAGATAGTTTATCACCTTGGGTCTGTATTCGTAGGTCTAAGAAGTTGATGTTGTCACAGCTGTAGTTCATGTTCATGTTCATGTTTCATGTCATTTTAGTTCCATTGTTATTTGTTTGATCCACTCAAAGAATTCTTGGACATGTTCAGGTTCGCCATGCCATATAAAGATGATGTCATCTATGTAGCGATGCCAACTGCTAATATAGTTTGTGAATGGGTTTTGAGTAGAGATTATGTACTTCTCTTTGAATTCCGACATGAAGAGTATGACCAGACAGGGTGAAATTGCAGCCCCCATGGCGGTACCGCAGGTTTGCATACAGAAATTGCCATCGAAAGAAAGATAGTTTTTTGCAAGTGCCAGT
Organism: Ambystoma mexicanum; assembly: GCF_040938575.1. Taxonomy (NCBI): domain Eukaryota; kingdom Metazoa; phylum Chordata; class Amphibia; order Caudata; family Ambystomatidae; genus Ambystoma; species Ambystoma mexicanum. The sequence continues at coordinate 1,179,499,432 of NC_090929.1, forward strand.
TCCAGGAGCTCAAAAATAAAGTTCACTTTACTGTCAAACACTCCTCTGATATCTGCCGCCTTCTTGAAGAACTTGACCTCGATGTCATCGGTCTCACTGAGACATGGTTTACGGCCAGCTCTTTCACCAGCTTTGACACGCTCCTACCTGATGGCTACAAGATCCTCTCTGTGCCCAGGCCCAACCTCTCTGGTGGGGGCATAGCCCTCATCTTCCCTGAGTGGATTCCTGCCTCTGTCATTCCTACGCAGGCCTACTCCTCTTTTGAATGCCTTGTCTGCAAGCTCTCTCTCTCACCTAGCCATTCCCTTACTGTGGCTACTATCTGTCAACTGCCTGGTCTAGTTTCTTCCTTCGTCTCTGAGTGGGTAGACCTCTCCTCCTCACTCCTGGCCTCAACCACTCCACTCCTCCTTCTTGGAGACTTCAACATCCACCTGGATGCCTCCTGTTTCCCCTCTGAACTCTCTTGTGACCTCTGCGACTCTCTCTCACTCACCATTCTCCCCTCTGGCCCGACTCATTCTGCAGGGCACATTCTCGGTGTTCTGATCCCTTCAGACCTTCCCCTCTGTGTCCCTCTCTCCACTCCTCTCTCCTGGAGTGACTACTTTCCCCTATCCTCCCACCTCATCCTCCCTACCCTGCAGGTCAAGCCACCTCCGTCACTGACACCCACCTTCTTGGTCACCCGACCCATGAAGCGCGTGTCAGTTGAGGTTTTTGCCGTCACCTTCTCACCCCCTCCTCCCTCCCTGGTTGACTCTCACCCTGACACAGCCCTCTCCACGCTCCACTCTTCTATATCTGATACTCTGGATATCCTTGCCCCTGTCATGAGAATCTGCCTGAAACCCAAAGCCAAGTGTAACTCCTGGTATGACTCAGACCTCGTCACCCTAAAACGCAAGTGTGGGGTTGCCGAGAGGAAATGGCATGCTTCAAGTTCATCCTCTGACAAACTGGCCTGCCGCCTGCTGCAAAGGCAATACCGGCTCTCGTCCTCACCAAGAAGAGAGCTCATATCCAATCCCACGTCTCTGCGGCATCTAACAACTCGGCTGAACTTTTTAAAATCTGCAAGGAAATGGCCAATCCTGCCGCAGTCTCTACCTCTCCTGTCCTTTCCCAGGCCCTCTGAACGGCACTGCTTCTCACTTCATTTCAAAAACTCAGGACATCCTGTCCTCACTCTCCGCCTCCCATCTACCTCCCGCTATTCCCTGCTCTTCCTCTGTCCCTTCTGCAGCCAACCCTCCTCCCTCCTTCTCTGCCTTTCCCCTTTTCTCTCCAGACAAGGTTTCTAGACAAGTCAGATCTATGAAAGTCTCGGCGAAACAGGTTTACCCCTGTTCCTCCAAATCTATCGAGGATCACATCGACTCCCTGGCTCCTTCCCTAGAGGATTTCTGCAATCACTCCTTCACCACTGGAGTCTTCCCTTCCCCCCTGAAGCACTCCTTGTTCCCCCTCTTCTTAAGAAACCCCCTGCCGACCCCTCCTGCCAGGCTAACTATTGCCCAATCTCCATCACTCCCTTCCTGGGCAAGCTCCTGGAGAAACTGCCCATCTCACAGCTGAATCTCCACACTGAATCTGTTGGTTGTCTTCATGACCATTAGTCTGGCTTCAGAGCTGCCAGAAGCATGGAAACTGCTCTCCTGAACATCCGTGAAGACCTGCTCACCAACCTCGACTCTAACACCCCTTGCGTTCTTATCTTGCTTGATCTCTCTTCTGCCTTTGACACTGTCAACCATGCCATCCTGATCAACCGTCTCCGTGATAACCTGGGTATCACTGGTCAGGCTCTGGCTTGGCTGCCTTCTTTCCTCTCCGACCGACCCTTCCAGGTCCAACTTGGGTCCCACCTCTCCAACATCTTTTCTCTACCTGTGGTGTCCCCCAGCGATCTAACCTCTCTCCCTGGCTGTTCAACCAATACCTGGCACTCCTTGCCCACCGCATCGCCGCTCTCTATCCCAACTTTCAGTGCTATGAGGATGATACCAAGCTCATTTTCAGGCTACCCTCGGCCTCCTCCTCCTCTCCTCCCCTCATCTCTGACTGTCTGTCTGCCATCCAGGAAAGGTGTGCCGCCAACGACCTCTGCCTTAATGCCAGTAAGACTGAGATTCTACTCATCGGTACACCCACTCCCTCCTTCCCTGCAGCTCTCTGGCCGGTCTCTCTTGGCCCTCCTCCCACTCCCACCTGCAAGGCTAAAAACCTTGGGGTCATCTTCGACTCTGCACTCTCCTTCTCCCCTCACATCTCTGAGGTCTCTAAGAAGTCACACTACCAGCTGCACCTCCTTAGAGGTATTCTTCCTTTCCTCTCCTTCCCCCAGAAGCTCACTGTCTCCAGAGCCCTGGTCCTCTCTAAGCTGGACTACTGTAACAGCCTCTTCTAAATCTGCCTGCCTCCACTCTCCGCCCTCTGCATCTTATCCAGAACAGGACTGCAAGAGTTGGGATCATATCTCTATAGGACTGAAATCTCTGCACTGGCTCCCAGTGGCTGCGAGGATTAAGTTCAAAACCCTCTGCATTGTACACAAGGCCTTCTGGGGTCTGGGGCGCAATACCTTCAACTCTCTCTTCCTAAATATCTTCCTTCTCCAACTCTTTGCTCATTTCCTCCAACTCCCTCAGGGTCAGTCTCTTCTCCAAGCAACGAGTTGGTGGCAGATCACTGTCTTCGGCAGGGGCCTCTCTCTGGAACAGCCTTCCTGCCTCCCTGAAATTCGAGGAGAACCATATCCGGTTCCAGAAACACCTCAAAACCTTCCTCTTTGCTTCTGCGTTCTCTCCTCCCCTCCCTTGCTGAATTCCTGACTGAAATTGCACTGGTTACCTGGCCACCCTTACTGATCTCTGGCCCAGGCCCCGTCAATTGCCCACCTAAACTGCCTCCCTGGCAACCCCTGCACTTGGGGACCGTTTCTCTATATCCCTTCAGTCCCCCTACCAGCACTTATGTCTGCACTTCCTTGCACTTGCCACTAGCTGGCTGTTTTAATTGTCTTAATTTATCTTATGTATTCCACTTTCCCATGTACTGCACTTTCCCCTCTCCCTTCCCACTGTGCACTTTTCCTTTTCCCCCCTTCCCATGCACTTGCGCGATATGAATGACACCTGGCCTAGTAGGGTCGTTGTCTGTCCTCCCTTTGTTCCCCCCCTTGGCTTATCACGCCTTGAAACACTAGTTTATATGCCCGTTATATAAATGCCATATCATATCATATCATATCACTGGAACGCGCTCCTGTGTCAGATGGTGGGTCAAGTGGTTGCGAATACATTCCAGAGCTGACTCCTGGGATATGTTGGTGTAGAGGATGTAACATCTAAGGTTACCAGCAGGTCCTTGGATTTGTCAAATGATTGGTTCTCAAAAAGCGTAATGGTGGACATGGTGTCTTTTAAGTATGTGCTGGTTGTTTGACTTAGTGGTTTAAGGAAAAAATCAATAAATCGGCATATTGGTTCCAGGATGGATCCGCACCCAGATACAATTGGTCTTAGCGGTGGGGAAGTGGAGTTTTTATGAATCTTGGGGAGGGCGTAAAAGTCTGGGATCCGGCCCTTAGAGGTATTTAGGAATGTCTTTTCCTTCTCAGAGATCCAAACCTATTCACATATCATGTTGTTTTTTGGATCTGGTTCTTGATTTCACTTGTAGGATCTTAAGTTTTTTGTAATTTGTAGTGTCATTCAGCAAGACGCCCACCATCTGTTTGTATTGTTGGGTGCTCTGGATCACAATCCCCCCACCTTTGTCAGTATTCTTGATGACAATGATGTTGTTGTTTTCCAAGTTTTTGAGGGCTTTGTGTTCCAAAATCCTTGGGGACACTAATATTAGAGGACATGAAATTACCATCCAGATTTAGAACCAACAGTCTTCTGTTTTTTAACACTATCTCCACAAGCAGAAGGGCAACTACTACCTCAGCTCTCACCCGAAGATCACCAACAGGTCAGTCCCTGACTATTTCCAGCAACTTGAACCAGATCGAGAACTGTCTGGCTAAAATAGTTTTTTAAGAGTACCCTCAACACTGCGTAGCCCTCCAGCCATGCAGAAGTAGGGTTTTTACAAATACTCCCTATAACAGTAAGAGACTCATTTTAAGTCTCTTCTTTCTCCCTTCCCTCCTACCCCACTTTGTTTTTCCTCCAGAGAAACAAACCCAGAGGCCCAGATGAAGGCTTTTCAAACAAGGAGCCGAAACGCCTGTGGTTCAAGCATAAGAATTTGCTAATACATTCCACCAGAACTCCACAGGGGGCTCCTCCCTCTGGCGTAGACCAGCGGTTTGGTACTCTGTGGAAATACTTTTAACCCACCTAAGAGCTGACCACTTCAATTATTTTCAGCTCTACAGTCAACCTAGAACTACTAGACTAGTTTGCATGTATTACTCGTTTATCCAAAGACAAAAGGCATGTATATGAACACATCCTTACCTTGGATTAACACAAGGGTTTGTATGTACAACAATACTGCAAATACTGTGCAGATTATTGTCTCTATATGTGCAAATACTGTTATTCTGTCATTTGGTCACTTCTTTACAAAAATGTGAATATGATGTAATATTTACTTCACTAAGCAGTACTAACACACCCTTGATTTATACATTGTGATGTGGTTTAGTTCTGTGTAAAAAATCATAATATCCATATTCTGATCATTTATTGTACTATGAATATGTTAGATCTAAATCCAGTCCTTGGACTGGTTCTGCTGAATAAAAGCAACTAGTTTTGAGCACGAAAGCAATGGCTCAGGGTACATGTATGGAATTTACATCCAGAGTAAAATAACCCTATTATTTTGGATACTCAGCTTACTTTTTGAAGCATTATTTGAAAATGATATACTGATACAGCACAGTAGAACACTCCGATTTAGGTTAGAGTGAAAAACATACCCATGTGGTTGAGCCTACCTTGTTCTAGCTCTACTTCCTGCCACAAAACCAGGGCTATCCCTTCAGTTACCTAGCACTAGAATGCAGCTTCACACCACTTAATCTGCCCTGGATGCATACATTAGAGTTCCATCTTGTTTTCAAATATACTAATGAATACATTTTGTGCCAGCTTCCTTGAGTAAGAAATACCATCTGCGCCAATATACAGTGAGGTCCGTTCTGAGTGCGCTATAAATTCCTCAAAATCAAATCAAATCACATATCGAGTGCACCTAAGTACTATTTACTATACTACTCCCTCCACTGACCTGGACTATGGTCCACAAGGGTGTTCAGCCCACAGCAACTATGAATCATACAATGGTAAAAGGCACTATAAAGATTCCCAATAACATAACATAACATAACATAAAGTTAAACTTATAAAGGAGTATTGCAAGTGGCAGCTCGGGTTAGGACAGTACCACTGGTACTTAAGAAGGAAGTAGAGATTGAACTAAATTGCATGCTGAACAAAGGTGTAATTGTACCCATGGATGTATCGGAATGGGTTAGTCCCATTGTCATAGTGAGGAAAGCCAATGGGGTGGTTAGAATTTGGATAGATATGAGGAAATTCAACAAGTGCATAGTGGCAGAAAGATTTCTGCTAATAAAAATAGATTACCTTATTATGGATTTATCTGGAGCGAGAATCTTCTCATTTCTTGATCTCAAGTCAGTCTATCATCAGGTCAGGTTACATACGCAGTCTTCGGATGTTACAACTTTTATTACACACATGGGCATGTGCAAGAGTGTAAGGATGCCATTCGAAGTAATATCAGCTGCAAGTGTCTTCCAAAAGGTAATGCTCAGTATTCTTGAACAGTTTCATGGTGTCAACTTCTACCAAGATGATATATTGATTGTTTGCATCGATCAGGCTGATCATGATCACAGATTGCACTTGGTACTAAAGAAGCTAGGAGAAACTGGTTTTATGATAAGTCTAGAGAAATGTCAATTTTGAATGTAAGATGTTGATTGTTTAGGCCATATGCTGACTGTGAGTGGGGTCAAACTTAACAGTAGTGCAGTGACCACTATAGTAAAGATGGCGGTTCCTAAGTACTAAAGAAGCTAGGAGAAACTGGTTTTATGCTAAGTCTAGAGAAATGTCAATTTTGAATGTAAGATGTTGATTGTTTAGGCTATATGCTGACTGTGAGTGGGGTCAAACTTAACAGTAGTGCAGTGACCACTATAGTAAAGATGGCGGTTCCTAAGTACTAAAGAAGCTAGGAGAAACTGGTTTTATGCTAAGTCTAGAGAAATGTCAATTTTGAATGTAAGATGTTGATTGTTTAGGCTATATGCTGACTGTGAGTGGGGTCAAACTTAACAGTAGTGCAGTGACCACTATAGTAAAGATGGCGGTTCCTAAGAACAAAATGACGGTTTCATCTTTCTTCGGTCTCATTGAGTATTATGCCAAGTTCATTAAGTGTTTTTCAAGCAAGACATGTTTTTTGAGACGACTCACCAGAAAAGGGGAGATGCTTCTCTGCAGGCAGTGAGTTTCAGAAAGTGAAGGAAGATATTATCAAGTCCCCTACATTGACAAGTTTTAAAGACAATCCCAGAAAATTAGTTTACACAGATCCTTGTGAATTAGTTTTAGGTGCAGTTTTAATGCAGGAGGATAACGTCAGTGAGAAAACAGTTGTATTTGCGTCCAGGATGCTTAAGGATGTAGAGAAACATTACTAGGTGATAGAGCAAGAAGCATTGGCTGTAATTTGGGCCATAGTGAAGTTCATTGTCTAGCTATATGGGAAGCCATTTGTTGTAAGAACTGATCACAAGCCACTGGTTGTGATTTTCAAAAAGAGAAGTGTAGACAGTATATCCAGGAGAATTGTCAAATGGGTGACATGTCTACAGGGCTTGAAATGTATTGTTGAGCATGTACCAGGAACGAAAAATGCTGTTGTAGATGCTTTTTCAAGGAATGCTGATTGTGATGATGATGTGGAGGAGCACATGAGTTTATAAGAGAACAGCAAGGATATAGAAAGTGCGAAGAGTTATCTTAAAGAAGAGGACTAGAACAAGGCTTTTGACCAAGATGGTCTTCATCAAGAGTTCAATAGACAGATCTTGTCTGTATGGGGTGAGAAGTGTGAATAGGGAAACATTGGGACTCAAAATCTTAAGAATTTAGAAAAAGTCAAAGATGAGTTGAGTGTACGAGGAGAGTATGCATGTAGAGGTTAGCGATTGTTAGTTCCCGAAGGAATGAGAGAAGCAGTGGTGATGTTAGGACATGCGAGTCACATAGGTGTATCCAGGACTAAATCTATAATCAGAACAAATTGTTGGTGGCCAGAAATTGATACTTTTGTTGAGAAGCAAGTAAGAGATTGTGTATCTTGTCAGGATAGTGATACGACTAGAACAATTCCCATGGAGGTTCCAAAGGCACCAAAGATGCATTGGGAGGCTATATCTGTTAATATCTTAGGTCTGTTCAATTTATCAGGTGTGCGCGACAATTATATTATTGTTGCCATAGATCTATTGATCTAGTGGCCAGAAGTAGGAGTTCTTTGTGAGGCTACGTCTACTAGTGTAGTACAATTTTTGAAGGGAGTGTATTGGCAAACTGGATTACCCTCAGTGAGAAGTGAGTGATAATGGCATGCAGTTCACCTGTAAGGAATTTCAGGTTTGGTCGAAAAGTACGGGATTGGGCAGAAGAAAACTACTCTTTATTACCCCCAGAGTAATGGCTGTGTTGAGAGATTCAATCAGACGATAATGGATGGCATTCAAATGTTTGTCAACATGATTGGTGATTAGTAGGCTGCACTTATATGAAGGGTATTTCAGTACAGAATTACACCTCACAACGTGACTGGCTTGTCCCCCTTTGAAATGTTTAGGGGACGTACGTCAAACTCATTATTAACACCTGGCTGGCGTACTGCAGGTGAAGGATGTTAAATTCTGATTTATGACGAATCAGAAATCAGATAAGTTGGCATGGTGGAAGGCAAAAATATGGTATGATCACAGACATGGGTGCAAAAGAAATATGTTTTTACCAGGTGACAGAATTTAAGTTATGTTGCCAAGGAAGTGAAGGAAGTGTGACTCTATGCACTCAAAGTTTAAAATTATAGAGAAAGATGTTGGCAACACGATCAGAGTAAGTGAAGGTGAGATTTGGAAAAAGGAGAGAGTAGCACGTGTGAAGCAACCTCCTTCCCTCTGGGAACCTCTTTTTTCTTTTATATGTTTGGCCCCAGGGGAATAGACCACCTTGAAGGAGAGGTGATGTATTGTTCAGTGAATTAATCTTTATTTATGTGTGCATAACTTAACCCATGTTTATTTTCACATAGGTAGTGCTTTGTTATTGTTTGCATCCTGGAATTCTTATACAGAACTGTGTCTTGCCTGCTCTTCTTAGAATTGCTATTGGCTGAAGAGGTGCAAAAGAATGTTTGAGGGAGATGTCGGTTAGAAGTGAGCTGTTAAACTGGAGGTGTTGCAGTCTTTTCAGTCATTGCTTTCTTGTTAATTTACCAATACAAAGATGTAACAAGAAGATTCACGGATCAAACCTTCTTTATTATAATGCCTAACATGGCTCCTCTATGATATGCATTCATTTTTTTTTTTATCAGGTTAGGATGAATGTAATAAATCTGATACTTTAAATAAAGCTGTGATCAAATATAATATGATGTGTTAAACTCGAGTCACTTTATTGTGGAAATAATCGTAATCATAAATTGTTCAGCTACTAAGGAGTCTGACCAAATATTTTTTTTAAAAAAATGACACAACATAGCTAGCTATAAAATGAATAAACTCAAAATGTCATGTGATGAAATAAACAATTGTGATTACACATGAAATAACTATGATAACCTATACATCACGTGTTAGAGGAATGTAATTAAGTGTAAAAATAGCTTGAGGCACTCTTTCTCTCTCGCATGCATGTTCCCTCTCCCTTGCTGTTTCTCCCTTTTCTCTCTCTCTCTCTCTCTCTCTCTCTCTCTCTCTCTCTCTCTATCTGTCCCACACTATGTAGGTTAGAGTCATGCTGACAAGTGGACATTTACTGGAGTCACCCCATCCACTGCGGACAGCAGTTTGATCAGAGGAAAACAGACAGATTCCTTTATGGGGATTGAACGGATTGTTGTGTTTTTATAGTTACAAGTAGAATGGGAGAAGCAGCAACAGAGGCATCTCTAAAAGTGTCCTGCAACAATGTCCAATCACGGGGGGGGCATATTGTTCATGCTGACAAGTGGACATTTACTGGAGTCACCCCATCCACTGCGGACAGCAGTTTGATCAGAGGAAAACAGACAGATTCCTTTATGGGGATTGAACGGATTGTTGTGTTTTTATAGTTACAAGTAGAATGGGAGAAGCAGCAACAGAGGCATCTCTAAAAGTGTCCTGCAACAATGCCCAATCACGGTGGGGGCATATTGTTCATGCCGTAGGATGTGACAGGGTTACGGGTGGGCTCTGGGGGCTTATTTCAATATGGTGCAGTTTCATGCATTTTATTCAAATGGCACCCACATGTGGGGAAGTTTCTTTTGCCTGTGGCGCTAGAGCCCTGGCCTCACTTACGGCTAACCACTTGCGACATCGACCGAGGTTTGGGTCTCATACACACAAGGAGTAGGAGCACTTCACATATATGAACAGTTGAAATTCGTTTATGCTTTGTTTATTTTGTATGTGTATGCGTGCTTTGTATAAACGCCTAGAACGGAAGAGATATTGTTTGTCCAACCTCCGAATGGACTGGTTTAATGATCCCACACAGATTGTCTATGTACCTCTCCATATGTTACTTGAACAAATGAATGTGCGGGACAAGCACTAATTGTTGCATGCTTTACAGTTAGTCACTGTATATGTGTACATATATTTTGGATAATTGAGTAAGCCTTACAAAACAAAGGCAGAACAGTACCAGTTGCGAGGAAAATGAACATGACTAGAAAGTGGTTTTAAGCCCTGACTATAACAGAATGAATCAAAAATTCTTTTGAATGAAGATGAAAATATTGGGTGATGAATAGACCCACTCTGAAAGTGTGAAATAAGTTATTACTATGACTATGAATGTTGCTAAGACTGTTTGAAAAAAGTGGGAATTAATTGCCTCTCTTGGTTAAATGAGTAACACGGAAATTGTTGCATTTGAATTACATTATTAGGACACGGTGGGCCTCATTACGAGGTAGGAAGTAAGGGAAAAAATATGCCGGTAAAGGATTACCTGCATCGCTAACCGCGCTGGTCTATTACGACCCGCCTACCCGCTATTCGCGGTACCGCAAAGAACAGTGCCTCTAATAGCGGCATGGGTGTGGGCACGCGACCCCTCATGCCGGCAATAGCGGCATGGCTGAAATAGGAGTACATCACAAGTCAGGCAGACATGCAAATAGCGGCATGAATCAGGCCCAAAAAGCGGATACCGGCATGGCGGAAATTCCGCCATCAGGAACCACCCGTAAAGGGCCATGTGCAGTGTTCCCAACTGCCACAGGTGCACACAATCAGCACAGGTGGAGGCAATGCTGACTGGGCCAGCACAAAAGGAGCACACCACGCCCCTTCCCACACCCATTCACACACCAAAATGATTCCAATACTAGTAGCAATCCCGGGGCTGGAGGACATGATTGCATTGCAACAGCAACAACAACAGGCAGCACAGAAGAGACGCAGGAGGAGAAGGAGGGCGAGACAGGCATAGCATGCCCCACCAGTGCGGGCAGATGTACCACAGAGGCAGCCACCAATCCCCAGAATCAGAGCCAGTACATTCAATCTAACCCCTGAGCAGATCCACACCCTGTACCGTATGGACCGGGATACCATCACCACCATTGTGGAAATGAAACACAACGACATCATCAGCCTCATAGACATCCGTACTGCCATCCCCCCTCTACTGAAGGTGGTCTCTGTGCTCCACTTCCTTGCCACAGGCACCTACCAGCACACGGTAGGGCAGATGCCCGGCATATCACAACCAGTGTTCTCACGCTCTCTGAACCAGGTGCTCGATGCCCTCCTGAAGCACACAAGTGAACACATATCCCTGCCACAGACTGGCCAGGAGATCTCTAACACCAAAGTTGGCTTCCATTCACTAGCAGGCATCTCAAGTTGCTTCGGGGCCCTCGACGGCACCCATGTGGAATTGGTGGTCCCACATACCATGGAGGCAGTGTACCGAAACCGAAAGCAATACCCCTCCATCAATGTGAAAATGGTATGTGACTCTAACAAGATCATCACACATTGCCATGCCCGATATCCCGGATAAACCCATGATTTGATGGTCCTGCGGAACTCAACGATACCACGCTACATGGAGCGACATGCCGGACAACGTTCCTGGCTACTCGGTGAGCAGCATGGCAAGCACATGGCAGTGTGATGTGGGGAGTAGATTTGAGGGGAGATGCATACTCCAACTAGGTGTGATTGGGGGGGAGAGATGCATACTCCAACTGGGTGTGATTGGGGGGGGGAGATGCATACTCCAACTGGGTTTGATTGGGGGGAGATGCATACTCCAACTGGGTGTGATTTGGGGGGGGTGCATACTCCAACTGGGTGTGATTGGGGTGGGGGAATGCATACTCCAACTGGGTGTGATTGGAGGGGATGCATACTCCAACTGGGTGTGATTGAGTGGGGAGATGCATACTCCAACTGGGTGTGATTGGTGGGTGGGAGATGCATACTCCAACTAGGTGTGATTGGGGGGAGAGATGCATACTCCAACTGGGTGTGATTGGGGGCGGGGGAGAGATGCATACTCCAACTGGGTGAGATCAATTGACGGACTAAGCAATGCCCATGCTGAAATACACCACTGTCCCCCAAGGCAGGCCAGACTGAATCTGACACATGAAAACAATATGCAAGACGTAAGCTGCACAACATTGATAATAAGCCATTACTGCAACCATGCCATATCCATCCACATGTACACTGCACATCATCAGACCATACCCTCTACAACACAATGCAGCAACATGCTGCCAATATGGCCAATGCAAATGTCCGCTGAACAGCATCACAACGGAAATGCGACTTTGAGTGCATACAAAGGGATCACCTGAAGCTAATATACGGAATCTCACCCGTACATCACAACAGAAGTGCTGCATGCCAGCATGGGGAAATCAAGTTTGGAATGGCAGATCACTAGGAGTCTGGTTCCAACGGTGACAGGACCAAATTATACAAATAACTACACATCACCTAGTTCATGGCAACAACTGCCATAGGCATGCACATTGCATGAACACTTGCAAGGACTAGATCACCTTCCCACATTGCAGTTACTTTGATTACCTCCATGCATGTAGGGATATGTGGATGTCATCCACAAATCAGAGTTGACTTGTGTGTGATAGGTACTGGTTCTATTTGATGTAATCATTTACACATATCCATTGTTGCATCCATGCAGGCGATGCTGGCTATCCCTTGAAGAGGTGGCGGCTTACCCCTGTCTGGAACACAAAGAATAGGCACGAAGAGGACTACAATCGTGCACGTACCCGTACCCGTGTGGTGATTGAGCAGATATTTGGCCTTTTGAAGACATGGTTTTGCTGCCTCAGCAGGTCGGGTGGGGCACTCCTGTACAGGCATGAGAAGGTGGCCAAGATCACTATGGCATGTGTCATGCTGCACAATATGTACATCAGACGGAATGTGCCTCTGCCCCCTGACATTGAACTGCAACCACCTGGTGAGGATATGGATGAGGAGGGAGAAGATGGGGCTGCACGTCATGCAGGTGGAGATGCACAGGAGGGACGTGCTCTGCGCCAGAATCTGATAGATCAATATTTCTAATACACATGGATGAAGAGGGTGCAATGGATGTGGGACTCAGGGCACTGGGTGTTGTGGGGAAAAGAACACTGTGCACTGTCCGGCAATAAAGCACACATACACAATGAAGAATGTCCACTCATGTGATTTTTCATGACACAATGGGTGTAGTAATTTTTATAAAATTATGAAGTGCATGGACCCTCCACCCCAAACACCCTTTCCCCCCTTCCCCCACAACTCCCCCAATCACCCTTTCCCCCCTCCCCGCACAACTCCCCCAAACACACTTTCCCCCTCCCCCCAAAAATCCCCCAAACACCCTCTCCCCCCTCGCCCCATAATTCCCCCAAACATGGCTTGCACTTCAGTTCAGCATTAGTGTACACGAGTCACCAACATCAGGCTGCCCCTACTTCCCACCTCCTCTACCAGCATTGGGTGGTTGCAAGTTTGTGCGCCACATGGCCCGCACGGACCTGCGCAGGGGACTGATCTTCCTTGAGCTGGCAGCGGAGGAGGTGCTCGGTTGGTCCAGTCCCTGTGTGGGATGCTGGCTCTCCATAGCATCTGCGATGCGTGTGAGGACCTGCCTCACAGCTGATAATTTGTCGCAAATGTTGGTGCTGGCTTCAATAGCTTGTTTAATGCCCTTGGCATGTTCCCTGCACGCCTCCCTCGCCAGGGCACCCTCGCCTACATGCTGGCCAACCAGCGCAGTCAGCTCCTCCTGGCGCTGTCGTATGATGCTGATGCCATGGTCTCTGGGCCTGCGTTTGGTGGTTTTTGACGTAGCTTGTGGCGTGTGTCCGCCATCAGGTGATGACTCCATGGGACTCCAGCTCCCTGCCACAAACTCACCACCAGACAGCTCACGGCTGCTGGCATTTGATGTGGAGCGTGGGCTGTGTTGGGCTGACTGCTGCAGGCTGGGTGTGTGGTGTTCCACAGGTGCAATGCATGTTTCCTCGACATGGGACATGGGTGCCGTGGCAGCTGCCTCGCCAATCGAGCTGTTTGCAACTGACAGTGATCCTTCTGCAACTGGCTCCAGCATGGTGGGAATGGCTGGTGTGGGTGCTACCACATTGTCAGACGGCCTTTCACGCCTTGGTGACGTGGGTACATGTGTGGCTTTGGCCCTCTGCGGCAGTCCAGATTTCCCAGTGCACCTCGATGTGCTGGGCCTGGTGCCTACTTCCATGCCCTTGGCCTGCTTCTTTAGTGGTGGGGCCTGCGTCGCAGAGTCCTGCTCCTCACTGTCAGATTGTGAGCCTGTGGGGGACCAAGAGAGGGATAGCATCGGTAATGGGTCAACGTGCATCATGCATATGTTGTTGTTGCTGCAGTTCTATGCATTTGGACTTCAAGTTTGGCCATACAGGTTGTTAGCTAGATGGGTGGGTCATACAGGCATGAATCTGGGTGACACGTGTCTGAGGTGCTGCATGCATGTGGTTGTGTGGGGATGTGCACAGCATATGGGCAGGGTTGTGTACATGTGTGTGTGATGCCCCATCCATTAGCTAATTTCCAGGTCACATTTGGGGGAGTACCTCATGCTTTGCATTGCAGTGTTTTGTGTGGACACTCACCTCCATGTGACGATGACGACACACCGCGCTCCATTTCACCCACTCCCTCAATGGATTCGATGCCAATGGTGCTGGCACATGTCTCCTCCCACTCTTGCATCTTGATTGGGGATCCTCTTCCGCCTCCTGTACCCATGGCCAGGCTCCTGTTGGCTGCTAGTATACTCCGTACACGGAGGCGCCGATCGTCCCACTGCTTGCGTATGTCCTTTAGAGTGCGGGGGTGGACTTTCTGTGCCACCTCTGCCCAGATCTCCTTTTTTCTATCAGTGTGGGACGCCACATGTCGTTTGTAAAAACAACCTCTGCGTTAGCAGCTAGTGTGTCTGCTAACATTGTCAGTTCCTCATTGGAGAAGCGTTCCTTGCGCTGGCGCGCTGCACCTTTCTTTAGGCCCTTGGGCTTTCTCAGGTGTTGTAGGATTAAGTTTGGCCAGCTGTTTTGTTGCTGCAGGTCCTGGGGCAGAGGATGGCAATGGATTGTGTTTTTAAAGATGGCCGCCGTGCTCTTTCCCGTTCCTGTGCGATGACGCTACTTGCGGTTACGCTTATTTACAGTCACCGCTAATGCCGGATTCAAGGATGGCGCAAGTGCTATCAGCACTTTCCTTGTTGCCGCGAAGGGACTTTTTAGGGCCTTTAACGGCATGGCAGTAGTGTCCTTAGCGGCATGGCGCAAAGCTTGTGCCCACGTACTCGTAATGGCATGCAATTAGCGAGCTGGTTACTACACAGACAATTTATTTGCGCCATGCCGGTAAGAACCGTTACTTAACGTCTACGGCGTAATGAGGCCCGTTGTGTTTTATGTATACTTTTGCCCTAAATCCTAATAGAAAAGGGGTTTTCTTCCATTAAATATATACAACACAACAGTGAGACTTAAATTGCAAACACACAACACTATCCCTGTGGAAATAATGCAGAGTGGTTGAACAAAACAATAGAGGGTGCACATTGCAAACCCACAATACTATCCAAGTGGATAAAATGCAGGGTGGTGGCACAAAAACAGCAAGACTCAAATTGCAAACCCACAACACTAACTTTGTGGAGAAAATGCAGAGTACTGGCACAAAACAACAGCAAGATTCAAATTGCAAACCCACAATACTTTCCCTGTGAATTAAAAAAGGATGTTGTCTCCTACCTGATTGTTGCTGTAGTCAGGGTTGGAAGTCTGGGGCCTTGGCCTGAGCCCTTAGCTGGCTCCCTGGGCAAAGCTGCCCTGGAGGGTAGTGTCAAATAAAGTGTTTCAGGTCTAGTAACCCGGACCACCATTCATAGGCGGAGAGGGCGAGCAATGGGAGGGAGAAGGAGAGACTGGTTCTTTGGCCCGAGGGGAGCTGAAGGCAGTGCTTCAGCACTCACAGTTGTATTAATCCAAAGCTCAATGCAGGCAAAATACCTGAATAAGGGCTGTAAGGCCCTGAGCTAGGAGTGGGATGCAGTGAGAGGTGAAATGGTAATACTAAAACTTCATCTTGGTGTGCTCATCTTAAAGCACTCGCACTTCGCTTTTATAATACAGTTGTGGCAGTTTCGGAATACTGTAACCACATAAACAGAATTGGCTAAATACCCATTAATTAGGAAATGGATACTTTGAAAATAAGTTTAGAAACATCAAAAGCCTTAAAATGAAGGTGAACTTTAAATAGACCTTCCCGGGCTAAGAAAGAGGGGCGGGCAGGGGAGCTAGCACATCGAGTCACAGGTTCCAATGTCGTTCCCTTCAGAAGGCTAGGAGTATTTTTAGGAGTCTAAACAATAGCTGGCAAAGCCAACGTTCAGTTTTGTAAGTGTATCAAAAAAAGATAACATTTGAAATAAAGTTCTTAGTAGACCCTCTTCCAATCCAATCTTGCAAGGGGAAGCGGACATGAGGATACTGGGAGAGAGGTGGTGCAAGGGCCCTGCACCCACTAAACCCCACAGACGACCAATGGAGGGGGAGACATTTAGGGCAGATATATTTCCTCAGCCCCTGTTTTCACATTCACTCAGGGACCACCATAGAAATTCCTGAAATCACTGACCCCAACCCCCTCCCATTTCTCATGCCCTGGTTCCAATGCACGAAGGTCAGTGGTCTCTGGTGCAGAGGTCACTTTCGTTATCAGGTTTCTGTGTTTGGCTAGTCTGTGGTTTCGTGCACTGATGGATCTGCTCTGGACACTGGACAGTGTAAGGGTTTCAATAAGGAAGCTGACACAAAGGTGGCAGGGTGGTTGTCAAAGACTATTAATCATAGTAAATTAAACCCTCATTATCCCTATCTTCTGAGAAGGGGTTCCCTGTCTCAAACTATTACTGAAAATGGGCTGTCATAATGTCTGTTGAAATCAAACTTATTGTCCTGTGTCACAACTTATTTTTATCCCTTACACTACAACTAAAGAATCAGTCAAGGGAAAGGTCCCTTCTTCAGGAAAATAGGTCTTTTCTCTTGGTAGGTGGGTGGTATTCCCAGAAAAGTTCTTTGGCAAAAAGGATGCCAGGGGGAATGACACCTTTGGCCTGGCTTGTGGTTCCAACAAGCCTTTACAACAGTTAACTTTCAGAACTAGGAGAATACGTCCCTTCTCCTGGTATTGGTTTGCTCACTACTATATAGTTCATATCAAAAGCCAGAGGGAATGACTCCATTTCCCTTCCGTCTCTTGATGAAAATGACTTTCAGTTTCTTCAACTTTCAGAATCAGCAGAATGACTCACTTCTCCTGGTAATGGCTGAACTCTTTGCTGCCACTGAGATGAGGATGCTTTCCTCTGATTCTTAATAGACTTTTGTCTGGGTCTCATACCCTTCTCTGATGATCAGTGGGCTTGTTGCTCCCACTGTGCTGGTGAGGTTTTCCTCTGATGTTCAATATACTTGTATTCGGGGCCCATACCATTCTCTGGTGGTTAGTGTACTTGTTGCAGCCACTACGACGAGGAAGTTGTCCTCTGAAGATCAATATGCTTGTGTTCGGGCCCAAGACAATTCTCTGGTGGTCAGTGGGCTTATTGCTGCTACTGTGATGAGGAAATTCTCCTTGGATGCTCAATCTGCTTTCCTGCGGGTCCCAGACCCTTCTCTGTTGCTTGAGGGGCTTACTGCAGCCACTGCGACAAGGAAGTTCTCCTCTGATTCTCAGTAGTTTGACTGTTACTACTGGGTCAGCAGGGAGCCTCTCATGCATGCCTCTCTTCCACTTCCATGCCCCTGCTGGGTGTCTCATACCTCCCATTACCTTCATTGGGGCTTCGGTACACCACCGGGGCGCATCTCTCTGGCTCTTTGGGCTTCTCTTCTCTGCTTCTGCAGCAGTGAGGCAGCTCCGCGCTCTCCTGTCCTGCTCAACTTCTTCCTGCTGCGTCGCATTCAGGTCTGCTCCAGCTGGACCTACGCAGAACTCCCTTAGCTCCTTGCTGGCATCTTCCGCTTGTGGTTCACTCTGGTCAGCCGACATAATTAGAAAACCTCCAGCTCACACCTGCTGCCTCACCTGGCTGGGTTTGGCAGATTCTTCAGTCCTCCTTCTATTCTTATACAATGTTGCCAGTCATGCCCTTGCGGATTGTCAAAGTCTGTTATTGTTCTTGATGGATTGATCTTCATGCATCCTCAGAGCCACCTTGTACCAGTAGTAGCGCAACAAGTATTCTTCATGTCTCCTGTGCTCTTCTTCATCCTGTTACTTGTAGTTGTTTCTCCTACACTACAGAAATACATGTATCTACTCTCAAGGAAGTTGATTGGCATGAAGGGGGTGTTAGGGAATGTTGGGGTGTGATGTTGGCCGATGGGCTAAACCCTAGGCGATCGTCCTTATCCCCAAAGGTGGAGTCCCACCATGGGGTCCTCCTGCTGTAGCTCAAGAGAAAGGGCTCCCCTTTGGGGAGAATTGAAGATATCTTGGGAATCATCACAGCAGGTAGATGCCACAATTGGACTGAAGAAAGTACCACAACTCTGGCGACGATCTTAAGAGGACACCTAGGGTATCATATTTGTAGCGATCAGCAATGGGAATACCGAAGAAATGACAAAAGTCGACACTGGTGGCTGAAACAAAGACACTACTCCTACCAAGTCCCTCCCGCCCCACAAGTACAGGATCTGCAGAGTCCTGTAAACATGCTGGTGCACTGTTTTAAACATATGAGAAAATACAAACTGCACAAATGTTATTGAATGTTTTTGAAGTGGATAAGCCTACCATTTATTTAATTCACTTCAGCCTTTTACTGAATTGGGTATCATTTCTACTGAACTCTATAGAGTCTCTAAGACTGTCAAGTAGATGGTGGGATTTACTGGTAGCACAAAATATGAAGTCATTTGTCCCCAGGGGTTAGGCCTCTGTTGTATTTTACCCCAAGACTCGAACATTCAAGAAATAA